>NW_027362769.1:276278675-276806175 GCF_046119375.1 Phyllobates terribilis | reverse complement strand
CCTCATCAGGAGAATGCCCAGACTTTGTAGGGAGGTCATACAGGTACGTGGAGGCCACACACAATACTGAGCCTCATTTTTACTTGTTTTAAGGACATTACATGAAAGTTGGATCAGCCTGTAGTGTGTTTTTCCACTTTAATTTTGGGTGTGACTCCAAATCCAGGCTTCCATTGGTTAATAAATTTGATTTCCATTGATGACTTTTGTGTGATTTTGTTGCCAGCACATTCAACTTTGTACAAAACAAAGTATTCAAAAGTATTCAATGACAATATTTCATTCATTCAGATCTAGGATGTGTTATTGGAGTGTTTTTTGAGCAGTGTATGTGTATGTGATATATATATATATATATATATATATATATATATATATATATATATATATATATATATATATATATATATATATATATATATATTACATATACAGTACAGACCAAAAGTTTGGACACACCTTCTCATTTAAAGATTTTTCTGTATTTTCATGACTATGAAAATTGTACATTCACACTGAAGGCATCAAAACTATGAATTAACACATGTGGCATTATATACTTAACAAACAAGTGTGAAACAACTGAAAATATGTCTTATATTCTAGGTTCTTCAAAGTAGCCTCCTTTTGCTTTGATGACTGCTTTGCACACTCTTGGCATTCTCTTGATGAGCTTCAAGAGGTAGTCACCGGAAATGGTCTTTCAACAATCTTGAAGGAGTTCCCAGAGATGCTTAGCACTTGTTGGCCCTTTTGCCTTCACTCTGCGGTCCAGCTCACCCCAAACCCTCTCGATTGGGTTCAGGTCTGGTGACTGTGGAGGCCAGGTCATCTGGCGTAGCACCTCATTACTCTCCTGCTTGGTCAAATAGCCTTTACACAGCCTGGAGGTGTGTTTGGGGTCACTGTCCTGTTGAAAAATAAATGATGGTCCAACTAAACGCAAACCGGATGGAATAGCATGCCGCTGCAAGATGCTGTGGTAGCAATGCTGGTTCAGTATGCCTTCAATTTTGAATAAATTCCCAACAGTGTCACCAGCAAAGCACCCCCACACCATCACACCTCCTCTTCCATGCTTCACGGTGGGAATCAGGCATGTAGAGTCCATCCGTTCACCTTTTCTGCGTCACACAAAGACACTGTGGTTGGAACCAAAGATCTCAAATTTGTACTCATCAGACCAAAGCACAGATTTCCACTGGTCTAATGTCCATTCCTTGTGCTCTTTAGCCCAAACAAGTCTCATCTGCTTGTTGCCTGTCCTTAGCAGTGGTTTCCTAGCAGCTATTTTACCATGAAGGCCTGCTGCACAAAGTCTCCTCTTAACAGTTGTTGAAGAGATGTGTCTGCTGCTAGAACTCTGTGTGGCATTGACCTGGTCTCTAATCTGAGCTGCTGTTAACCTGTGATTTCTGAGGCTGGTGACTCGGATAAACTTATCCTGAGAAACAGAGGTGACTCTTGGTCTTCCTTCCTGGGGTGGTCCTCATGTGAGCCAGCTTCTTTGTAGCGCTTGATGGTTTTTGCAACTGCACTTGGGGACACTTTCAAAGTTTGCACAATTTTTCGCACTGACTGACCTTCATTTCTTAAAGTAATGATGGCAACTCGTTTTTCTTTACTTAGCTGCTTTTTTCTTGCCATGATACAAATTCTAACAGTCTATTCAGTAGGACTATCAGCTGTGTATCCTCCAGACTTCTGCACAACACAACTGATGGTCCCAACCCCATTTATAAGGCAAGAAATCCCACTTATTAAACCTGACAGTGCACACCTGTGAAGTGAAAACCATTTCCAGTGACTACCTCTTGAAGCTCATCAAGAGAATGTCAAGAGTGTGCAAAGCAGTCATCAAAGCAAAAGGTGGCTACGTTGAAGAACCTAGAATATAAGACATATTTTCATTTGTTTCACACTTTTTTGTTAAGTATATAATTCCTCATGTGTTAATTCATAGTTTTGATGCCTTCAGTGTGAATGTACAATTTTCATAGTCATGAAAATACAGAAAAGTCTTTAAATGAGGTGTGTCCAAACTTTTGGTCTGTACTGTATATACTGTATATGTATGTATATATAAAAATGAAAATAAGCATCAATTTATTGTGGAAAAAGGGAGGCCTCTTTATTAACCCATGTGGGAACATTTCAGATCCATAACAGAACATTTCTCTACTATGGAACCGAAATGTTACCACATGTGCTAATAGGATCCTCCACTTTTACTACAACTAATCGGATTGCTTCTTCTTTTTTTTTTATCTTTAATAAATCTCATTGATTTAGTTAAGATATATATATCATCTGTCAGAGCCAGCGTCACCACCTAGTGCACCCAGGCAACTGCCAGGGCCCTGGCCTAATGGGGGAGCCCACTAGCTGGGGACGCAGCATGCTATGGAACCGTGAGTCAACGGGGCCTGGTGCCAGCACCTGCACTGCCTCCCCACCGCATTGTACTTTAAACGGTTTCGGATGCCTATGCACGTGAAAACAGTGATGGGAGAGGGAGCTGTCCGCTGATGCTCCCTCTCCCATTGTTCCCTCTCTGCATCTGAGCTCTGTGATGTCTAAGTGCGTAGGTCACGCGCCCTCTGTGCCGAGCAGTGCAGAGGGTCTGAAGACTGCAGAGACCAGAGCAGTGGGGGAACTTAGAGAGATGAGTATTTGATTATTTATTTTTTATGTAGAGAGCATTATATGGGGCCCATTATACTGTATGGAGGACTAGGTGGTGCCTATAAGGCTGAGTTCACACGATGCATATTTAATGCGTTTCCGCGGTGTTTTTGCAGTTGTGTAAACGCCGCGGAAACGCATTAAAAACGCATGGTAGAAGGGCAGCAATGTTCCCCAATTGAAATCCGCATGTGCTGTGCCCATGATGCGGATTTTTCCGCAGCGTAAACGCTGCGCTCAAAAATCCGCAGCATGTCAATTAATTTTGCGGAAACGCGGCGTTTTCGCTGCCATTGACTTGCATTAGAACGCCCCAATACTGCAAGACTGCATCTGTACTTGCGTAATTGGCGCGTTCTAATGTGTGGATGGTACCCGGGTGTGGAGGAGAGGAGAGTCTCATCCACACCCAGGTACCATTAAAAAAGCTGTAAAAAAAGAATAAAATAAAAAATGTATTCTTACCTTCTGTCGGCCCGCGCAGCGCTCCTGCTTGGTTCCCGGCACTTGCAGTGAGTTGTAGGACCTGCGCTGACGTCAGAGTCATGTGACGGGTCACGTGACGCTGACGTCGGCAGGTCTTTCAATTCAAAGTTGTCGGCGAGGGAGAATGGATTGAGCAGGACAGCGCGGGCCATCGGAGGTAAGTATATATGACGCGCCCCTGGGCCTGCTGTGTCGCGCAGCGTCTCGCGCACGGGGCTTACCCGGAACCGGATCAGATGAGGGTTGTAGTCTCCGAGTGGCGGGGACCCGGTCCGTGCCCAGGGAGTCAAACTCAGTGTGTGGCAGTCTTGATAGATGTTATTTGAGTGTCGACTACGCCACCCGTTGATTTGCAGCTATGGAGCTGCCACTGCAGGGCAGACCGCTGAGGCCGGTGTAGAATTGTGCAGCGTGATAGTATAACCCCCAACGGGAGGGGTATGGCCTCAGGGCAGCCGACATGGAAGATGGGGGTAGCAGGAACCACTCAGAGACGGTGCGGTGTAATTCAGGGTCTTTACTGGTAACAACGATAGACCCTCCCGGAGTACTTGCTAGCGAACGGGGCCTGGTCAGTCCTTGAGCAGATGGGATCTCCCCTGGCCAGGCGGAGTTGTAGGCCTCCCAAACTGACTGTACTCTTCTGGCTACCTTGCTAGAAGCGGATATAAGTAGCCCACGTCCCTGAGTGTACCGTGTGGTGCTCACCCGTATGGCCGGTGACTCGGGGCCTTCTATGGCTTCCGCTCCACGATGGCGGTGCTGGTCCCACGCGTGTGACCGTGCCTTCAGGTTTCTGGGCCTGAGGACCTGAAATCCCCTGCCGGTCGGCTTCTGCTGCTGGGTAAGAGTTAGTCCCCACAGCCTCGGACGCCGGGTCCGGTAAGAAAGCTTCTCAGTCAGGGCGAGCTCTGCAGCTGTCAGCCCCTGACTCGTAGTAGTATTGCTCCCACTGAGCTTCTGCTGTTTCTTCCTATGCTGCTTCTCTTCTCTACTTCTAACCCTGCCTCAGCCCCGGGTTTATACAGGGGAAGTTCTTCCCCTCCCAGGACTGGGCAGGAGGTGTGGCATGCATAGGATTCCTGACCAAGGGACCTCCCACCTGCTCTCAGACATAACATTACATTACTGTGGGAAACCAGACCCCTGGGGTGCCACATATACACTCTCTCAGGTCACACTATATAAATCCATGTCGGCTGCATGGATTTATATAGTGTGACCTAGTTGTCAAGCACTTTCCAGGTGATGCTAAAATCGCCTGGAATGCGCTTGTCAATCCACATGCGGAAACGCATGTGAATCCGCATGTATTCCGCAGGAAAAACGCATGCACAATCTGCATGCGTTTTTTTTCTGCCAGGGAGATGCAGAAATTTTCTGCTTCATTTCTGCATCGTGTGCACATACCCTAATACTGTATTGGGAACCGTTACAGGACGATTTACAGTTTCCTATGCTACAGAATTGTAATGTATCCGTAAATATTGAATGCTGTACTGCAGCATCCGATTTCTTTTCTTGCACCCATAGATCTAAATGGGTGAGTTTCATCCAAT
Source organism: Phyllobates terribilis (assembly GCF_046119375.1). Taxonomy (NCBI): domain Eukaryota; kingdom Metazoa; phylum Chordata; class Amphibia; order Anura; family Dendrobatidae; genus Phyllobates; species Phyllobates terribilis. The sequence continues at coordinate 276,801,445 of NW_027362769.1, read as the reverse complement.
TACAGAATCAAATCGCAGTATAATACAATCTTTTTCTCACGCCAAGTTGTTAAGAGAAAAAAAAAAGTTTTTCTGCACTGCCTCATTGCATAACATCGGTCAGTGTGCTATCTGATAAAAAATCAAATGCTACACACACGCATGATTTATATGCTTGTTTGCACAAGCCCTTGGCGGCCTTGGACTTCTGGTTTGTCATTGTTAGTTTATTCTTCTCTACATTCCTATGGGCAAATAAAAATAAATCTTGAAAAACCTGTTTAAATGGCTTATCCCAAGTTTGGAGGTTATCCTCTATCTAATGGATAGGGGATGACTTTCAATTTGCTGTGGATCTGACCGCTGGGACTCCCATGATCCTGATAAATGGAGCTCTGAAGAGCACCATCTAAATGGAGCTGTGGATGCGCACTGCTGCGCCATTCACATTTGGCTCTTCAAATAAATAGAGGGTGGTGAGGGTCATTACTAGGTTAAAAGTGAAATTCACTGATCGGGGGAGGGGAGTGTGAAAGTGTGTGGGCTGGTGGGGTTTGTGTAGCAGGGCTGCTTTTTGGTCCCAGTATGACTCCGCATTCTATGAAGTGTGTGTTTTTGTTTTTTTGCAGAAAAAGTGCAACTTTTCAGCCTCTCAAATGGCTTCTTCAAGCCTGAGTGTTTGTATGTAGAGGAATGCAAATGAACTGAAAAGAGCCCTTATTTCAGTCACACTGAGCATCTTTTGAATGACTTTGAACACCACTTGCAAACAAGACTTTCTTGTGTGATGAATCACTATGCTATGTTAGCATAAATTGCTATGGACAACCACCAAAATAGTTATTCATCATTTGTAAATGGAGCGTCCACCAAATTTTTACAGATGTGATTGTCATGCTTCCGCATACTTTTGGCCAACTAGTGTAAAAATTGTTTATATATAAATTACTGAAATAAGTGTCAACTATGTAAATTAATGCATTTTTGTTTTGTCTGTAATGTAGGTGTAAAGAATTAATTTTGGCTACTTCAAGAGCTTTATTTGACCTGATTGATGGAGATACAAGACAGGTTTGTTTTATGGTTTATAATTTCTTTGCTTATATTTGCTGTCGGCTGCCTTCTAACAAATTACCTACATTTGACGTACATGTAAGTCATGTTTGGGAATGAGTTTCCTATCAAACGAGTGTGGTTGCTTAGTTACCATAATGGAACAAAGTTAAAAAATAAAGTTAAATAGTATTTTAACATGTAAAAGAAAAAAACCCTGAAAAAAGTGTTTGCTAATACACCATTTAAAGGGTTGTTGCCTTTCAAATATAATTTGTCCCTTGCTGCAATTTGTTTTGAAAAAAGATTTTGCTGTATTCTCCTTCCCCGGGTTCACTTGCGAATTTCAGCTGCTGCTCCCAATGTGTGGAAGGCAGAACGCCCAGCTCAAAGAAGCGGAGCTCAGAGACTGGCTGCCAAGGTGATGTCAGTGCCACAGCCAGTGCCAGATATGGGCAGCAGCTGTGCAGACCCACTGATGTAGCTAAGTTTTTTAAAAGCAAAATGTAGTGAGGGACAAATTATATTTGAAAGGTAACAACCCCTTTAACGGGCTGTTTTTTGGTCTAACAGGTCAAAAAAATGCAAGAAAAAGTGATCAAAATACATGTTGGAATAATAATAATTCCCACAATTGGATGTGTTTAAAAAAATGTTCCTGTGCTGAGATAATCTTATAAAATGTGTTCCTGCTATGTACTGTGTAATGGCCATGTCTGACCATACAGGGACATGGTCTGATCATACCACATCTCCTGGGTAGGGGAGGAAGCAAAAGAGAGTATACAGGTAGCACAGCAAGGGATCACAGCTGATTGTATTTGTGAGGTAAAGCTTTTTCCTGCTGGCTTTTAAAAAATGTTTTCTCTCAAAGAATCAACTGTAATCCTGTGCTGTAATGTCTGAATACTCTTTTGCTTCCTCCCCTGCCCAGGAGATGTAGTATGATCAGACCATGTTCCTGAACGGTGAGACACAGCCATTACACAGTACACAGCAGGGGCACATTTATAAGATTATCTCAGCACAGCAACATTTCTCCTTCCCTCATGACAGCACCACGGAGAGAGGGGATCCACCCTTCAAGGTTAGGAAACCTACAGATAAAAAGGGCGGTACCTCTCTCCCACATCAGTTGGTTTCCTGTCCTTGACAGGGAACCTACAGTACCTGGAGGAGGCATACCCGCGGGTGCCAGAAGAGTGAGATCATCGTTGGAGCCAGGCCCAGCCAGACCGACTCAGGCAGCGGTTGTTCCCTGCCTCGGCTGGTGCAGTGTCCTGAAGTGCCACCGCTGGGGTCAGAGGCATTTAGGGTGTGCGGGGGTCCAGACGAAGAGGAATGGCGCCTGTCGGGGCCAGCCGAACCTTGCTGCGCTGGACCTCCCTGGATGCGGTGGCGTGATCACGGCACTGCCCGGCGGCGGTCTGGAGCGGAGCTTCCGGGTTCCACTGCGCCTCTGTATGACGTGGCGCTGCAAGGCATGACTGGGAAACCAGTGTGCGCAGGCGCGAGCTTCCACCCGCAGGTGCGGTGGAGGAGGGGCGCACCGGAACACACCGCAGGCGCTATGGGATACAACTTGATGGCCAGCTGGAGGGGGAGGGTCCCCAGGGCTTTATAAGACAGCTAAGAACACCAGTAAGTGCTTCTCATAAGCTCTGGCACACTGGCTTTTGGGGCATGAGTGACCAGGAGTTGCTTGAGGTGCAGGCGCTGCATCCTCTGTCACCACCACTGCCGCCAGCGCAGCATAAAAAGAAACCAGAAGAGACTGGACACCAGGACCCGGGCCATCACCGAGAACGGGATAACAGTGGAAGCGGGCGCTCTGGCAGGTCATGCCAGCGCAGCAAAGACTCCACTATAGCATCTACTAGGAGGGAAACCCCGTCTACAAAGATAGCTCCACCTCCTGACCCGGTACCCTCTCTTCCATCAGATTGGTAAGTGATCTTCGTGAAAGTCCACCTTGTAACTAGGGCCCCCCTCTCTTTTTCTCTTATTATGGAAGAAATAGTACAGGCAAAACTAAGAATAGGACCTGTGCATTTTGCACGGAAGATTTACCCCTACTTGGGATTAAAGACTCTGCAATTCCTGTATAGAGCAGACCATATGCAAGGAAACTCTGAAATTTGCCTCAGAACTTAGATACCTGATAAAGTTGCAGGTTGAAGATACTGTTAAGTCCCTTCAGGGGGAGGGGTGGGACCTAAAAAAAAACCCCAAAACATATCCTCTGGGTCTAGCGGTTTGGAGAATGACGAAAATTCAGGCACTTCCGATTCTTCGTCGTCCTCTTCCTCATCTAGGGATAGGGGAGGACGGAGCTGTTTACCTATTAAGGAAACAGTCTCATTAAGGCCGTGGCCTAAAAGATCTATCCAAGACGTGATGTACAGCGGGTTAGAACAAAAAAAGGAGATCTTTCCCACTTAATGAGCAAGTTTACTCTTTAATTAAAAAGGAGTGGAAAAGACCGGAAAGAAAGGGCCTCCTTTCCCCAAAAAGAAAGTACCCGTTTGATGACCCTTCGTGTTCCTTTTGGGAGAAAGAGCCAAAACTGGATGTAGTAATTACTAAAGCCTCTAAAAAGTTCTCCCTCCCGTTTGAGGACATGGGCATGTTAAAAGACCCCATGGACAAAAAAGCAGACACGTTCCTAAAGGGTTCCTGGGAAGCTGCTGGGGGAGGGTTAAAACCTGCGGTAGCAGCTACATGTACGGCCAGGTCATTAATGGTCTGGCTAGACCAGCTTAAAACGCTGCTGCGAGAGAAAACGTGTAGAGACACAATATTAGAATCCATCCCGGTAATGAAAGGGGCGGCTGCCTTTTTAGCTGACGCCTCTGCGGACTCTGTCAGATTAGGAGCTAGGGCGACAGGGCTCGCAAATGCGGCCAAGCGAGCCCTCTGGCTTAATTGTTGGCCCGGGGATCTACAAACAAAATCAAGATTATGCTCCGTCCTCTGTGAGGGCGAGTTTCTGTTTGGGCCCACCCTTGATGACATCTTAGAGAAAGCCAGGGACAATAAAAAGCGTTTCCCTATCCTATCTAACACTGCTTACAGGAAGCCCTTTCGGAGAAAAAGGTTTATCCGCAGGAAGCCCCCTAAAGACCAGGATAAGTGGGAGGATAGAAGAAGGAAAACCAAGGGGTTCCTGTTCAACAAATACCCCAATGCCAGCAGAAAGCCTTCTCCCCCACCCAGGGAAAACACTCATTGGGAGGGCTATCAGAATTTCTCCCTGCCTGGGAAAAAATATCCAACAGCTCATGGATTCTGAACCTAACAAAATCAGGTCTAAAATTCCATTTCCTCTCATTTCCACATCCAAACTTTATATTAACACCCAAAAGGTCCTCCAGGAGCAGCTGGCCTTGGAGCAAGAAATCCGAGGCCTGATAAAGAAAGCGGTCCTTCAGGAGGTCCTGACGGGGGGAAAAAGGCGAAGGCTTCTACTCTCCGTTATTCCTGAGGAAGAAACCAGATGGGACTTAGAGAAAGATCATAAATTTAAAAAAACTGAACAGGCTATTGAAGGTGCAAGCTTTCAAGATGGAAGCAATAAAAACATCAGTGAAAATGCTGTTTCCGGATTATTTTATTACTGTTCTGGATTTAAAGGACGCCTATTATCACGTCCCCATACACAAAGATTATCAGAAATTCCTCAGAGTAGCAGTTTCCATAGGTGGAGTAGTCAAACACTATCAATACACAGCCCTCCCATTCGGCATTGTCATAGCTCCAAGGGTATTCACCAAGGTTATTCCAGAGGTGATGGCACATCTAAGGGAACAGAACATCTTAGTCTTTCCATACCTGGACAACTTCCTGGTAATAGGCAGTTCCTTCCTCCACTGCAGAACCCAACTAGAGGAGGTCATGGATTCCTTGACAAACTTAGGTTGGCTTTTGAATCTGAAAAAATCCAAAACAGAGCCATGCCAGGTACAGGAATATCTGGGCATCGTGTTGGATTCAAAAAAGACAAGTGTCGTCTCCCCACAGGAAAAATTCACAAGATCATAGACCAGATATCGTGGGCAAGGACCCACCCGTCTGACTCTACGGAAAGCCATGTCCTTTCTAGGCTCCTTGACTGCGTGTTTCCCGGCCATCCAATGGTCCCAAATACATACCAAGGCTTTGCAGTGGGAAATCTTAGAGGCAGAAAAATCTCTAAAAGGGCATTTAGAAGGGCAGCTAACGCTATCATCAGAGACCACACTTTCCCTAAGGTGGTGGGAGAAGATAGACTATCTAGCCCGGGGTATTCCATGGGTAATCCCTACACCTTAAATCCTAACCATAGACGCAAGCCCAGGGAGCTTGGGGGGCTCACCTCAACATTCTTGTAGCTCAGGGGGTCTGGACAGAACACCTGAAGCCAGTTTCCTTAAACATGAAGGAGCTTCTAGCCATAGAGTTTGCACTCTGGGAGTTCGTACACACACTTCAAGGTCCCCACGTGAGGGTGTTCTCGGACAACCGAGTAGTAGTAGCGTACCTGAACCACCAGGGGGTACCCAGTCCCATTCTCTGATGCAAGTGATGGAGGTCATCTTTCAGTTAGCCTAGGAAAACTTAAAATCCCGATCAGCCCTACACATAAAAGGAATAGAAAATCGCACGGCAGACTTCCTGAGCCGGACACAGCTAAGAAAGGGCGAGTGGCAGTTGAATCAGTCAGTTTTCAATCAGATTGTACAGATGTGGGGGCGTCCTTCCATAGACCTGTTCGCCAACAGTCAGAACAAGAAAACAGACACATTCTGCTCTCTAGACCCCAAAGGAAGCCCCATAGCTTTAGATGCCTTCATGATTCCATGTAGTCACCCTCTCTTTGACGCTTTTCCTCCGACTTCCCTGATTCCGGCTGTTCTGAGGAAAATCAGGGTAGAGGAATCAAGAATAATCTTCATAGCCCCCTTCTGGCCAAAGAGGGCTTGGTTTTCTTGGCTGAGGATTATGTCAATCTCCGACCCATGGGTTCTTCCGGAGCTCCCAGACCTTCTTTCGCAGGGTCCGGTACTTCATCCTCAGGAAACAAACTTGCACTTGACAGCCTGGAATTTGATAAGGCTCTCCTGAGTAACAAAGGATTTTCCCCAAATCTCATCACCACACTACTTCAAAGTAGGAAACCCATGACCACCAAGCTTTACTGGAAAACTTGAAAGAAGTTCCTTTCAGTCTCAGGTTCCAGGTTAGGAGGGGAGGTTCCATTAACAGCTATCCTAGAAGTTTTACAGAGGGGTTTAGAACGGGGCCTGGCCAAAAGTACCTTGAAAGTCCAAGTTGCGGTGCTGGGAGCCCTATACAACTTTGACCTGGCCAGGGATAGATGGGTATCTAGGTTCATTAAGTCATCATCTAGATCCCGACCCATCCCCTCTCGAAATACTGCCCCTTGGGATTTAAACTTGGTCTTTTCAGCTTTAGCAAAGCCCCCTTTTGAACCTCTGTCAGAAGCGTCCCTAAAAATCCTATCCATAAAGACAGCGCTATTAGTAGCTCTCACATCTGCACGTAGGGTCAGTGATATTCAGGCTCTATCTGCAGGCCCTCCCTTAACACAAATCTTGGAGGATAGAGTTACTCTTGGGACCGACCCTGCCTACCTACCAAAATCGGTGTAGAGATTCCACAGGTCTCAAGAAATCACCCTCTCTTCTTTCTGCCCCAATCCTAGGAACAAGAAAGAAAGAGACTTGCATACACTAGATGTCAGAAGGTGTCTAATCCGATACCTAGAGGCCTTGCAAGAGTGTAGGGAGGATAGGTCTCTTTGTTTGCTTCAGGGCCTTCGAAAGGGGAAAAAAGCTTCTAAGGGCACGCTTGCTAGGTGGATAAGGGAAGCCATCACACTGTTGTACTCCTCACGTGGGGAAGCCGCCTCGAAGAAACTGAAGGCCCACTCAACAAGAGCGGTGACAGCCTCCTGGGCGGAAAAGGCCGGTGCCGCAATAGAGCAGCAACCTGGTCTTCCCCCTCTACTTTCTTCAATCACTACTGGCTAGACTTAACCTCTTCTTCAGACCTTACTTTCGGGAGAAATGTGCTGGAAGCTGTGGTTTCCCCCTAATGATTCACCTCTCTGTAATTCTCTCCATGGTGCCATCATGGTGGAAGGAGAAAGACTTAGTTACTTACAGGTAACGAGATTTCTCAGAGCCCATGACTGCACCTGTACATTCCCTCCCTTCACATGTGGGTGTGCACACTTATTAGTTACTTATATGTAGTCACATGGTGTTTCTGATAAGTTTCTTAAAAATTTTACATTTTGTGTTACTAATCTGGTGGTCCTCTCGTGCTCTGTAAACAACTGATGTGGGAGAGTGGTACCGCCCTTTTTATTTGTAGGTTTCCGGTCCTTGAAGGGCGGATCCCGTCTCTCTCTGTGGTGCTGTCATGCAGTCTCAGAAATCCCGTTACCGGTAAGTAACTATGTCTTTTATTTAAACATATCTAATTCTGGACATTCTTATTATTCCAAGATGTATTGATCAAAATGAACTTTGTTCATGCAACAACTCGTTTAGGCTGTGTGCCCACGATTCGTTTTTTAAGCTTTTTTGCAGCTGCAATTCTGCTGCAGAAACCCTTAAATGCTTGGTAGAAGGTCTGCCATGTTCCCCAATGATAATCCGCATGTGATGTGCACGTGCTGTGGAAATTTCTGCTGCGAATTATCATTGCGGAAAAAAACGCAGCACTACCAATTATTTTGCTGATGCGCTGCGTTTTCGCCGCCATTGACTTGCATTGGAAATCATGGATTACGCATCACTGCATCTGTAGATGCGCATTCCATGCGTTTCAATGTGGGGATGGTACCCGGGTCTGGAGGAGAGGAGACTCTCCTCCAGACCCTGGTACCATAGAACCTGTAAAGAATAGAATAAAATAAAAATTAAATGTTATATTTACCTTCTGATGGCCCGCGGTGTGCTTGTCTTTGCTTGCTGGCAGCTCGCGGTGGACTGAAGGACCTGCGCTGACGTCCTTTAGTCATGTGACGGCAGGTCCTTCAGTGTACCGCGAGCTGCCGGCAAGCCGAGACGCATCGAATCAAGACTCCGGGGGCCATCAGAAGGTAAGTATAGATTTATTTTTTTATTTTTTACCATTCTTTACGGTCACACTATATAAATCCATGCCGCTTGCATGGATTTATATAGTGTGACCAAGTTGTCAAGCACTTTCCAAGTGATGCTAAAATCACTTGGAAAGCGCTTGTCAACCCGCATGCGGAAATGCAAGTGAAGAATGCTTCACATCCGCATGTCCTTGGCAGGAAAAACGCATGTACAATCCGCATGCGTTTTTTCTGCCGGGGAGATGCAGAAATGCTCAGGAAAAAATCTGGAGCATTTCTGCATCGTGGGCACATAGCACTAAAGGGAATCTGTCACCCCCTGGCTCTTATCTGACCTCTAATATGGGCATACAAGTGATAGAAATGTAAATATATACCTACCTGTATGCCTTATATTACAGATCTTGTTGCTGTGAAATGTCTTTTTATTCAGTCAAGTTTCTGATGCTTCTAGGCCTGGGGTCTGGAAGAAATCCCTACCTTCTGTGGTAATTACAAGGTTTCCCCCCTCCCCTGCATGTCACAATACCCAGATTTGGCCCTGGCAACTGCACATCACAGGGCACTGTTACATGCAGAGGAGGGGGGAAACATTATAATTACCACAGGAGGCGGGGATTTCTTCCAGATTGTGAGCTTGGAAGCATCAGAAATTTGACTAAATAAAAAGACATTTCACAGCAACAAGACCTCTGATATGAGGCATATACAGCTCTGGTAAAAATGAAGCGACCACTGCAAAATTTCCATTTTCTCTGATTTTTCTCTTTATAGGTATATTTTTGAGTAAAATGTACATTGTTGTTTTATTCTATAAACTACTGACCACATGTCTCCGAAATTCAAAGCTAAAAATTTTGTATTTATTTGCAGCAAATGAGAAATCGTCAAAATAAAAAAGAAACAGAGAAACAGTGCTTTCAGACCTCAAATAATGCAAAGAAAACAAGTTCTTATGCATTTAGAAACAACAATACTCATGTTTTAACTCAGGAAGAGTTCAGAAATCAATATTTGGTGGAATAACCATGATTTTTAATCACAGTTTTCATGCGTCTTGGCATTCTTTCCACCAGTCTTTCACACTGCTTTTGGGTGACCTTATGCCACTCCTGGCACAAAAATTTAAGCAGTTCTTCTTTGATGGCTTGTGACTATCCATCTTCCTCTTGATTACATTCCAGAGGTTTTCAATGGGGTTCAAGTCTGGAGATTGGGCTGGCCATGACAGGGTCTTGATGTGGTGCCCCTTCATTCACACATTGATTGACCTACCTGTGTGGCATGGGGCATTGTCTTGCTGGAAAAAATACAGTCCTCAGAGTTGGGGAACATTGCCTGAGCAGAAGGAAGCAAGTTTTTTTCAAGGATAACCTTGTATGCGCTTGATTCATACGTCCTTTACAAAGATTAACCTGCCCAATTCCAACCTTGCTGAAGCATCCCCAGATCATTACCGATCCTCCACCAAATTTCACAGTGGGTGCAAGACACTGTGGCTTGTATGCCTTTCCAGGTCTCCGTCTAACCATTAGACGACCAGGTGTTGGGCAAAGCTGAAAATTAGACTCATCAGAGAAGATTACCTTACTCCAGTCCTCTGTGGTCCAATGGTCTTTGGCAAACTTCAGCCTGGCTCTCCTTTGCTTCTCATTGATGAAAGGCTTTTTTCTAGCTTTACATGACTTGAAGCCTGCCTCTAGGAGCCTGTTACGAACTGTTCTTGCCGTGCACTTCACCCCATCTGCCATTCCTTTTGTAGGTCACTTGTTGTCATCCTGCGGTTGCTGAGTGACATTCGAATAAGATGACGGTCATCCTGATCAGTGGAGAGTCGCTTTCGCCCTCTGCCGGTCTGTAGCTTTGTTGTCCCCAATGTCTGCTGCTTGACCTTGTTGTAATGGACTGCCGTCTTCGAAATTTTAAGGATGGAGGCAACATGACGCTCACTGTATCCCTTTGTTAATAAAGCCAGAATTGAGCCCTTATTTTCCTCACTCAAGACTTTTCTTTTCAACTCCTTTTGCATGGTTAAAAGGAATTTTTTTCATTCAAATTACTTTTGGGCTATTCCTAGCACTTGTTTTGCCATCCAGCTTGTCCTATTGCAAGAGGATTGTGAAGACCACAGCAGTGTTTTTTATACTTTTCCTCGTTACATAAGATTTGGTTCAGGTGATCACCTAATCATAAGCCCATTAAGTAGAATGAGGTGTACTTTGGTTGGAATTCAACTGACACTGGAATGGAATGGCTGTTTAATGTAGAGATGATGATTTTTAGGAAACTGTGCAGTGGTCTTTTTTCCAGATCTGTAGGTATGTGTAGATTTAAATTTCTATAACTTGTATGCCTATATTAGAGGTCAGATAAGTGCCATGGGTTGACAATTCCGTTTAAGTGGTATTTCTGGAAATGTCAAAACTCAAACCCTCACATAATGCTGTAGATGGGAAAACAAAAAAGATACAGCATACAGAATATAGAGATACGAAAAAAGAAAATAGTATTTCTAGTGTGCAAAATTGGCAAAGTATGAAAAAGTACAAATTTAAAGGGAACCTGTCACCAGGTTTTTCCCATATAAAATACGTCCAGCACCTGTACGCCCTTATATGTGCAATTCCATAATGCTGTATCTAACATATTTTTTTGGATTATAAGACTAACCTTTTTCCCCTCTAATTTGGGATGAAATTGGGTGTGTGTCTTATATTCTGAAGGTATGTTACCTGGGGGGGGGGGGGGGCGGTCTCTGATAAAGGAGGTCGGAGTCAGAAAGAGTGGTGCTATGCTGCGGGCCCTGTCCTCTAAGAAGACGTCAGCGCCGATGAGCAAAGGTCCCATCTCCCAAACATATCCCTGCGGTGAACTTTGGGAAAATGGCTGCCAGGGTCGGCTCATACGCAGATTGAGATCTCCGTAGTCTTGTCTCTCGAGATCTCAATCAGCGTATACACCGCCTCTGGCGGCTTTTTCTCAAAGTCCACCGCAGGGATATGTGTGGGAGAGGGGACCTCTGCCCACTGGCGCTGACGCAGTCCTCGAGGACTGGGCTTGCAGCATCGCACAACTCCTCCTGCCGAGCTGACAACCTGAATCAGCGACCTTTCTAAGAGGATGGGTTGCGCAGTATCGCCCCACTCCTGCCGACGCCAACCTCCTGAATCAGCGACCCTGGCTCCTGTGACCCCACTGCACTTCATCGCTCCCCCAGGTAAGATACCGTTAAAACAAATTATAAGGCGCACCACCATTTTATTTAAAAAATGTTTTTCCCCAGTTTCCACCCCAAAATTTGGGGTTCGTCTTAGAATCCGGTGCATCTTATAATCTGGAATCAAAACCCATGGTGTCGTACAAAAGTAAAACTCGTCCGCAAAAAACAAGCCCTCATATGGCCATATTGACCAAAAAATAAAAAAGTTATGGCTCTCGGAAGACAGGGAGTAAAAAACTAAAACGCAAAAACTGAAACCCAAGGTAGTGAAGTGGTTAATGTTGCTGTAGTTGTACTGACCTATAGAATAAAATCATCATTAGCACTTATACCACACGGTAATTTTAATAATTTAAGGGAAACGGTCACGTCCTAGTTGCTATGTACACTGCCCCCCATTGCTTTAAGGCCCCATCACACTAAGCGACGCTACAGCGATCCCGACAACGATACGACCTGTCAGGGATCGTTGCTGCGTCGCTATGTGGTCGCTGGTGAGATGTCAAACAGTCAGATCTTCCCAACGACGCAGCAATGATGCGGCGACCCGTAACGATCTGTATAACGATGCACGCCTATGTGTTTGTGTCTGAGTCGTTAACAAGGTCGTTTGTAAGGTGTCAAACACACCGATGCATGCTACCCAGCGGGGCCTCAACGATCAAAGAAATGTTCAGACCATTCCGACACGACCAGCGATCTCACAGCAGGGGCCTGGTCGCTGCTAAGTGTCAAATGTAGCGAGATCGCTGCTGAGGTCGCTGTTGCGTCACAAAACTTGTGACTCAGCAGCGATCTCGCTTAGTGTGACGGGGGCTTAAGTGATGCAATGTGCATCACTAACAAGCTTTTTTCATTAAAATCGGTGGTAGTATAATGATTTTAAAACGTTCTATACACTTTGTCCTACCTGCTGTATTCAGTTATAGGGGTGTGATCCTGCTATTCAGTTATGGGCAGCACCGCATTCAGTCACTGCTGGCGCCGCCCATGTATTTGAATACTGCTCCCGGCAAGGTTGCGTCTAGATTGGAGTTGATTTTTTGAGGCCCTCACTCCAGCAACTACGATCTAGTCTCCTCTGCAGTGAGGCATCTAGGTCAGAGGTGATTTTTTTGTGGTCCTCACTTTAGCCACTCCGATCTAGACACTTCACTACTGAGGAGACTAGATCGTACAGTGTCCATTTTAGGACATGATCAGATATCAAAATCAAGCGTCAGAATGATGTGAGTTTGAGGCTAAATACCCTGTCTGGCACGTGATTCTGACAAGTGACTTTGACAAGTCACTTTTACAACTAACTGTAATAATAAAAAAAATATTCACTGTTTGCTGATGGGACTTGTACCCAAAACTCTACATCTATAAGCCAGTGCACTAACCACTGAGCTATGACCTCATTTGAGAAAAGCTAAGTGTTCTATTTGGTTATATCATTTTCAGTGCAAGTCTTGTCTGAAACTGATTGGGACTTTCAGAAATACCTCCTCCAAGCCATATTCAAATGTTTGATTTTGATATGTGAGTCTGATGTGTGACTTTCTTCAAACATGAGAATCAGAATCACATTGACTTTTAGTCACTTTGAGTATTTTCATGGTTGATCTCACAAGACAAGCAAAGCTCCTAGTCAGTATCTCTTGACTGGATAGCTTAATGGTAAGGCATCAGCTTCTGAAACTACAATGTCTGGGTTCAAATCCCATTTGGAATGATATTTTGTTTTTGTAAATATGCCTATTTAGCACACAAACTACAGGGGTGTTTTACTTTTACTTTTAATATCTATATCTAACATTCTGATTGTCATCCTGACGTGTTAAGAGTTTCAGACTTGCTGTCTATTTGCATGGTAAATTATGTAGCCAAAGTAAATTGGGAGTTTGCAGCTAGTTCTTGCATGGATGGAAAGAAAAATTTACAATAAAGAAATTTTATCATTAGATCCCTTTAAGAAATTATGCAAATGTACAGTCGTTTAGAAATAGATACACTACCGTTCAAAAGTTTGGGGTCATTTAGAAATTTCATTATTTTTGAAAGAAAAGCAAATTTTTTTTTCAAAGAAGCGAACATTAAATGAATCAGAAATACACTCTATAAATTGATAATGTGGTAAATGAATATTCTAGCTGCAAACGTCTTGTTTTTATTGGAATATCTACATAGGTGTATAGAGGCCCATCTCCAACAACCACCACTCCAGTATTTTAATGGTACATTGTGTTTGCTAACTGTGTAAGAAGGCTAATTGATGCTTAGAAAACCCTTGCACAAGCATGTTAACCCAGCTGAAAACTGTTTGGCTGATTTGAGAAGCTATAAAATTGACCTTCCTTTGAGCTAGTTGAGAATGTTTGTTCTATGAAACTCTCAAAATAGCCAGAAAAAGAGAACTTTCATGTGAATCTCGACAGTCTATTCTTGTTATTAGAAATGAAGGCTATTCCATTCAAGAAATTGCCAAGAAACTGAAGATTTCCTACACTGGTGTGTACTACTCCCTTCAGAGGAGAGCACAAACAGGCTCTAACCAGAGTAGAAAGAGAAATGGGAGGCCCCGCTGCACAACTGAGCAACAAGACAAGTACATTAGAGTCTATAGTTTGAGAAATCGACGCCTCACAGTTCCTCAACTGGCAGCTTCATTAAATAGTACACGCAAAACCCTAGTGTCAACGTCTAGAGTGAAGAGGCGACTCCAGGATGCTGGCCTTCAGGGCAAAATGGCAAAGAAAAAGCCATATCTGAGACTGGCTAATAAAAGGAAAAGATTAATATGGGCAAAAGAACACAGACATTGCACAGAGGAAGATTGGAAAAAAGTTTTATGGACAGACGAATCAAAGTTTGAGGTGTTTGAATCCCACAGAAGAACATATGTGAGACTCAGAACAACTGAAAAGATGCTGGAAGAGTGCCTGTCGCCATCTGTCAAGCATGGTGGAGGTAATGTGATGGTCTGGGGTTGCTTTGGTGCTGGTAAAATGGGAGATTTGTGCAAGGTAAATGGGATTTTGAATAAGGAAGGCTATCACTCCATTTTGCAACGCCATGCGATACCCTGTGGACAGCGCTTGATTGGAGCCAATTTCATCCTACAACAGGACACTGACCCAAAGCACACCTCCAAATTATGCATGAACTATTTAGGGAAGAAGCAGGCCGCTTGTATTCTATCTGTAATGGAGTGGCCAGCGCAGTCACCAGATCTCAAGCCCATTGAGCTGTTGTGGGAGCAGCTTGACCATATGGTACACAAACAGTGCCCATCAAGCCAATCCAACTTGTGTGAGGGGCTTCAGGAAGCATGGGGGGAAACTTCTCAAGATTAACTCCGCAAATTAACAGCTAGAATGCCAAAGGTCTGCAATGCTGTGATTGCTGCAAAGGGAGCATTCTTTGACGAGAGCAAAGTTTTAAGGAGAAAATTATTCTTTCAAATAAAAATCATTATTTCTAACCTTGTCAGTGTCTGGACTATATTTTCTATTCATTTTACAACTCATTTGATAAATAAAAGTATGGGTTTTCATGGAAAACACAAAATTGTCTGGGTGACCCCAAACCTTTGAACGGTAGTGTATGTAGTAAATTAGTGCCCCCCAATTTACTTTGGCTATGTAATTTACCATGCAAATAGACAGCGTATCTGAAACTCTTAACACATCAGGATGACAATCAGAATGTCAGATATTAAAAGTAAAACACCCCTTTCCTATTGGGATTTGAACTGAGCCGTTGCAGTTTCAGAGGCTGATGCCTTACCATTGAGCTATACAGTCAAGAGATACTGACTGGGAGCTTTTCTTGTCTTATGAGATCGGCCATGAAAATACTCAAAGTGACTAAAAGTTATTGTGATTCTCATGTTTGAAGAAAGTCACACATCAAAATCAAACATAGAATCATAGAATCATAGAATCATAGAATGGTAGAGTTGGAAGGGACCTCCTGGGTCATCTGGTCCAACCCCCTGCTCAAAGCAGGATTCACTAGATCATCTCAGACAGATGTCTGTCCAGCCTCTGTTTGAAGACGTCCATTGAAGGGGAACTCACCACCTACATCATTTGTATTTGGCTTGGAGGAGGTATTTCTGAAAGTCCCACTCATTTTCAGACAAGACTTGCACTGATAATCATATAGCCAAATCGAATGCTTAGCTTTTCTCGAGTATGTGGCTCAGTGGTTAGTGCACTGGCTTCTAGATGTAGAGTTTTGGGTTCAAGTCACATCAGCAAACAGTGAATATTTTTTTATTATTATTACAGTTGTAAAAGTCACTTGTCAGGATCAGTTCTCAGACAGGGTATTTAGCCTCAAACTGACATCATTCTGATGTTTGATTTTGATATCTGATCATGTCCTAAAATGGACACTATAAGATCATAGTTGCTGGAGAGAGGGCCTCAAAAAATCAACTCCAATCTAGACGCAACTTTTCCTGGAGCAGTATTCAAATATATGGGCGGCATCAGCAGTTACTGGATGCGGTGCTGCCCATGACTGAATAGCAGGATCCACACCCCTATAACTGAATACGAGCAGGTAGGACAAAGTGTATGTAATGTTATAAAATCATTATACTACCACCGATTTTAATGAAAAAGCTTATTAGTGATGCACATTGCTTCACTAACAGAACAATGGGGGCAGTGTAGATAGTAGATAGGACATGACAGGTTCCCTTTAAAAAATGAAAGAAATAGCAAAAATTATTATTTTTTTTTATTAATTCTGCCACCTAAAATCATAATAAAAATAATAACTATCAAATAGTGTTGCATGCCTCAACATTTTGCAATGAACATATGAGCTTATTGTGTAACATAATGAGCCCCTTGCACAGCTCTGTCAACTGTAAAGTTAAGCTCTATGGTAACATTAAAGCATGATTTTTTTAAGGTGCTTTTATACAAAACATGGAAAAAAAATGTTATATTGCTGTTGTACAATTGTGGCTAAAGTTTTGAGATTGACACAAATGTTGGCTTAAACAAAGATTGCTGCTTCAGTATTTTCTGATCTTTTAGTCTGGCGTGTCTGTGGTTACGGAAGTATAATTGTAAGCATTTTATACTTTGTTTAACCCCTTAATGACCGCCGTAACGGATTTTCATGGCGGTCATTAAGGTTACTTATTCCTCAGTGTCGTAAAAATGCGACGCTGAGCAATAAGTAAATAGCGTTGCCTGGCGGCGATTCCTACAGGTGTCAGTTGTGTGTGACCGCTGACACCCTGCAGTATCGGCCCCGGCCAGTCTTGATGCTGATCGGGGCCGATTAACTCTTAAATACCGCAGTCAATCGTGACAACGGTATTTAAGTTGTTACAAGGGGGTCTTGCGACCCCTTAGTAACCATCAGACCTCCGCAATGAGAATCGCGCGTCCCGATGGTTAACATGGTACCCTAAGATCATGCGATGATCCCAGGGTACGGTGGCAATAAGCTGGCTCTCACAGGCAGAGTACAGAGGTACTGCAAAGTATGAGACCCGCTATCAAAGTGACAATCACACATGTCCCACAGTGAGACTAAGTTAAAATGGAAAAAAGTAAAAGAAAACACACAAAAAGTGCGCACAAATCGCTAAAATCCATTTCGCATCTCAAAACGCAGCGTTTGTAATAAAACAAAAATAAACGAAAAAACGTAGACATAATTGGTATCGCCGCGTGTGGAATGACCTGATCTATAAAACTGTTGCATTATTCAGTCTATTTGGCGAATGCCATAAAAATAAAAAACACGCCAAAAATGACGCTTTTTCATCATACGGAGTCACAAAAAAGTGAAGTGAATAAATAGTTATCAAAAAGTCGCACGTAAAAAAAATTTAATACATAGAAACGCCAAACTGTCCCCCAATTTTTTGTAAAATACTTCTTGTTTTAGTCTTTAAAAATAGCAAAGCATAAAAAGAAATCTAAATCTGGTATCGCTGTAATCGTACCGACCTGCGGAGAAATCTGTCTTATGACTTTTACCACATGGCGAACGGCGCAAAAAATAAAAACTATAATTGAATTACTGTTTTTTGTTCATTCGGTGTTTGAAAAATCTAAATAAACAGCGATTAAAAATGAAGTGCCCCAGAATAGTACCAAAAAAATCAACTAGTCCTGCAAAAAAAAAGCCATCATACAGCTCTGTTCGCCAAAAAATAAGAAAGTTAAAACTCAGAAAATGGCGACAAAAATAACTACTTTTTTATAAAAAAAAAGCATTTTTTACTGTGTGATAGCAGCAAAACCAAAAATCTGGTACCGCTGTAATCGCATCGACCCGAAGAATAAATTCGCTTTATCAGTTATACTGCACGGTGAACCACGAATAAATAAAAATAAGAGCTATTCTGGTACTGCTGACTCCCAAAAAATCGGAATAAGGCTCGGCTCACGATTATCCTGCACTGAGCACTTATGTTGGAGTTTCCGTGTAAATTCACTAAAACCGCAATTCATACAAAAAACCCCGATGGAGCCACTCACTTATGAGGCCGATGAAGTCCCTTTAGAGTGGCTTTTTTTTTTAGAGCACAACTGTGGACGATCACAGATCTCTGTGCCCCTAAAAAGATGGAGACTACTGGAGCAGACGTCAAACGGGCTCCAAAGTGTCTCTGTAGCGCCCCGAGGGTTCGGCCGCTACAGGGGTATTGCACCTCTGCCAGAGGTCTGATATTCCACTCCCGGGTAAGGATGGAGTATGGACCACGACTCGGTTAGCTGCATGCATCACACACACCCCATTTCCGGGGGACAGCTCAACGGTGCTCCCATTTATATAGTAATGCAGGCACGACAGACCATGTCCCTGGCTGGAGTGGGGAGGGGGGAGGAAAACCCAGTGATGTAGGAGCAGTAGGGGACGGTTTCTGAGCATAGATAGGAGCTCATTGGTTGCTGGTCACCTGAGCTCACACACTAGGGGAAGGTATATAAGGTGGGCACCATCTTAGTTCGGAGAGAAGTTCAGCCAGAGGAGTGAGAGAAGGAATTCAGCCAGAGAGGGCTGACAGGGAGCTGTGGCTCAGTCTGGGCCCAGCTCCACGAGGCAGGCCTAGAGTGAAGGCCAGAGCCAGAAGAAAGGAACGGAAACGGAAAGGAACAGCAAAGAAAAGAGAAGTACCCAAAGTGTAGAAGGGCTCAGAAACAAGAAGGCAGAAGGGACCCTAAGAGCCCATGAGAATACCGGGTGAAGGGTCAGGCAGATTAAGGGTACCGGATCCCAAGTTGGTGGAGGAGAAACTACCCTCAGCCAAAGACCGGAGGTCGTGATCATTTATTGGTGCGACACCTCACCAAACCTGCTTGGAAGGCACCATATAGGACAACGGGGAACGGGGCCCACGTTTACCCGCGAAGATCCGCAGCAGCTGGACAAAAGTTGGTCACTGGTGGGGCAGGCCAGAGAAAGGATAGAAGGGGGTCCTGTGCCATATTCCTGAACTGCCTGGGGGTTGACTGAGCCCCTCACCTGGTGGACGCAGCACGGCTCGGGCGGTCATTGCTGACAGAAGTTACTGGGAATATACGAACTGTGAGTAAAAGACCCTGGACTGCAACACGTTGTCGTTGTGCTTTTTGCTTCGCCAGCACTAACGGTACTGGGACTCCCAGCACCATCACCCCCACCATCCACTACACTGCCCTGGGGCTGCACTCTTCCCGTGAGGAGTTACACTACCTCAGCTGCATACACCATCAGCCTCAGCGGTCTGCCTTGCAGCGGCGGTTCATAATAGCCGCAATCCACGGGTGGCGTAGTCGGACATTACTTGAACCACATAAAAGACTGCCACTGGTCTGACCACCCTGAGCCACGGGACCGGGTTGCCACTACTACCCCCAACGTCTCCCTATTGCCCGGCTCAGCGTGCCCCACGGCCCAGGGGGCGAGTCATCTTCATCTGCCTCTTTGTGGTGGGTGCTTCCGTTGGGGGTTTTGCCTGAATCGCATTTTTGTGGGATTTACATGGAAACCCCGACGTAAGTGCTCAGCGTAGAATATGAGAATGTGATCCAGCCTTATTCTGGAAGCAATCAAATAATGTACTCCAAAATTTTACCAATAAAATCCATAATTTATCCCACACAAAACCAGCCCCCTCTCAGGTCCGTCATCTGTCACTGGGACTATAGGGGGTCCCACATTACTGGTAGAAAAAAGACTCTGGAAAAGCGACATGGCTCCCGCCCCCTAAAATAAAATGCAGTTAATTATGCGCTCCCAAATCCAAATGCCCCCCCCTTCTCAGCCCCACTGTGGTTGAACCGCAGTAAGTGGCCACTGTTTGGCATTATTGTAGCTGGGAGGGCACTTAATTTACGGGGTGTGTCACCAGGAGAAATGTATGGGGCACTACACCTTTATGGGGGCTCATTGTATGGGCACTAAACTGGCATAAGAATAAAGCCTGGCATCAATGTTACATAAAAGTCACTGCAGCAGTAGATAAATTCATTGAGCTGTGCAATTTCTATAATGGGGTCACTATTGGGGTTTTTCTGCTGTTCTGGCACCTTAAGGGCTCCGCAAATGTCACCCACAAACTATTCTACTAAAATCCATGCTCCAAAAGCCAAATAGTGTTCCTTCGTTCTCAGCACTGACGTGTGGCCTAACAGTAATTTCTGATGACATATTGGGCATCATCCCGTTCGGGACAAATAGCATAACACATTATGGGGTCTGTTTTCTTCTATTATCCATTGAAAAAATTAAAAATTTGGGGCTAAAACTACATTTTCATGAAAAAAAATGAAAATTTTCAGTATGACATCCTTGAGGGGTGTAGTTTCTAAAATGGGGCAACTTGTCGGGGTTTTCCACTGTTTAGGCACATCATGGGCTCTCCAAACGTGACACCCGCAGACCATTCCATCAAATTCTGCATTCTAAACGTCACTCATTCCTTTCCAAGCCCTGCTGTATGCCCAGACTATAGTTTTCCCCTACATATAGGGTATGTCTTTACTCAGGAGCAATTGCGCAACAAATTTTAGGGTCCATTTTCTCCTGTTACCTTGTGAAAATAAAAAAATTGTGGTTAAAACTACATTTTTGTGGAAAAACAAATTGATTTCTTAATTTCAGGGCTCTACATTATTAACTTCTGTGAAGCACCTGGTGGTTCAAGGTACTCACCACACATCTAGACAAGTTCCCTGAGGGGTCTAGTTTCCAAAATGGGGTCACTTGTGGGGGGTTTCCACTGTTTAGGCACATCAGGGGCTCCCCAAACACGGCATGGTGTCCGCTAATTATTTAAGCAAATTTTACATTCAAAAAGTCAAATAGTGCTCCTTCCTTTCCATACCCTGCTGTGCACCCAAACAGTTGTTTTTCCCCACATATGGGGCATCGGCTTACTCAGGAGGAATTCCCAACAAATTTTGTGGTCCATTTTCTCTCGTTACCCTTGTGAAAATAAAAAAAATTGGGTCTGATGTAAACATTTTGTGAAAAAAAGTTAAATGTTAATTTTTTCCTTCCGCATTCCTTCAGCTCCTGTGAAGCACGTGAAGGGTTAATAAAGTTCTTGAATGTGGTTTTGAGCACCTTGAGGGGGTGCAGTTTTTAGAATGGTGTCACTTTTGGCTATTTTTGTTGGATAAATGAGAAATCGCTGGTCAACTTTTAACCCTTATAACTTCCGAACAAAAAAACATTTTGGTTCCAAAATTGTACTGTTGTAAAGTAGACATGTGGGTAATGTTATTTATTAATTATTTTCTGTGACATATCTCTCAGATTTAAGGGCATGAAAATTAAAATTTTGAAAATTGCAAAATTTTCAAAATGTTCGCCAAATTTCCATTTTTTACACAAATAAATGCAAGTCTTATTGAAGGAATTTTACCACTATCATGAAGTACAATATTTTATTTATTTATTTTACTCACTTATATAGCGCTATTAATTCCACAGCGCTTTACAGACATTATGGTCACTGTCCCCATTGGGGCTCACAATCTAAATTCCCTATCAGTATTTCTTTGGAATGTGAGAGGAATGTGTGGCCATGATGCATTAAGGAGGAGGGGGTCTGCTGCTGACACAGCTATAGGGGTAATGTCCCCCAATTCTGTTAATATCCCCCATCCTGATATATATGGCCCCCCTCTTCTTATTATTCATGGCCCCCCTCTTCTTATTATTCATGGCCTTCATCCCCATCCTGTTATGCATGGCACCCCTGAGCTCCATTCTGGAATGCATGGCACCCCTGATCTACATCCTGATATGCATGGCACCCCTGATCTCCATCCTGGTATGCATGGCACCCCTGATCTCCATCCTGGTATGCATGGCACCCCTGATCTTCATCCTGGTATGCATGGCACCCCTGATCTTCATCCTGGTATGCGTGGTACCCCTCCATCCTCGTATGCGTGGTACCCCTCCATCCTGGCATGAGTGGCACCCCTCCATCCTGGCATGAGTGGCACCCCTCCATCCTGGCATGAGTGGCACCCCTCCATCCTGGCATGAGTGGCACCCCTCCATCCTGGCATGAGTGGCACCCCTCCATCCTGGCATGAGTGGCACCCGTCATCACTTATCCTGGTATGCGTGGCACCCCTCCATCCTGGTATCTGTGGCACCTCTCCATCCTGGTATGCGTGGCACCTCTCCATCCTGGTATGCGTGGCACCCCTCCATCCTGATATGCGTGGCACCCCTGATCTCCATCCTGGTATGCGTGGCACCCCTGATCTCCATCCTGGTATGCGAGGCACCCCTGATCTCCATCCTGGTATGCGAGGCACCCCTGATCTCCATCCTGGTATGCGTGGCCCCCCTCATCCCTCTTCATGGTATGCGTGGCCCCCCTCATCCCTCTTCCTGGTATGCATGGCCCCCCTCATCCCTCTTCCTGGTATGCATGGCCCCCCTCATCCCTCTTCCTGGTATGCATGGCCCCCCTCATCCCTCTTCCTGGTATGCATGGCCCCCCTCATCCCTCTTCCTGGTATGCATGGCCCCCCTCATCCCTCTTCCTGGTATGCATGGCCCCCTCATCCCTCTTCCTGGTATGCATGGCCCCCCTCATCCCTCTTCCTGGTATGTATGGCCCCCCCGAATCCCCATCACGCTGCACACAAAAAAAAAATAAACACGTCTGCTCACCTTTCTTCCCTGTGCTCCTGCGCTGCGTCCTGCTCTGCTGCCAGCACTGATCTTACTGTGTGAACCATGCATGGCGTCACTGCCATGCATGGCTCACACTGTGAGATGCTGTGCCGGAATAGTCACTGCTCCCCACGCCGGAACTGTGTGCGTGGGGAGCAGTGACTTAACTCGCCTTAATAGCCGGCACACAGTGTAGCCGCATTGCGGCTCCTGCTGCTGCCGGGCGATCGCGTGTGCCTGCTATTAAAGAGCATAAATATTCACCCCTCTCCACGCCCATGGGAGTGGAGAGAAGTGAATATTCATGCTCTTTAATAGCGGGCACACGAGATCACCCGGCAGCTGCAGAAGCCGCGCTACGGCTACACTGTGTGTCGGCTATTGGGGAGAATGAATATTTAGTTCTCCCCACGCTTATGGGTGTGGGGAGCAGTGAAAATTCATTTTCTTTAGTAGAAGGCACACGCATGAGCTGCTGCTCCTGCCTCCTATGCCCCACTCCTCCGCTGCTGCTGCTCCCCCCATACCTCCCACCAGCCACTGTGTGTGTGTGTGTGTGTGTGTGTGTGTGTGTGTGTATGTACTGTATATGTATATACATTGCTCAAAAAAATAAAGGGAACACTTAAACAACACAATGTAACTCCAAGTCATAAACACTTCTGTGAAATCTACCTGTCCTTATGAAGCAACACTGATTGTGAATCAATTTCTCCTGCTGTTGTGCAAATGGAACAGAAAACTGGTAGAAATGATAGGCAATTAGCAAGATACCCCCTATAAAGGAGTGGTTCCTCAGGTGGTGACCACATACCATTTCTCTGTTCTCATCCTTTTTGGCTGTTGTTTTGGTCACCTTTTCATTTTGCCATTGCTCTCACCCCTAGAGGTACAGTAGCATGAGGCGGTGTCTACAGTACAACCCACAGAAGTTGCTCAAGTAGTGCAGTTCATCCAGGATGGTCATCAGTGCGAGCTGTGGCAAGAAAGGGTAGCTATGTCTGTCAGCACAGTGTCCAGAGCATTGAGCTGATACCAGGAGATGTGGAGGAAGCCATAGGAGGGCAACAGCCCAGCAGCAGGACCATTACCTCCTCCTTTGTGCAAGGAGGAACAGGAGGAACACTGCCAGAGCCCTGCAAAATGACCTCCAGCAGGCCACAAATTTGCATGTGTCTGCACAAACGGTTAGAAACCGACTCCATGAGGGTGGTATGAGGGCCCGACGTCCACAGATGGGGGTTGTGCTCACAGCCTAAAACCGTGCAGGACGCTCGGCATTTGCCACAGAACACCTAGATTGGCAAAGTCGCCAGTGGCACCGTGTGCTCTTCACAGATGAAAGCAGGTTCACACTGAGCACATGTGACAGACGTGACAGAGTCTGGGGACGCTGTGGAGAGTGATCAGCTGCCTGCAACATCTTTCAGCATGCCCGGTTTGGTAGTGGGTCAGTAATGGTGTGGGGTGGCATTTCTTTGGAGGGCCGCTCAACCCTCCATGTGCTCGCCAGAGGTAGCCTGACTGCCATTAGGTACCGAGATGAGATCTTCAGACCCCTTGTGAGACCATATACTGGTGTGGTTGGCCCTAGGTTCCTCCTAATGCAGGACAATGCCAGACCTCATGTGGCTGGAGTGTGTCAGCAGTTCCTGCAAGATGAAGACATTGAAGCAATGGACTGGCGCGTCCGTTCCCCAGACCTGAATCTGATTGAGCACATCTGGGACATCATGTCTCGCTCCATCCACCAATGTCACGTTGCACCACAGACTGTCACGGAGTTGGCGGATGCTTTGGTTCAGGTCTGGGAGGATATCCCACAGGAGACCATCCGCAGCCTCATCAGGAGCATGTCCAGGCATTGTAGGGAGGTCACACAGGCACGTGGAGGCCACACACAATACTGAGCCTCATTTTGACTTGTTTTAAGGACATTACATAAAATTTGGATCAGCCTGTAGTGTGATTTTCCACTTCAATATTGGGGGTGACTCCAAATCCACGCCTCCATTGGTTAATAAATTTGATTTCCATTGATGATTTTTGTGTGATTTTGTTGTCCGCACATTCAACTTTGTACAAAACGAAGTATTCAATGAGAATATTTCATTCATTCAGATCTAGGATGTGTTATTTGAGTGTTCCATTAGAATTAGAATATCATCAAAAAGTTAATTTATTTCAGTTCTTCAATACAAAAAGGTTAACTCATATACAGTAGAGTCATTACAGAGTGATCTATTTCAAGTGTTTATTTCTGTTAATGTTGATTATGGCTTACAGCCAATGAAAACACAAAAGTCATTATCTCAGTAAATTAAAATAATTAACAAAAAACACCTGCAAAGGCTTCCTGAGCGTTTAAAAAGGTCTTAGTCTGTTTCAGTAGGCTCCACAATCATGGGGAAGACTGCTGACTTGACAGATGTCCAGAAGGCAGTCATTGACCCACTCCACAAGGTCCCAGAGTTCCAATTTCCATTTGGAAATCAAGGTCCCAGAGTCTAGAGGAAGAGTGGAGAGGCACACAATCCAAGCTGCTTGAGGTCTAGTGTGAAGTTTCTACAATCGGTGATGGTTTGGGGAGCCATGTCATCTGCTGGTGTATGTCCACTTTGTTTTATCAAGACCAAAGTCAGCGCAGCCGTCAACCAGGAAATTTTAGAGCACTTCATGCTTCCCTCTGCCGACAAGCTTTTTGGAGATGGAAATTTCATTCTCCAGCAGGACTTGGCACCTGTCCACACTGCCAAAAGTACCAATACCTGGTTTAAAAACAACAGTATCACTGTGCTTCATTGGCCAGCAAACTCGCCTGACCTTATCCCCATAGAGAATCTATGGGGTATTGTCAAGAGGAAGATGAGAGACACCAAACCCAACAATGCAGACGAGCTGAAGGCTGCTATCAAAGCAACCTGGGCTTCCATAACACCTCAGCAGTGCCACAGGCTGATCGCCTCCATGCCACGCTGCATTGATGCAGTAATTGATGCAAAAGGAGCCCCAACCAAGTATTGGGTGCATTTACTGAACATACATTTCAGTGTGTTAATGACTGCCTTCTGGACATCTGTCAAGTCAGCAGTCTTCCCCATGATTGTGGAGCCTAATTAAACAGACTAAGAGACCTTTTTAAGCGCTTAGGAAGCCTTTGGTGTTTTTTGTTTTAATTTACTGAGATAATGACTTTTGTGTTTTCATTGCCTGTAAGTCATAATCATCAACATTAACAGAAATAAACACTTGAAATAGATCACTCTGTTTGTAATGACTCTATATAATGAGTTTCACTTAATTTATTTCAGTTTTTCAATACAAAAACTTTTTGATATTCTAATTTTGTGAGATGCGCCTGTATCTTTCTTTAGGTGTAAAATCCTACATGGGTGCTACCTTCTTCTTAGAGAACTCCTTTATCATCGTCTCTCCATGGTGCTGTCATGGATGAGGGGAAAAATAATTACTTACCGGTAATTTGTTTTTCCTGAAACCCATGACAGCACCCTAATTTTCCCTCCCTCTAGCTTTGGTTTATCGCTCTCAATCTTATCTTCTCACAATAAAGAATGGGCCTGAGTGAATGTATAAAAAATTACAATAATGATTATAGGTTGGTTGACCTCTACTTGACTTCCTAGAAACCACATTGAAGGAGGAAGTGGGAGTTGCCTTTTTATATTGTGCTCTTGACTTCCTGTCCAGTAATAGGGGTGGATCCCACTCTATGGTGCTGTCATGGGTTTCAGGAAAATCAAATTACCGGTTAGTAATTATCATTTTCCATATTTTGGCTGACAGTCATGTAAGGGCTTGTTTTTGCAGGACAAGTTGACGTTTTTCTTGGTACCATTTTCGGGCACGTGACATTTTTTGATCGCTTTCTGTTAAGATTTTTGGGAGGCAGAATAAACCAAACAAAAACAAACAATTCAAGAATTTTTTTTATGTCGTTCTGTGTGTGGTAAAATTGATAAGGCAGCTTTATCCTTCGGTTCAGTACGTTTACAGCAATACTACATTTATATAGATTTTTTTATGTTTTGACGCTTTTACACAAAAACTATTTTATAGAGAAAATATTTTTTTTCATCGCTTTATTCTGAGAGCTATAACTTTTTTTGTTTTTCGGTGATGGAGCTGTATGGCAGCTTTTTTTTTTGCAGGACAAGATGACGTTTTCAGCTGTACCATTTTTATTTACATTCATCTTTTTTAATGCGTTTTATTCCATTTTTTGTTTGGTATGGTGATAAAGCATCGGTTTTTTTTTTGTTTTTTTTTACTGTATTCACTAAAGGGGTTAACTAGTGGGACAGTTTAATAGGTCAGGTCGTTCCGGACGCGGCAATACCAAATGTGTACCTTTTTTATTTCTTTATTTTCATAATATTTATTTATGGGTACAGTATATATATATATTTTTTTGTTTTTTTTTAAATATTTTTCCAATTTTTTTTTTCTATTTCTGACATTTTTTTCACTTTTACACTGTCTCACTATGGGACATTTTTTGCAGGCTGATCGCTTGTATAGCATAGGGATGCAGCATTCCCTTTGCTATGCAGGTTGTCAGCTCTGCACTGGCACAAGTTAGAGCGTTTGCAGTGCACGATCTCTCTAACTTCCTGGTGCCTCATGACGACATCGGGTCACCATGGCATCGATCAGGACCCCGCGCACACAGCGCGGGATCTCAGATCCAATATAAGAGGAGGCGCTCCTACCTCTGTTTGCCCTGAAAATGCTGCAATTGACTTAGATCGCAGCATTTTGGGGGTTAATGTGCCTGCTGGACCGCTCCTGGCACATAGTACCGGGTGTCAGTTGTTTGAATCAGCTGACACCAGGCAGCAATCGCGCCCGCACTGCCTCTGTGTGGGCGCTATCACTGGGGCGTAATAATACGTACCTGGTCAATAAGACCCTGGGCGCTAGTATGTATTATTACTCCCCATGTCACAATGGGGTTAATGTCACACATAACTTGTACAAATCCATTGAAAAATAAAATGAAATAATTTTGAGGCCGTAAATAGAGATAGTAAAACTGAAATAAAGTGGTTGCTTAATTGTTAACACATAATTGGGGATGTAGTTTTGTTCAGAATTAGCCAATCACCGTTAAACTCGGGTTAAATAGCACACAATTGACATCAATTTAACCCCTTAACGACTGTCGTAACTCATTTTTACAGCGGCAGTTAAGGGTACCGGGGGTAGCTGAGACCATGAAGAAAATGATAAGGGCTGGTTTTTCCTGTCCCTGATCACGTGATCGCCATTATTCACTGAATAACGGTGATCACAAAAAAAAAAGTGTGCCCGCGGTTACAATCATTTCTCTCTACTCTGACAGGATATAAATGTCAGAGGAGAGAAAAATAAAGCCCCCCAAGCCCACCCGGTACTCCCACCACCCTCTGATTGCCCCCGGATCTTCCCCGGCATCTTGCTGCAGAAAAATAATGGCGGGCGCATGCGCCTAATTAGGATTAGGGTAAGGGTTGTGTTAGCTTTAGGGTTGTGTCGGGGGTGGGGTTGTGTCGGGGGTAGGGTTGTGTCGGGGGTAGGGTTGTGTCGGGGGTAGGGTTGTGTCGGGGGTAGGGTTGTGTCGGGGGTAGGGTTGTGTCGGGGGTAGGGTTGTGTCGGGGGTAGGGTTGTGGTCGGGGGTAGGGTTGAGGTCGGGGGTAGGGTTGAGGTCGGGGGTAGGGTTGAGGTAGGGTTGGGGTCGGGTTGGGGTCGGGGGTAGGGGTGACGGTTGGGGTCGGGGGTTGGGGTGACGGTTGGGGTCGGGGGTTGGGGTGACGGTTGGGGTCGGGGGTTGGGGTGACGGTTGGGGTCAGGGTTGGGGTGACGGTTGGGGTCAGGGTTGGGGTGACGGTTGGGGTCAGGGTTGGGGTGACGGTTGGGGTCAGGGTTGGGGTGACGGTTGGGGTCAGGGTTGGGGTGACGGTTGGGGTCAGGGTTGGGGTGACGGTTGGGGTCAGGGTTGGGGTTAGGGTTACGGTTTGGGTTAGGGTTGGGGTTAGGGTTATGGTTACGGTTAGGGTTGGGGTTCGGGTTACGGTTTGGGTTAGGGTTAGGGTTATGGTTACGGTTAGGGTTGGGGTTAGGGTTACGGTTGGGGTTGGGGTTAGGGTTACGGTTAGGGTTGGGGTTGGGGTTAGGGTTGGAGTTAGGGTTACGGTTGGGGTTGGGGTTAGGGTTACGGTTTGGGTTGGGGTTAGGGTTAGGGTTACGGTTTGGGTTAGGGTTACGGTTTGGGTTGGGTTGGGGTTAGGGTTAGGGTTGGGGTTACGGTTGGGGTTACGGTTGGGGTTGGGGTTACGGTTGGGGTTACGGTTGGGGTTGGGGTTATGGTTACGGTTTGGGTTAGGGTTGGGGTTGGGGTTAGGGTTGCGGGTTGGGGTTATGGTTACGGTTAGGGTTACGGTTTGGGTTAGGGTTGGGGTTGGGGTTATGGTTACGGTTGGGGTTATGGTTACGGTTGGGGTTGGGGTTAGGGTTACGGTTAGGGTTGGGGTTAGGGTTACGGTTGGGGTTAGGGTTACGGTTAGGGTTGGGGTTGGGGTTATGGTTAGGGTTGGGGTTAGGGTTACGGTTGGGGTTGGGGTTAGGGTTGGGGTTGGGGTTACGGTTGGGGTTGGGGTTAGGGTTACGGTTTGGGTTAGGGTTACGGGTTGGGTTCGGGTTGGGGTTGGGGTTGGGGTTACGGTTGGGGTTAGGGTTGGGGTTAGGGTTGGGGTTATGGTTACGGTTGGGGTTATGGTTACGGTTAGGGTTGGGGTTTTGGTTACGGTTGGGGTTAGGGTTACGGTTATGGTTACGGTTAGGCTTGGGGTTATGGTTACGGTTAGGGTTAGGGTTACGGTTAGGGTTGGGGTTATGGTTACGGTTAGGGTTGGGGTTAGGGTTACGGTTGGGGTTAGGGTTACGGTTGGGGTTAGGGTTACGGTTTGGGTTAGGGTTACGGTTTGGGTTGGGTTGGGGTTAGGGTTACGGTTAGGGTTGGGGTTAGGGTTACGGTTGGGGTTGGGGTTGGGGTTAGGGTTGGGGTTAGGGTTGGGGTTATGGTTACGGTTTGGGTTAGGGTTGCGGTTTGGGTTGGGTTGGGGTTATGGTTACGGTTAGGGTTGGGGTTATGGTTACGGTTAGGGTTGGGGTTATGGTTACGGTTGGGGTTAGGGTTACAGTTATGGTTACGGTTAGGGTTGGGGTTATGGTTACGGTTAGGGTTGGGGTTAGGGTTACGGTTGGGGTTAGGGTTATGGTTACGGTTAGGGTTGGGGTTATGGTTGGGGTTAGGGTTGCGGTTAGGGTTGGGTTGGGGTTAGGGTTGGGGTTATGGTTACGGTTATGGTTACGGTTAGGGTTGAGGTTATGGTTACGGTTAGGGTTACGGTTTGGGTTAGGGTTGGGGTTAGGGTTACGGTTGGGGTTGGGGTTAGGGTTACGGTTGGGGTTGGGGTTAGGGTTACGGTTTGGGTTAGGGTTACGGTTTGGGTTGGGTTGGGGTTAGGGTTGGGGTTAAGGTTGGGGTTGGGGTTAGGGTTGGGGTTACGGTTAGGGTTGGGGTTAGGGTTACGGTTAGGGTTGGGGTTATGGTTACGGTTTGGGTTAGGGTTGGGGTTAGGGTTGCGGTTTGGGTTGGGGTTGCGGTTAGGGTTAGGGTTGGGGTTATGGTTACGGTTAGGGTTGGGGTTATGGTTACGGTTAGGGTTGGGGTTAGGGTTATGGTTAGGGTTAGGGTTGGGGTTATGGTTACGGTTAGGGTTGGGGTTATGGTTACGGTTAGGGTTGGGGTTAGGGTTATGGTTATGGTTACGGTTAGGGTTGGGGTTATGGTTACGGTTAGGGTTGGGGTTATGGTTAGGGTTGCGGGTTGGGTTGGGGTTATGGTTAGGGTTACGGTTTGGGTTAGGGTTGGGGTTATGGTTACGGTTGGGGTTAGGGTTACGGTTAGGGTTGGGGTTAGGGTTACGGTTACGGTTGGGGTTGGGGTTAGGGTTACGGTTTGGGTTAGGGTTGGGGTTATGGTTACGGTTGGGGTTGGGGTTAGGGTTACGGTTGGGGTTGGGGTTGGGGTTAGGGTTACGGTTTGGGTTAGGGTTTGGGTTGGGGTTAGGGTTACGGTTAGGGTTGGGGCTGGGGTTAGGGTTACGGTTAGGGTTGGGGTTGGGGTTGGGGTTGGGGTTAGGGTTACGGTTAGGGTTAGGGTTGGGGTTATGGTTACGGTTTGGGTTGGGGTTATGGTTACGGTTAGTGTTGGGGTTATGGTTACGGTTAGGGTTGGGGTTACGGTTAGGATTGGGGTTAGGGTTACGGTTATGGTTAGGGTTGGGGTTATGGTTAGGGTTGGGGTTATGGTTACGGTTAGGGTTGGGGTTAGGGTTATGGTTACGGTTAGGGTTGGGGTTAGGGTTGCGGTTAGGGTTGGGTTGGGGTTTGGGTTGGGGTTGGGGTTGGGGTTATGGTTACGGATAGGGTTGAGGTTATGGTTAGGGTTAGGGTTACGGTTTGGGTTAGGGTTGGGGTTATGGTTACGGTTAGGGTTGGGGTTAGGGTTACGGTTGGGGTTGGGGTTAGGGTTACGGTTTGGGTTAGGGTTACGGTTTGGGTTGGGGTTAGGGTTACGGTTGGGGTTGGGGTTAGGGTTACTGTTAGGGTTGGGGTTAGGGTTACGGTTATGGTTGGGGTTAGGGTTGGGGTTATGGTTACGGTTAGGGTTGGGGTTAGGGTTGGGTTGGGGTTATGGTTAGGGTTAGGGTTGGGGTTATGGTTACGGTTATGGTTGGGGTTATGGTTATGGTTGGGGTTACGGTTAGGGTTGGGGTTATGGTTACGGTTAGGGTTGGGGTTAGGGTTACGGTTTTGGTTACGGTTAGGGTTGGGGTTATGGTTACGGTTTGGGTTGGGGTTGGGGTTATGGTTACGGTTACGGTTGGGGTTACGGTTGGGGTTGGGGTTAGGGTTACGGTTTGGGTTGGGGTTAGGGTTACGGTTAGGGTTGGGGTTGGGGTTAGGGTTGGGGTTGGGGTTACGGTTAGGGTTGGGGTTAGGGTTGGGGTTGGGGTTGGGGTTAGGGTTACGGTTTGGGTGAGGGTTGGGGTTGCGGTTTGGGTTAGGGTTGGGGTTATGGTTACGGTTAGGGTTGGGGTTATGGTTAGGGTTGGGGTTATGGTTACGGTTAGGGTTGGGGTTAGGGTTACGGTTATGGTTGGGGTTAGGGTTATGGTTATGGTTACGGTTAGGGTTGGGGTTATGGTTACGGTTAGGGTTGGGATTATGGTTGGGGTTATGGTTACGGTTAGGGTTGGGGTTGGGGTTATGGTTACGGTTAGGGTTGGGGTTATGGTTACGGTTAGGGTTGGGGTTATGGTTAGTGTTGGGGTTAGGGTTGGGTTGGGGTTATGGTT
This sequence comes from Phyllobates terribilis, assembly GCF_046119375.1. NCBI lineage: Eukaryota > Metazoa > Chordata > Amphibia > Anura > Dendrobatidae > Phyllobates > Phyllobates terribilis. The sequence goes on along the minus strand of NW_027362769.1, from coordinate 276,769,509 downwards.
AGGGTTGGGGTTATGGTTACGGTTAGGGTTGGGGTTATGGTTACGGTTAGGGTTGGGGTTATGGTTACGGTTGGGGTTAGGGTTACGTTTATGGTTACGGTTAGGGTTGGGGTTATGGTTACCGTTAGGGTTACGGTTTGGGTTAGGGCTGGGGTTATGGTTAGGGTTGGGGTTACGGTTAGGGTTGGGGTTGGGGTTAGGGTTACGGTTAGGGTTGGGGTTAGGGTTACGGTTAGGGTTTGACGTTGGGGTTACGGTTAGGGTTGGGGTTGGGGTTACGGTTAGGGTTGGGGTTAGGGTTACGGTTTGGGTTAGGGTTACGGTTTGGGTTGGTTTGGGGTTACGGTTGGGGTTGGGGTTGGGGTTAGGGTTACGGTTGGGGTTAGGGTTACTGTTAGGGTTGGGGTTAGGGTTACGGTTATGGTTGGGGTTAGGGTTGGGGTTATGGTTACTGTTAGGGTTGGGGTTGGGGTTAGGGTTACGGTTTGGGTTGGGGTTATGGTTAGAGTTAGGGTTGGGGTTACGGTTTGGGTTGGGGTTAGGGTTGTGTTAGGGCTTCAGTTAGGATTAAGGTTGAGATTTTTTCACAAGTAAAGAAAAAAAAATGATGATATGGCGACTAGTGTTGAGCGCAAGTGCTCGTTACTTGAGTTTGCATCGGGTGCTCAGGTATGCACCGAGTATCGCGGGTGCTCGAGTAGCATGCTCAAGTCTCTTGCGGGGATTGCCTGCCATGCCCGAGCGATCCTCACATGTTTTTTGGGGGTATCTAACAACCGTGAAACATGCGGGGCGGGGACTCAAGCATGTCACTCAAGCACCCGCGATACTTGGTGCATACCAGAGTACCCGATGCAAACTCAAGTAGCGAGCACTTGCGCTCAAGACTAGTGACAACTTATTCAATATGATGACCTAATGTCATCTATGTCATAACTCTGGGTTCAAAATGTTCACTATACCCCTTGATAAAATCCTTGATGGATCTAGTTTCCAAAATTGGGTCACTTGTGGGGGTTTCCGCTGTTGAGGCACATCAGGGGTTCTCAAAACAACGCGACATGGCGTCCTCTCTCGTTTCCAGTTGCATTAAAAAAGTCACACAGTGTTCCTTCCCTTTTGAATACTACCATGCGCCCAAACAGTTTTCCTCACATATGGGGTATCTGCTTACTCAGTAGAAACTGGATAACAGTTTTTTTGGTCCATTTTCTCCTCTTACCCTCGTGAAAATAAAAAAATGGGGCTAAAAGATATTTTTTGTGGAAAAAGTTTTTATTTTTTTTTATTTTCAAGGCTCTGTTATAAACTTCTGTGAAGCACCTGGGGGTTCAGGATGCTCACCACACATCTATATAAGTTCCTTGAGGGGTCTAGTTTCCAAAATGGTGTCACTTGTGGGGGGTTTCCACTATTTAAGCATATCAGGGGCTCCCCAAACGCGACATGGCGTCCGCTAATTGTTCAAGCAAATTTTACAAACAAAGTCAAATGGGGCTCCTTCCCTTCCGATCCCTGTTGTGTGCCCAAACAGTGTTTTTCCCCCACATATGGGGTATTGGTGTGCTCAGGAGAAATTGCACTACAAATTTTTGAGTCCATTTTTTCCGGTTACCCTTGCGAAAATAAAAAAAATTGTGGTCTAAAATAACTTTTCTGAAAAAAGTTAAATGTTCATTTTTTTCTTCCACATTCCAAAAATTCCTGTGAAGCACCTGAAGGGTTAATAAACTTCTTGAATGTGGTTTTGAGCACCTTGAAAGGTGCAGTTTTTAGATTGGTGTCACTTTGGGGTATTTTCTGTCATAAAGGCCCCTCAAAGTCACTTCAAATGTGATGTGGTCCCTAAAAAAATGGTTTTGTAAACTTTGTTGGAAAAATGAGAAATCGCTGGTCAACTTTTAACCCTTATAACTTCCTAACAAAAAAAATTTTGGTTCCAAAATTGTGCTGATGTAAACAAATCAACAAATTTCCAATTTTTTCACAAATAAACGCAAGTCATATTGAATAAATGTTACCAATTTAATGAAGTACAATATGTCACGAAAAAGCAGTCTCATTATCAGTGGGATCCGTTGAAGCGTTTCAGAGTTATTACCTCATAAAGTGACAGTGTAAAATTTGGCTTGGTCATTAAGACATAATTGGCTCCGGCCTTAAAGGGTTAAGTGATTCGAATTAACTCCATGTAATATCTAAATTCACTGAATAATTGAGCTAAATATCTCCAAGAAATATCACCAATTATTCACTGTCTAATCCAGTTATAAAACCTAACTTTTAATATTTAATTTTAAAATAGATGTGTCACGACATAGCTATTGGGTGACCAGGGATCAGGGGCTCCTATCCTGACCCTAACACTAGAGGGCGCCCTAGCTTCCTCTATTCCACGGGATACCTCTGAATGTGAGAATGCCGTAGCCTCCGCCCTCGCCATAACTCCTGAGATAGCCCTCCGCTTGATCTCCTCCCCCTCCCGGGGAAGAGGGGCGCTACTGTGTACCGAAGTACACCCACCCGACAAACAGGGCAACACAGTCAGGGGTAAACAGAAAAACTCCAGGCATACAAAATATTCTCACACATATCACTGAGGTGTGATGGTAGGGGGGAATAAACCAAAATGGGGTAGAATAAGGAATAGCCATGCATACAAACCAGGCAACCATAGGCGGATTATAATGAGGGCAATCTGGGCTACTGCCCGGGGCTCCAGGGGGCCCAGGGCTCCGGGGGGTCCATGGCCAGATTGCCCTCACTATAATATGTGCGGCACATACCGGCAGTCAGAGGCGGGCGGGCCCCTGGACCGCTCCTCAAGCAGCGGCGCTTCTTCGGCCGGGCCAGCACTGCACCTGTTAACTTCCCTGTGTGCTGGCCCGGCCGCATCACAGCTAGGAGACACGGCCCTGTGCGCGGCCGTGTCTGCTAGTGTGACGTCACGCAGTGCGCGCCCTGCACTGCTGCATCGGAGAGGAGCTGGAGGACTGGAGCCGAGCCGAGGGATGGTGAGTGTGTGTGTGTGTGTGTGTGTGTGTGTGTGTGTGTGTGTGTGTGTGTGTGTGTATATAGGCAGATATCATTGTGTGATGTCTGTTTATACAGTGCCTACAAGTAGTATTCAACCCCCTGCAGATTTAGCTGGTTGACACATGCGGAATTAACTTGGCATTGTGACATTTGTACTGTAGATCAGCCTGGAAGTGGGAAATGCACTGCAGCAGCTTTTGTTTTTGTTTTGTTTTTTTTTGTTTTTTTAAAAACGTTAAAAGTTAATTCAGAGTGTCATTTATTATTCAACCCCTCAAACCACAAGAATTCTGTTTGGTCCCCCTAAAGTATTAAGAAGTAGTTCAGGCACCAAGAATAATGAGCTTCACATGTGTGGATTAAAGATCTCTTTTGCCAGCCTTTTCTGACTATTTAAGACCCTCCCCAAACTTGTGAACAGCACTCAGACATGGTCAACATGGGAAAGACAAAGGAGCATTCCAAGGCCATCAGAGACAAGATCGTGGAGGGTCACAAGGCTGGCAAGGGGTACAAAACCCTTTCCAAGGAGTTGGGCCTACCTGTCTCCACTGTTGGGAGCATCATCCGTAAGTGGAAGGCTTATGGAACTACTGTTAGCCTTCCACGGCCTGGACAGCCTTTGAAAGTGTCCTCCCGTGCCGAGGCCAGGCTTGTCCGAAGAGTCAAGGCTAACCCATGGACAACAAGGAAGGAGCTCCGGGAAGATCTCATGGCAGTGGGGACATTGGTTTCAGTCAATACCATAAGTAACGTACTCCACCGCAATGGTCTCCGTTCCAGACGAGCCCGTAAGGTACCTTTACTTTCAAAGCGTCATGTCAAGGCTCGTCTACAGTTTGCTCATGATCACTTGGAGGACTCTGAGACAGACTGGTTCAAGGTTCTATGGTCTGATGAGACCAAGATCGAGATCTTTGGTGCCAACCACACACGTGACGTTTGGAGACTGGATGGCACTGCATACGACCCCAAGAATACCATCCCTACAGTCAAGCATGGTGGTGGCAGCATCATGCTGTGGGGCTGTTTCTCTGCCAAGGGGCCTGGCCATCTGGTCCGCATCCATGGGAAGATGGATAGCACGGCCTACCTGGAGATTTTGGCCAAGAACCTCCGCTCCTCCATCAAGGATCTTAAGATGGTCGTAATTTCATCTTCCAACAAGACAACGACCCAAAGCACACAGCCAAGAAAACCAAGGCCTGGTTCAAGAGGGAAAAAGTCAAGGTGTTGGAGTGGCCTAGTCAGTCTCCTGACCTTAACCCAATTGAAAACTTGTGGAAGGAGCTCAAGAATAAAGTCCACATGAGACACCCAAAGAACCTAGATAACTTGGAGAAGATCTGCATGTAGGAGTGGGCCAAGATAACTCCACAGACCTGTGCCGGCCTGATCAGGTCTTATAAAAGACGATTATTAGCTGTAATTGCAAACAAGGGTTATTCCACAAAATATTAAACATAGGGGTTGTATAATAATTGACCCACACTTTTATGTTTAAAATTTAATAAAATTCAACTGAGCAACATAACTTTTTGGTTTGTAAGATTTATGCTTCTGTTCATAAAACCTACTCTCGTTTGCAGTTTGAAGGCTCTAACTTATTTGCATCTTATCAAACCAGCTAAATCTGCAGGGGGTTGAATACTACTTGTAGGCACTGTATGTATTTTTGTGTTAAAAATGTGTTTATGCGTGTATGTCTGTATATGTTTGGTGTGCGTGACTGCGTGCAGCCCCTGCTGTGTATAGATGGCGCCGTGCGGCCTCCTGCTGTGAATAAATGGCACCGTGCGGCCTCCTGCTGTGTATAGATGGCTACGTGCGGCCTCCTGCTGTGTATAGATGGCTACGTGCGGCCTCCTGCTGTGTATAGATGGCGCCATGCGGCCTCCCGCTGTGTATAGAAGGTGCCGTGCAGCCTCCCGCTGTGTATAGATGGCACCGTGCGGCCTCCCTCTGTGTATAGATGGCGCCGTGCGGCCCTTTGCTCTGTATAGATGGCGCCGTGCGGCCTCCTGCTGTGTATAGATGGCTACGTGCGGCCTCCTGCTGTGTATAGATGGCTACGTGCGGCCTCCTGCTGTGTATAGATGGCTACGTGTGGCCTTCCGCTATGTATAGATGGCTACGTGCGGCCTCCCGCTGTGTATAGATGGCTACGTGCGGCCTCCCGCTGTGTATAGATGGCTACGTGCGGCCTCCCGCTGTGTATAGATGGCTACGTGCGGCCTCCCGCTGTGTATAGATGGCTACGTGCGGCCTCCTGCTGTGTATAGATGGCTAATTGCGGCCTCCTGCTGTGTATAGATGGCTACTTGCGGCCTCCCACTGTGTATAGATGGCTATGTGCGGCCTCCCGCTGGGTATAGATGGCTACGTGTGCTCAATATTAAGCCATACAATTAATGTAAGGCTATGTGCCCACGATGCTCTGGATTTTTTTTGAGCGTTTCTTCATCTCCCTGGCAGAAAAAACGCATGATTGTACATGCGTTTTTCCTGCCAGGGACAAGCGGATGTGAAGCGTTCTTCACATGCATTTAGCATCACTTGGAAAGTGCTTGACAACTTGGTCACACTATATAAATTCATGCAACCGGCGTGGATTTATATAGTGTGACCGTAAAAGAATGGTAAAAAATAAATAAACACTTACCTTCTGATGGCCTGCCGACGTCAGCGGTCGCGTGACCCGTCACATGACTAAATGACGTCACCACAGGTCCTTTAGTCTGCCGCGAGCTGCCGGCAAGCCAGGACACATCGGATAAAGACACCGGCGGCTATCAGAAGGTAAGTATAATATTTATTGTTTATTTTATTCTTTTTTTTACAGGTTCTATGGTACCTGGGTCTGGAGGAGAGTCTCCTGTCCTCCACACCCGGGTACCATCCGCACATTGAAACGCATGGATTCCGCATGTACAGATGCAGTGATGCGGATTCCATGCGTTCCAATGCAAGTCAATGGCGGCGAAAACGCCGCCCTTCCCCAAAATAATTGGTAGCGCTGCGGATTTTTCCGCAATGATAATCCGCAGCGGAAATTTCCACAGCATGTGCTCAGCACATGCGGATTATCATTGGGGAACATGGCAGACCTTCTACCAAGCGTTTTTTAAGCGTTTCTGCAGCGGAATTGCCGCTGCGGAAACGCTTAAAAAACGCATAGTGGGCACACGGCCAAAAAAAATTATTATAATTAATATATTAATATTGTGCCAAATTAATTTCACGTGAACTATCACATGATCTATCACAGGGGATCATTGGACATGTGATACATCAGGTGTGTGTGGGTGGGGGGGGCCCGCGCCTTCTAAACTGCCCGGGGCCCTTGCTACTCTTAATCCACCCCTGCAGGCAACAGTCAAAAGTTATTCCTCCAACACTCCTTGTCATAGATCTCCTTAGAGTATGTGTACACTGTCAGGAATGGTAGCGCTTTGAACGCAGCTTACTTGATGCTGCGTTCAAATCGCTGCATGCAGTTGAAGCCACATGTGTTCTTTGAACATATGCAGCTTCACGCATCCTATTCATTGCACTGGTAGAATTTCTCTTTCGGAGACCAGTGTCTCCGCAAGAGAAATATACATGCTCCGGTCTGTGAAGACGCGCCGCATGTCCGTCTCCGCGGGTAAGCTGCAGGAGCACGGGAACGCATAGTGGGCATGAGATTTGTACAAATCTGAAATTTCAACGTCTGCTGCTCTATCAGTGCTATCAGTGCTGGAGCTCAGTGCTCCTAGTGACTGAGCTGCGGCACTAAACAGCCAAGAGCGGTGTCAGCACTGCCCCTGGCTGTTAACCCCCTGAATGCTGCGATCAAGCGAGATTGCAGTGTTCAGGAGGCAGGCAGTGGGCTGGGAGCTCCCTCTGCCTTCAGGTCGGTACCCCCGTGACGTCATCACAGGGGCCCGACGGTTGCCATGGTGACCAGGGGTCGTCATGACAACCCCCAGGTCACCAAGCTACGGAAAGCTCCTGAGACCAATGCACAGCATGGTCACAGGAGCTTTCAATATAGGTATAATGTACTGCAATGTTAGTGCATTGCAAACATTATACCTATGAAAAAAGTGAAAATCCCATAGTGGGACTATGTAAAAAAGTTAAAAAATAAATAAAAAATATTACACTAATAAATACAGATTTTTAGGTAAAATAAACAAAAAAGTACACATTTGGTATCGCCACGTCCAGAACGACCCGATCTATAAAAGTGTCACACTAGTTAACCCTTTCAGTGAACAGTGTAAAAAAAAAAACTACAAAAAAAATGAGAAACTGTGACTTTTCATCGTACCCCTGGAAAAAAGTGGAATAAAACGCGATCAAAAAGACGAATGAAAATTAAAATGGTACCACTAAAAACGTCATCTTGTCCAGCAAAATCAAGCTGCTATAGAGCTCCGTCAATGGAAAAATAAAAAAGTTATGGCGCTCAGAATAAAGCGATGCTAAGATAATGATTTTTTCTATAAAAGTTTTGTTATGTAAAAGCGCAAAAACATAAAAAAAATTACATAAATGTGGTACCGCTGTAAACGTACTGACCCGAAGAATAAAGCTGCTTTATCAATTTTACTACACAAGTAACAACTACAAAAAAAATCCTGAATTGTTGTTTTTTGTTCATTCTGCCTCCCAAAAATCAGAATAGAAAGCGATCAAAAAATGTAATTTGCCCAAAAATGGTACCAATAAAAACGTCAATTCGTCCCGCAAAAAACAAGCCATCACATGACTGTCAGCCGAAATATGAAAAAATTATAGATCTCTAAATATGGCAATGCAAACATTAGTTTTTGCAAAAAAAAGCGTCTTTTAGTGAGTGACAGCTGTCAGTCATAAAAACCCGATATGAATCTGGCATCGCTGTAATCGCACCGACCCGAAGAATAAAGTCGCCTAATCACTTTTATACTGCACAAGGAACGGCGTAATAAATAAAACCAATTCTTCACCTGCTGCAGATTTGTTTATTCCGACTCCCAATGATCGCAGTATTGTTCGGCGCACATTTATCCTGAGCGCTGAGCGCTTACACCAGGGTTTCCGTGTAAATCTCTGAAATACGTGATTCAGATGGAAACCCCCGACGGAAGATCCCCTGTAATGAGACAGATGGAGACGCTGTGAACGCTGTCTGACCTATGATCCGGCGGTTTCCATCTTTTTAGGCGTAAATAAAAGCGTGGTCAGCCACAGTTTTGTGCATCTCTGAACAGAAGGATAACGCTGAACAGAGGCCAGACAGTCCAGAGTAACTCTGCTGCCTCATCTCATTATAGTGAATGGATCCCTCCAGGGTTTCATCTGAATCACGTCATTCGGAGATTTAGATGGAAAACCCAAAGTAAGTGCTCAGCTAGAGCGCCGGATAAATGTGATCTAAAATGTTATGTAAAATGTTCCCAATAAAAGCCCCCACTCAGGTCTGTCATGTGTTAATGGAAATATAGGGGGCTTTCACGTTACTGGTAGTACAAAGGCTCTGGAAAAGCTAAATGGTTCCTCGCCCCCCAAAAGAAATTCAGCACATTCTGCTCTCCGAAATCCAAATCCCCTATCCCTTCTGATCACTGCAGTGTGTCTAAACCACATTTAGTGTCCACATGTTTGGCAGGGGTATTATTTCCAAAATGGGGTCACTTGAGGGGGGATTCTGCTCTTCTAGCATTTAGGGGCTCTGTATATGGAGTCCGCAAACTATTCTAGGAAAATCTGCACTCCAGGAGGCAAATAGCGCACCGTCCCTCCCGAGTGTCGCCGTGTGGCCAAGCAGTACTCTACAGCCACATATGAGGTATTGCCACATTCAGCAGAAATTATGGGACACATTTTGGTGCCATTTTTATCCATTATCCCAGTGTGAAAATGTCAAATCTGGGGCTAAATCTAAATTTTTGTGGTAAAAATGTAATTATTTTTTCCTCACTGCACAATGTAATAAAATTCTGTGACACACCTGTGGTGTCAATATGATCACTGCACCCCTAGATGAGTTGATTGAGAGGTGTAGTTTTTAAAATGGGGTCATTTATGGGGGAATCTGCTGTTACGGCACCTCAGCGGATCTCCTAGTGGGTCATGGCACCCTAAAACCATAACAGTAAAATCTGTACTATAATATAGTGCTCCTTCCTTTCTGACCTTTGAACTGTGCCTCAAAAGTAGTTGCAAATTACATGTAGGGTATTGGCGTGCTCAGGAGAAATTGCACAAGAAAATGAGAGGTCAATTTTTTCCTGTTACCCTTGTGAAAATAAAAAATTTGGGGCTAAAAGAAAATTTTTGTGTTTTTTATTTTTATGGCTCTACATTATAAACTTCTGTGAAGCACCTGGGGGTTCAAAGTGCTCACCACACATCTAGATAAGTTCATTGAGGGGTCTAGTTTCCAAAATGGGGTCTCTTGTGTTTTTTTTTTTTGCTGTGTAGGCACATCAGGGGCTCTCTAAGTGCGACATGGCGTTCGCTGATTATTCAGGCAAATTTTGAATTCAAAACATCAAACGGCGCTCCTTCCCTTCCGAACCCTGCCATGCGCCCAAACAGTGGTTTTCTGCCACATATAGGGTATCGGCGTGCTCAGGATAAATTTCCCAACAACTTTTGGGGTCAATTTTCTCCTGTTACCCTTGTGCAAATAAAAAAAATGGGGGCTAAAAGAAAATTTGTGTTTTTTTTTTTTTTTTTCTTCACTTCTTTATGTTATAAACTTCTGTGAAGCATCTGGGGGTTCAAAGTGCTCATCACACATCTAGATAAGTTCACTGAGGGGTCTAGTTTCCAAAATGGGGTCACTTGTGGGGGATTTCCACTGTTTAGGCACATCAGGGGCTCTCCAAACTCAACATGATGTTCTCTGATTATTCCAGCAAATTTTGAATTCAAAAAGTCAAATGGTGCTTCTTCACTTCCAAACCATGCCATGCGCCCAAACAGTAGTTTTCCGCCACATATTTGCTATCCGCATGCTCAGGAGAAATTGCACACTACATTTTGGGTCCATTTTTGTCTGTTACCCTTGTGAAAAGAAAAAAAAAATTGGTCTAAATTTAATATTTTGTGAAAAAAAAGTTAAATGTTAATTTTTTTCTTCCTCATTGCTTCAGTTCCTGTGAAGCACCTGAAGGGTTAATAAACTTCTTGAATGTGGTTTTGAGCTCCTTGAGGGGTGCAGTTTTTAGAATGGTGTCACTTTTGGGTATTTTCTGTCATTTAGACACTTTAGACCCCTCAAGGTCACTTCAAATGATTGTGGTCCCTAAAAAAAATGGTTTTGTAAATTTTGTTGGAAAAATGAGAAATCGCTGGTCAACTTTTAACCCTTATAGCTTCCTAGCAAAAAAAAATGTTTGGTTCCAAAATTGTGCTGATGTAAAGTAGATATGTGGGAAATGTTATTTATTAACTATTTTGTGTGACATATCTCTCTGATTTCAGGGCATAACAATTCATAGTTTGAAAGTTGCAAAATTGTAAAAATTTTTGCCAAATTTCTGTTTATTTTACAAATAAACGCAAGTCATATCAAATAAATGTTACCACTATCATGAAGTACAATATGTCACGAAAAAACAGTCTCAGAATCAGGGGGATCCGTTGAAGCGTTCCAGAGGTATTACCTCATAAAGTGACAGTGGTCAAAATTGAAAAAATTGGCCCGGTCATTAACCTACAAAATGGCTAGTTCGTTAAGGGGTTAAAGGGATAGTCATTCAAAGTTTGAAAATTGCGATTTTTTTAAAACATTTTATGTCACATTTCTGATATTTTTATAAATAAACGCAAAACCTAAATTTACCATTATTATAAAATATCATGTGTCACAAAATGTGTCAGAGGTATTACTACATAATGAGATACTGGTCAGATTTCCAAAAATTGGTCCGTCACTAAAGGGTTACAAAAGCATTTATAACCTCCACTTTTCCTATGCTAATGAGGGCTTTGACTTGTCGATGGTATGTTAGTTCCCCAGACTAGCCAGCCCTTATTCCCTATTATCACATCCCTGTGGGCGTGATAACATTATTTTCTTGAGCAGCGTCATCACCGCTCATGCAAATCTGCGCACACTTGCTGCTCATTCCGGCATAGTCACTGAATTTGTGTACGCTTCTTGGATTCAGAGGTGCGCACTGTGCAGGTCCGAAAGTTCAGAAGATTGCTTCCGGTCATGTGCAGTGCGAAGCCGGGAAGCATACACCTGGCTTCAGAGACTCTGTGACGTTCACGGAATGAGTAGTGCGCCTACGCAGATTTGCGTGAGCTGGCGATGAGGCCGGCTCGAGCAAATTGTTATCACGTCCACAGACATAACATAAAAAAGAAACATTTATTTAACTGAATTGTTATACGTTATACATAACTATGTAGCAACTTGGATTAGACCACCAAAAGTGCAGTCACAAATACACTTTGTGCATCCCACCACTGCTAGTCAAGTCCTTAAGGGTTGGGATATTCTTCACCCACTACTGAAGGGGAGGGGGGCTTTACAGAGTCCTTCCCAGACTGCTGTCGCAGGATATCTGGCGTCTGGTGATGTGGACTATTTAGAGCCCGGTACAAGAGTAAATCCAAAGCTAACAGCATAAATCCCAAATGTAAACCAAAGGGAAACCCTGGGACAATAGCTAATCTAGAAGAACCAATAACGACCGTTATCAAGTACTGAGAAGCAACCTTAACGAGGAATCACTCACCATACCACTATGCAAGGGAACTGAATAAACAGCCCTGAACTGGATTAGAAGCAGGCCTTAAAGGGAACCGGTCATGTCAGTAGGAGCATGTAAACTGGCCCCAGGTGGTTGTTAGTGATGCAATGTGCTTCACTAACTTGCTTTTTGCATTAAAATCGGCGCTATAATTTTTAGTAAAAATCTTTTTATACTTATATCTTACTTGCTCGAATAGTCATAGGGGTGTTAATTACTGTATTCAGTCCGGCTTGTCCCCGCCCACTCAATTTGAATTGTCCCCTGTTTGCGCCATCACATGAATAGTTTTGTTGAAGTCCCGCGCTTGTGCACTGTATACGGTTACCCACGCTTGTGCAATGTGTATTGTAAAGCCGCGTGTGTGCAGTGATGATTGGCCCCGCGCATGCGCAGTAAACAAGTAAGATCTAAGTATATAAAGTGGTTTTTATTAAAGATTATAGCGCCAATTTTAATGCAAAAAGCGTGTTAGTGATGCACATTGCATTGCTAAAAACAACCTGGGGGCAGTTTACATTCTCCAACTTACATGACAGGTTCACTTTAAATAACCACCTAAAATCTAAGGATAACCATCATAGTTACATAGGTTGAATAAAGACCTAGGACCATTAAGTTCAACCTTCCTCCACCAATTGTACATTTTGTCACTAATTTAACTATAACCCACAATGTTATGTATATCGAGAAAACCATCCAGCCCTTTTTTAAAAGCTGTTATAGTGTCTGCCATTACTAACTCTTGGCATTCCACAGTCTGACTGCTCTGACTGTAAAGAACCCTTTCCTATTTAGGTGCCGGAATCGCCTTTCTTCCACCCATGAGTGCCTCCTGGTTCTTAGTATGGTATTTGGATGGAATAAGTCATGTGCCAGTACTTTATACTGAGCACACATATATTTGTACATGTAAATGAGATCTCCTCTGAGGCGTCTTTTTTTTAAGCTAAAAAAGCCCAACTTTTTTCAACCTCTCATCATATGAGAGTCCATCCATCCCTTGTAATAATCTAGTTGCCCGCCTTTGAACTGACTAAATTCTGAATATCCTTTTTAAAATGTAGAGCACGAAACTGGATTCCATATTCTATATGTGGCATCACCAGTGATTTATGAAAGGGTAACAGTACATTGCGATTGCAGGATTTTATTTCTCTTTTTATACATCCTAAAATCTTGTTTGCTTTTGTGTCTGCTGCTTGACATTGAGTACTGCTGCTCAGCTTACTTGTAACCAGAATACCCAAGTCCTTCTTCTGTTCTATATCCCGCGTATACTTCCATTTAATGTATATGCAGCAATAGAATTGGATTACTCTATCCTAGGTGCCCATTCAGACTTATTATTCAGATCGTTTTGCAATATCGTAATGTCAAGATCAGATTTTAATATCCTGCATAGTTTGGGGTCATCTGCGAAGACTATTGCTTTACTCCCAATTCCATCCACAAGGTCATTAATACCGAGGATAAAAAGAACAGGTCCTAGCACAGATCCCTGCGGCACCCCACTGCTGATTATGTCCCATTTAGAAGACGTACCATTTATGACAACTTTGTTTCCTGTCATTTAGCCAATTCATAACCCCTCTGCATATAGTTGCCCCAAGTCCTTGCTTCTGTAGCTTCAGTATAAGGCTGTTATGTGGTACAGTATCAAATGCCTTTGCAAAGTCCAGATAAATCACATCAGCCGCATTACCAACATCCAGATTTGTACTTACCTCCTCATGTTGGTTAGACACGACCTATTTTTCATGAATCCGTGCTGATTATCATTTATTATATTCTCTGTGATATAACTCTGCAGGTCATCTCTTATGATGCCCTCAAAAACATTGCACACTAATGATGTTAGACTTACCGGACGGTAGTTACCTGGAACCACCTTCTTACCTTTCTTAAATATCGGTACCACATCAGCCATCCTCAAATCCTGTGACCCTACCCCTGTTACAAGAGAGTCTAAAAATATGAGATACAGTGGTTTGTCAATTACTGATCTCAATTCCCTCAGTAACCGTGGATGAATGCCATCTGTGCTGGGGGATTTGGCAGTGTTTAATTTGCTCAAACTCAGTCGTACTTCTTTTTATGTTAAACTAGTTATATCAGGTGGTGAACTTTGATTTTTGCCCTGTTGAAAGATACCTAGAACAGATGGTTCGTTGGTTAACATGGATGAAAAGTGCCTGTTTAATATCTCAGCCTTTTCTTTTTCCTCTAATTATCTTGCTATTATCATCCTTTAAGGGGCCGATACCATCTGTTTTTTCTTTTTGGCATTGATGTATTTATACATTTTTTGGGGGGATTTAGTTTACTGTCGCTGGTAATTTGTTTCTCTGTAGCTGACTTTTCTAGCTTGATTTCTTTTTTACATTTCTTATTTAGATCTTTATACTCCTAAAATGCTATTTCTGTATTCTTGGCCTTCCAAGATTTTGAATGCCCTTTGTTTTTGTCTTATTAAACTTTGTACTGTCTTATTAATCCTTAATCTTTAAAGATTCCATAATAACAGGGTCTGTACCACAGGACTGGTGTATAGCAAATGTGGTGCCAATATTCAAGAAGGGTACAAAAAACAAACTTGGAAATTATAGGCCAGTAAGCTTAACCTCTACTGTGGGTAAAATCCTGAAGGGTTTTCTAAGAGATGCTATACTAGAGTATCTGAAGAAGAATAACCTCATGACTAGTGTTGAGCATTCCGATACTGAAATATCGGGTATCGACCGATATTCGCGGTATCTGAGTTCCGATACTGAGTTCCGATACTTCTAGAATATCGAATACCGGAATCGGAAGTTCCCATAATGCCTGCGCTCTGCAGTGTCTCTGAAGGATGACAAGCTGGATGGCAGCGCTCAGCTTACTGTACTTGTCATTTAGTGTTAAAGGATTTATTAAAAAAAATAAGTGTTTTCATGCACCGTCTCTTTAAAAAAGCCGGCCGGAAATTCAGCATCGCTACCCGACAATTTATAACAGAAAGAATAGAGCATCACACATAGATTAGATAGATAGAAACATGTCAGTCACATATATAATAAGTACAGTGACAGTGTTGATTACTGTACTTGTCATTTAGTGTTAAAATAAAGGATTTATTAAAAAAAAAATAACAGTTTTCCCAAGCTAGAAACCCAAGCCGTCAGCCACCCCAGAAATGGCGCATCCACAGGATGCGCCAATTCTGGCACTTAGCCTCGCTCTTCCCACTGCCCTGTAGCGGTGGCAGTGGGGTAATAGGGCTGGGGTTGATGTCAGCTGGCATTATAAGCTGACATCAAGCCCAGGTTAGTAATGGAGAGGCGTCTATAAGACACCCCCATTACTAACCCCATAGTCAAAGTTAAAAAAAAACACAAACACGCAGAGTAAAGTCCTTTAATTGAAATAAACACACAATTTTTTAATGTTCTAAATTAAACCATACTTACCATCATGCCCATTCCAGCTGAAGCCAACGATCTCCTGCAATAAAAGAAAAATAATAAACCAACCTCATCCTTACCTTTCCATGGTTCACACGACAGCTTCAGCTCTGCTACATTAACATGACAAGCTGGACCGCAGCAGAACGCTGCCATCCAGCTTGCCATGCCGCACACACTGAGAAGCGCAGGCATGCTTGCGCTCTTCAGTGTCTGGCTGTGATGGCATAAAGATGAGCCGAGGTCATGTCCAGTGAACTCAGCTCACCTCATGCACGTCACTGTCAGCGTGGGAAAATTGTCCTGCACTCAGCGCTTCAGCGTGAGAATTCTCCCACGCTGTCAGTGACGTGCATGAGGTGAGCTGAGTTCATTGGACATGACCTCGGCTCATCTTTATGCCGTCACAGCCAGACACTGAGGAGCGCAAGCATGCCTGCGCTTCTCAGTCTCTGCGGCATGGAAAGCTGGATGGCAGCGTTCTCCTGCGATCCAGCCTTTCATGTGAATGTAGCAGAGCTGGAGCCGTCGTGGGAACCATGGAAAGGTAAGGATGATGTTTCTTTATTATTTTACTTTTATTGCAGGAGATCGTTGGCTTCAGCTGGAATGGGCGTGATGGTAAGTATGGTTTAATTTAGAACAATAAAGAATTGTGTCTTTATTTCAATTAAAGGACTTTATTCTGGGTGTTTGTGGTTTTTTTTTTAACTTTGACTATGGGGTTAGTAATGGGGGTGTCTTATAGACGCCTCTCCATTACTAACCTAGGCTTGATGTCAGCTGGCATTATAATCTGACATCAACCCCAGCCCTATTACCCCACTGCCACCGCTACAGGGCAGTGGGAAGAGCAAGGCTAAGTGCCAGAATTGGCACATCCTATGGATGCGCCATTTCTGGGGCGGCTGACGGCTGGTGTTTCTAGCCTGGGAGGGGGCCAATATTAATGGCACCCTTCCTGGGCTATTAATATCAGCCCCCAGCTGTCTGCCTAGCCTTTGCTAGCTATTAAAATAGGGGGGACCCCCACATCAATTTTTTGGGGGTCCCCCATTTTAATAGCTAGTAAAGGCTAGGTATTCAGCTGGGGGCTGATATTAGTAGCCTGGGAAGCTCCGTGGATATTACCTCCTTCCCAGGCTTCAAACATCTGCCCCAGCCGTCTGCTTAACCTCCGCTAGAGACTAAAATTAAGGGGAACCCCACGCCAATTTTTTTTTCTATAAATCCTTAATTTTAACACTAAATGACAAGTACAGTAATCAACACTATCACTGTACTTCTTATATATGTGACTGACATGTTTCTGTCTATCTAATCTATGTGTGATTCTCTATTCTTTCTATTCTAAATTGTTGGGTACCGCTGCTGAATTGCCGGCCGGCTTTTTTAAAGAGACAGTGCATGAAAACACTGTTATTTTTTTTAATAAATCCTTTACACTAAATGACAAGTACAGTAACCAACACTGTCACTATACTTCTTAAATATGTGACTGACATGTTTCTATCTATCTAATCTATGTGTGATGTTCTATTCTTTCTGTTCTAAATTGTCGGGTACCGGTGTATGCCGCTGCTGAATTGCCGGCTTTTCATGTAATACATTCTACATTATTCTTAGCTGTTTTCCTTCATGTAGAATTAACCTACAAGGAAAGAAAGGGTTTATTTTTATTCCGATATTTGTGTCCCATTGACTTGCATTGGTTTCCGGTATCTGAATCGGCAATATCCGATACTTTTTGGGTATCTGTCCGATCCAATCCGATCCGATATTTCCCGATATCGGAAGGTATCGCTCAACACTACTCATGACCCAATATCAACATAGGTTTACGAGGGACCATTCCTGTCAAACTAATCTGATCAGCTTTTATGAAGAGGTAAGTTCCGGACTGAACCAAGGAAATGCAGTGGATGTTGTGTATATGGACTTTTCAAAAGCTTTTGATAAGGTTCCACACAAAAGGTTGATACATAAAATGAGAACAATTCGGATAGGGGAAAATATATGTATGTGGGTTAAGAACTGGCTCAGTGATAGGAAACAAAGGGTGGTTATTAATGGAACACACTCAGACTGGGTCACAATTAACAGTGGGGTACCACAGGGGTCAGTATTGGGCCCGCTTTTTTTTTATATATTTATTAATGACATTGTAGGGAGGATACAGAGTAATATTTCAATATTTGCAGAAGACACTAAACTCTGCAGGGTAATCTATACTATGGAGGACAATTTTATATTACAGGAGGATCTATGTAAACTAGAAACTTGGGCTGATAAATGGCAAATGAGCTTTAATGGGGATAAATGTAAGGTAATGCACTTGGGCAGAGGAAATAAAATGTATAATTATATGCTTAATTGTAAAACACTGGGCAAAACTGTCACTGAAAAAGACCTGGGTGTATTGGTGGACGACAAGCTCACGTTTGGTGGCCAGTGTCAGGCTGCTGCTGCAAAGGCAAATGAAATAATGGGATGCATTAAAAGAGGCATAGATGCTCATGAGGAGAGCATAATTTTACCTCTATACAAGTCACTAGTGCGACCACACTTAGAATACTGTGTACAGTTCTGGTCTCCGGTGTATAAGAAAGACATAGCTGAACTAGAGGGGGTGCAGAGAAGAGCGACCAAGGTTATTAGAGGACTGGGGGTTCTGCAATACCAAGACAGGTTACTACACTTGGGGTTATTTAGTTTGGAAAAACTAAGGCTTAGGGGTGATCTTATTGCTATGTGCAAATATGAGGGGACAGTACAAATACCTTTCTACTGATCTTTTTACTCTGAGACGGGAACAAGGGGACATCTTCTACGTTTGGAGGAAACAAGGTTTAATCATAATCACAGACGCGGATTCTTTACTGTAAGAGCAGTGAGACTATGGAACTCTCTGCTGCATGATGTTGTAATGAGTGATTCACTACTAAAATTTAAGAAGGGCATGGATGCCTTTCTTGAAAAGTATAATATTACAGGTTATATATGTTATGATCTGCAACATGAACTAAGGAAAGATAAGGGAAAACTGTCCCTACTGTAAAACTAAGCTGAATCCCTACGATGTGGCGGGCTGCCTGTTCCTAGCGAACAGACCTGCTTTAGTCCTCGGCTAGTCTGAACGAAGACCTATAGCATTAGGGGAGGGGTCCCTAAAAGAAATAAGGACTGGAACAAAAAATGGGACACCTCCTAAACAGAGAAGTTGTTGCGGAACGCAAAAAGACAAACAGACAAAAATGTACTAGAGGTCCAAGGCGGACCAAACGAACTGACAGAGAAAGGCACAGAAGCACCTGGCTAGAGAAACAGTCATACACTGAAGGTCCAGCACAGCCAAAAGGGTGGAGTTCGAATAAAAGGCAGATGGTCACGTGACTGCAAAACACAAGATGGAATAAACAAACAGGAGGGTTCTAACAATATATTCTAGATTCCTTGATAGGGCGTTGATCCAGGGAACTAGTCTAATTGCCGTATGTGGAGTCAGGAAGGAATTTTTTTCCCCAATGTGGAGCTTAGTGTTTGTCATATGTTTTTTTTTGCTTTCCTCTGGATCAACATGTTAGGCTATGGGTTGAACTAGATGGACTTGTGGAGGTTTCACCAATTTAAGATACACTAGGTAACTGCTCTCCTCCAAATTAAAGATGTCTGAGTGCATGCAGAGAAGCTAATTAACCAAATCTGCTAATCTGGTTGAAAAACTTCACTCAGAGACTGAACCACGCAAATGACATGCTTTATTATGTAGACATGGGGTTATATAGTATTCTCCTTCTATGTGGGATTAGTAAAATTTATTGCTCTTTTCTGTAATTTGTTCATCTATGTAACTCTTGGTCTGAGCAACGCCTTAGGAATTCCGATGGGAGGGGGTGAGTTCGTCTCTCAGCGCCATCTTTGCCAACTCGACATGAATCTCTCTGTTATCAGCCATGCACATGCATACGTCATTCCCAGGAAATCATTTAGTTGTTCATGTCTACAAATTAGAACAGAAGCTGTTAGTTATATATTCATTAACTATTAACATAATCCATGTGCATATACAGTACAGACCAAAAGTTTGGACACACCTTCTCATTTAAAGATTTTTCTGTATTTTCATGACTATGAAAATTGTACATTCACACTGAAGTCATCAAAACTATGAATTAACACATGTGGAATTATATACTTAACAAAAAAGTGTGACACAACTGAAAATATGTCTTATATTCTAGGTTCTTCAAAGTAGCCACCTTTTGCTTTGATGACTGCTTTGCACACTCTTGGCATTCTCTTGATGAGCTTCAAGAGGTAGTCACTGGAAATGGTTTACACTTCACAGGTGTGTCCTGTCAGGTTTAATAAGTGGGATTTCTTGCCTTATAAATGGGGTTGGGACCATTAGTTGTGTTGTGCAGAAGTCAGGTGGGTACACAGCTGATAGCTGCTAACAGTCTATTCAGTAGGACTAAGTAAAGAAAAATGAGTGGCCATCATTACTTTAAGAAATGAAGGTCAGTCAGTCAGAAAAATGGGAGAACTTTGAAAGTGTCCCCAAGTGCAGTT
The DNA here is from genome assembly GCF_046119375.1 of Phyllobates terribilis. Lineage (NCBI taxonomy): Eukaryota > Metazoa > Chordata > Amphibia > Anura > Dendrobatidae > Phyllobates > Phyllobates terribilis. The sequence continues at coordinate 276,749,717 of NW_027362769.1, read as the reverse complement.
GCAAAAACCATCAAGCGCTACAAAGAAACGGGCTCACATGAGGACCGCCCCAGGAAAGGAAGACCGAGAGTCACCTCTGCTTCTGAGGATAAGTTTCTCCGAGTCACCAGCCTCAGAAATCGCAGGTTAACAGCAGCTCAGATTAGAGACCAGGTCAATGCCACACAGAGTTCTAGCAGCAGACACATCTCTTCAACAACTGTTAAGAGGAGACTTTGTGCAGCAGGCCTTCATGGTAAAATAGCTGCTAGGAAACCACTGCTAAGGACAGGCTACAAGCAGAAGAGACTTTTTTTGGGCTAAAGAACACAAGGAATGGACATTAGACCAGTGGAAATCTGTGCTTTGGTGTGATGAGTCCAAATTTGAGATCTTTGGTTCCAACCACCGTGTCTTTGTGCGATGCAGAAAATGTGAACGGATGGACTCTACATGTCTGGTTCCCACCGTGAAGCTTGGAGGAGGAGGTGTGATGGTGTGTGGGTGCTTTGCTGGTGACACTTTTGGGGATTTATTCAAAATTTAAGGCATACTGAACCAGCATGGCTACCACAGCATCTTGCAGCAGCATGCTGTTCCATCCGGTTTGCGTTTAGTTGGACCATCATTTATTTTTCAACAGGACAATGACCCCAAACATACCTCCAGGCTGTGTAAGGGCTATTTGACCAATAAGGAGAGTGATGGGGTGCTGCGCCACATGACCTGGCCTCCACAGTCACCAGACCTGAACCCAATCGAGATGGTTTGGGGTGAGCTGGATCGCAGAGTGAAGGCAAAAGGGCCAACAAGTGCTAAGCATCTCTGGGAACTCCTTCAAGATTGTTGGAAGACCATTTCCGGTGACTACCTCTTGAAGCTCATCAAGAGAATGCCAAGAGTCTGCAAAGCAGTCATCAAAGCAAGAGGTGGCTACTTTGAAGAACCTAGAATATAAGACATATTTTCAGTTGTTTTACGCTTTTTTGTTAAAGTATATAATTCCACATGTGTTAATTCATAGTTTTGATGCCTTCAGTGTGATTGTACAATTTTCATAGTCATGAAAATGCAAAAAAAAAATTTAAATGAGAAGGTGTGTCCAAACTTTTGGTCTGTACTGTAATATTTTACCTTGACAGACTTGGTTTTTAAGGTTGAAGGAAGACTATGTTACTAGGTTGCTATACTGGTTTCTTGTTATTCCTGGACATTTTATTACCAGAGGGTATACATTTTCTAAAGGATTCTAGTAGTATTTCCTTAAACATGCCCCATTTATGTTCGGTGTCCCAAGTTACCATGACATGGTCCCAGTCTACCCAATTAAGCTCTTCCCTTAATTTGTTGAAATCAGTGTCCATAAAGTTCCAGGTTTTTGCATTTCCCCTTTTGAATGTTTGATTGAAAATTACATTGAAACTTGCTATATTATGGTCACTGCATCCCAAATGCTCCCACACCTGTAGATCAGAAATTGTATCTGGTCTATTTGACAGGACCAGATCCAGCAGATTACCTCCCCTGGTTTGTTCATCTGCCAGTTGAGAGAGGTAGTTGTCTAGAATTATGGATAAGAACTTATAGCTTTTAGCACACCCAGAAGATACTATGTCTCATTGAATGTCCGGATAGTTTAAGGGAATCTGTCACCCCCTGAAAGATATCAGACTTCTACTTTGGGCATACAGGTTGTAGAAAAGTAAATCTATACATACCTGTATGGCTCATAGTAGAGGTTTGATTGCAGAGAAAAGTATTGTTATAAACTCCTTTTTGCACAGAAAGGCGCCTAGAAATCCTCGCCTATCTGTTTATTATTCCCTGAAATCCCCGCCTATGTGCTTGATTACCATATTCCCTCCCTCCCTTGCACGTGACAGGGCCCTGTGACTTGCACTGTGCTCCCTGACTTCCTGGGCATGCGCAAAGCGCCGCTCACATAAAGCGCGCTTTGCTTCCCCTCAGCCCCGTCTGTCTGTGCACTGCGCTGCGGGGTTCTATTGCGCAGGCATCGGGGAGTCACTGTCACTTCCGGGCGCCTGCGCAATAGATTCTTGCGGCGCAGTGCACAGAGAGACGGGCCGGGAGGAAGCATGGCGTGCTCTATGTGAGCGGCACTTTGCGCATCCCTGGGAAGTCAGGGATGTCACGGGGCCCTGTGACGTGCAGGGGAGGGGAGGAATATGATAAATAAACACATAGGCGGGGATTTTGGGGAATAATAAACAGATAGGCGGTGATTTCTTGGCATCTGGTGGATGCCAAGCCTGTGCCAAGCGTTGACAGAGCGGTGGAGCAGTCTGGAAACCGGAGGACGATGAATGCATCCACAGCAAGGATTCCTAACACAAAATAATCTAAACGCTGGTAAGAGGAGTCGAAAAGCGAACAAGTGCAAGTCTTTGATAGAAGGGTTGTGAAGTCTCCAGGGATCAGTTAAGTGGAAAGTGTATGTGTATTTTCTGGCTGTCCTTATAGAATAAGATAGTCCAGTTGAGGAATCTACAATAGGATTTAGAGAGGAATTGATATTACCTCCAACAATAAACAGCCTTTCCTTAAAGCACCACTCTAGCATTTTTTTTCACCGCTGGAGTGGTGCTTTAAACGTATGTCCCCTGCCCCAGTCATATACTCACCCTCCGGCAGCTTCACAGTTTTTCGGGACCGCTCCGATCTTGTGACCACAGCTTCTGACTGGCTGGAAGTCAAAAGCTACGTCACAAGCTCTCAATGCAAGTCTATGAAAGCCAGAATGAGGCTCTCATAGACAAAGGGAGCTGATTTCAGGTGTGGCATTTGCATTTGGAAACTGTTGCTGTAAACCCACAACAAGCGATCAAATGGTCTCTCAAAAGAAAAAAAACACCATCATTGGGCTGAAAAAAAAAAAGGAACGCTTGAGAACTTAAAAAACCCTGGACGTCCATGGAAGGCAATAGTGGCGGATGATCGCAGAATCCTTTCTATGGTGAAGAAAAACCCATTCATAACATCCACCCAAATGAAGACTCTACAGGAAGTAGGTGTTTCTGTATCTACAGGTGCATCTCACTAAATTAGAATATCATCAAAAAGTTAATTTATTTTAGTTCTTCAATACAAAAAGTGAAACTCATATATTATATAAAGTCATTACAAACGGAGTGATCTATTTCAAGTGTTTATTTCTGTTAACGTTGATGATTGTGGCTTACAGCCAATGAAAACACAAAAGTAATTATCTCAGTAAATTAGAATACTTTATAACATCAGCTTGAAAAATGTTTTTAAAATCCGAAATGTTGGCCTACTGAAATGTATGTTCAGTAAATGCACTCAATACTTGGTCAGGGCCCCTTTTGCATCAATTACTGCATCAATGCAGCGTGGCATGGAGGTGATCACCCTGTGGCACTGCTGAGGTGTTCTGGAAGCCCAGGTTGCTTTGATAGGAGCCTTCCAGCTCGTCTGCTTTGTTGGGTTTGGTGTCTCTCATCATCTTCTTGACAGAACCCCATAAATTCTCTATGGGGTTAAGGTCAGGCGAGTTTGCTGGCCAATGAAGCACAGTGATACTGTTGTTTTTAAACCAGGTATTGGTACTTTTGGCAGTGTGGACAGGTGCCAAGTCCTGCTGGAGAATGAAATTTCCATCTCCAAGAAGCTTGTCGGCAGAGGGAAGCATGAAATGCCTTAAAATTTCCTGGTAGACGGCTGCGCTGACTTTGGTCTTGATAAAACACAGTGGTCCTATACTTGCAGATGACTTGGCTCCCCAAACCATCACTGATTGTGGAAACTTCACACTAGACCTCAAGCAGTTTGGATTGTGGCCTCTCCACTCTTCCTCTAGACCCTGGGACCTTGATTTCCAAATGAAAATTGGAACTCTGGGACCTTGTGGAGTGTGTCAATGACTGCCTTCTGGACATCCGTCAAGCCTGCAGTCTTCCCCATGATTATGAAGCCTACTGAAACAGACTAAGGGACCTTTTTAAACGCTTAGGAAATCTTTGCAGGTGAATTTTGTTAATTATTTTAATTTACTGAGATAATGACTTTTGTGTTTTCATTGGCTGTAAGCCATAATCATCAACGTTAACAGAAATAAACTCTTGAAATAGATCACTCTGTTTGTAATGACTGTATATAAAATGAGTTTCACTTTTTGTATTGAAGAACTTAAATAAATTAACTTTTTGATTATATTCTAATTTAGTGAGATGCACCTGTAAGGCTATGTGCCCACGTTGCATTTATGAAGCAGAAAATTTCTGCTGCATAAATGCAAGTCCTCTCCCGGAAAAACGCATGCGGAATTCCGCACGCGTTTATCGCGCTTTTTTCGCGCGTTTATCACGCGTTTTCCACATGCGGAATTGCCTTGCGTTTTTTATGCATTGAACAAAGGCAATTCTGCTTGCGGAAACGCAAAATTAAATGACATGCTGCGGATTTTTGAACGCAGCATAAACGCTGCGGAAAAATCCGCAGCATGTGCATAGAACTTGCGGAATCCCATTGGGGACCATGGGGTGCGTGTTACCAAGCGTTTTTCAAGCGTTTACGCTGCGGAAATTCCGCATCAAAAACGCTTGAAAAATGCTACGTGGGCACACAGCCTAAGTCTACAATAAAGAGAAGACTTCATGAGAGAAAATACAGAGGGTTCACCACAAGGTGCAAACCATTAATCCACCTTAAAAATAGAAAGGCCAGATTATACTTTGCCAAAAACCATCTAAATAAGCCATCACAGTAATAGAAAAGCATTCTTTGGACAGATGAAAGTAAGATCAACCTGTACCTGAATGATGGGTAGAAGAAATATGGATAAGATTTGGAATGGCTCATGATCCAAAGCACAACTTATCCCCTGTATAACATGGTGGAGGCAGTGTGATAGCATGGGCATTTATGACTACCAATGGCACTGGGTCACTTATGTTTATTGATACTTGTGTGTGCGGTCAGTATTCTCTTGTTCCGGCGCTGAAAGTCGGTAGTCATGTGAAAGCAAGCTGTCAATTTGCATACATGCGGCCATCTGTCGACTAGATGTGCATGCCCTGGTTTAAAGCAAGTGTATTGAGCGAGGCAGGACACAGTCTAGTCGGAATGTGTCATAGAGTGACAGTAGACTTGTAGGCTGGACAATCACTTTAAGGGGTTAAAAATGCATGCAGACTTGTATCCCAAGGCCTGACAATCCCTTTAACCCATTCTATAAAAGATATGAGAAAAAAAAACTAGATAAGCCACAACTGCTGGTTTTTGGTTGCTGCAACTATATTATGAAAATGCAATAAGAAGTGATCACATAATTGTATACACCCCAAAATAGTATCAATAGAAACACATTACCATGCAAAATATCATCCCCCACACAGCTCCATTGACTGAAAAATCAATAAGTTAGGGGTTTTGTAAAACGGTGATTCAAGCTAATTTTAGGGTTTGTCTTTTTTTTTCTACAAATTTCTGAATTTTTTTTTCAATGCTTAAATAAAAAAAATATAGAAGTTTGATATTGTCATAATCATACTGACCTGGACAATCATATTTACACTGAACACCGAGAAAATAAACCCCAAAAATCAATAGTGGAATTGCGAGGGTGTTTTTCTGCAATTTCCCTTCACTTGGATTTTTTTCCCATTTTCCAGTAAACTATATGATGAAATGAATGGCGTAATTCAAAAAGTACAACTAGTCCCTCAAAAAACGAGCCCTCACATGGCTTTGTCAGAGGGAAAATAAAAAGCTTGCTCAGTATACTTGCATTGAGCGAGGCTGCTTATGTCTAGTCGGCACGTGACCGTATGCATGCAAATTGCATACTTTCAGCCATGCACCACTCATTCCCGGCACTGGAGAATGCTCATAGCACTGTGCGCAATGTAAGGTTTCAGAAGTCTGCAGTCACATATATATATGAAATAGGTATACCTCTTTAGTTGTTTGAGGGATTGCAGTTCCAGAAATGTCCTCTGGAAAATTTAGAAGGGGTCCACTACAAAGCACAAATAACATTTCTTTTAAAAATATTTATTAGTCACATACATAGATACACCTAGGACTTTTGACAATTGCAATGATAAAAGCTAATTGGACTAACATGTTTAATCAACATTTGTACAGCACTGTTATTCATATAATGGCCCTGTGAATATACATTTCCCTCCTTCCAACTGATTGGACCTCTCAGTCCAATCGGCTTTTTCCATGCTGGCATCGCCTGCACAAGAGACAGAGCTGTGACTGTATTTAAAACGTCCCTCCTTACAGCTGATTGGACAGATCAGTTCACCCAGCTGTATGAATGCAGAAAGTCTGTAAAAGGAGTCATACTTCAATTATAGTCACACCGCTGGCTTCTATGCAGGGGATGTCATCCCCATGCCAGCACTGAAACCGCTAATTGGATTCATCTGTCCAATCAGCAGATACGAGAGATGTCTCCATATATAGTCACAGCGCTTGTTGTGAATGTTTGAAATGTCCTTCCTTAGAGCTGATTAAACAGCTTAGGCCGCTAAGCATTCTTAAAGAGCCGGCCTGCAGTCCCTAGGCCAGCACTGTCTCAAACTAATGCACAGTGTGATGGCAGCAGAAGACTGAAAAGGCTTACTGCACGTGTGTTGGAATTGCTTCCAGCTATTGCGCAGAAGCAGAACTAGAGGAAGGAGGACCTGCTGCAGACTGGGTGTAATGTGAGTTGTAAAGTTATAACTAGACTCCAGACCAGAAAAGATTAGTTTGTATGTGACCTGATCCTCCAAAATAAGAAAGGAGGATGGTCACATGTTGAAGTTTGGTACCTAGGCAACGGTGCAGAATGCTGACAGTGAGTATTTTACAAACTTCCAACATTCTGCCGTCTAGATTCAAACACAAAGTTTAAAGACAGCTGTGAGGACCTGGCCACTTTCTAAATACTTTTCCAACACTGAGCACCCCTTTTTGTCAATCTTAATTTTGTGTTTTGTTAGTGATTTGTTTGCTCATCAGTTCAACCTCAGGTATCTATTCCATTCAGTGACCATATCTCCAAGACCTTAAGGCCCTGTCACACATAACGAGATCGCTAGCGAGATCGTTATTGCGTCACGGTTTTGGGATCGCTGGGGAGATGTCAAACATGCAGAACCTTCCAACGATCTCGGCCGCCCCAGCGATCTAACCAACGATCTCGGTGGTCGTTGGGACGCTTTCACACAGCAGCTATTTCAACGATCCATACCTTGATAGGGACTGTACTGTGTCAGAAAGGCGTGCATAAAATTGCTTTTCCGCGCCCCCTCACCTCCAGTTTGTGGACGCTACTGCGTTCTGATTGGTGGCCTTGGTTTAACACTGCGTCTCCGGTCAGATGGGATCTCTACTGCGTCTCCATTAAAAATGGAAACTCATTTGAGACCCCAAACAATACCTACCTCGCTAAAGATGCCTGATTTCTTCAAAGTGGAGTCACAGCCGGAGAACGCTGGTGGGATCTGAAAAAAACAAGGACGCAGTAGTGACCACCAATCGGGGACGAGGAGCGCAGAAAAGTCCAATTTATGCACGCCTGCATGTCTCAGTTCTGAATCGCTAACGAGGTCGTTGATAAGGTGTCAAATACAGCGATGCACACTGCCCAGCGGGAGAGCAACGACCCAGGAATTGTCCAGGAAGCTTTGTAACATCAGCGATCTCACAGCAGGGGCCTGATCGTTGCTACCTGTCGGACGTAACGAGATCGCTATTGCGTCACCAAAACCGTGACTCATTAGCGATCTCGCTAGCTATCTCGTTATGTGTGATGGGGCCTTTAGGCCATTGTTCTCTCCGTCACCATAGGTAGTCTCACATGCAAACCCAGGGGATGGGTTCCACCTGAGAAAATATCTCCGCTAAGCTACAATTAGCTGAGGGAGGGAGGGGTGAGCTCTTCTGCCAATTCAGGGGGCTGAACCCTGTACAGGAGAAAGAGAAGATTCATTGCTAGTAGGACTGAGAGCTGGGTGGTATCACGAACTGCGGTCGTGATTTTTGAAGGAGCATATGCTGTGACTGCCAATATACCGGCGGGAGATACAAAAAGCTGTGGGCCAACCAAAAGTTGGGGGACAGTGGATATCACCTGGTACGGGGCTGTGGAACTACTGATTCCAGGTGGGAAACTCAAGGACTAAGAGAATTGCCTGTTGGACATTTACCTGGAATTGCTGTTCACCGTGGTCGGAAGGAATAAAACTAATTGCATCATTAACCTGCCTAGGTGATTATTAAAATCCACAACCGCACATCTTTACAAGTGGTGGCAGCGGTGTTAGACAACTCCTTTAATGCTTGCTGTTACCTTTGGACTAATTTTCCTATTACGATGCATAGTTGTATTAGAGATAAAATCTTATCTACTTAAAAAATTGAATGAAGAATGGAGAGAGATTTAGACATTTTGTCTTCTCTTTCATCTTTAGCCCAAATAAGTACTGTTCCCTGTATTCTAAACTTGTACTATGTTGACGTCTTTAACCTTTGTTCCTCTTTTTTACCTAATGTCAGTGTTTCACAATTCTTGTTTAATCAAAAACCAAGGGTATAACTTTGGCTAGAGAATTCTTTGTGTTGTCCCTGTAACTTCTTGAAAACACTTTTGTTAATCAAATCTTTGCCAACTTCCATTCTAAATTCTCACATAACAGAAACAGGTCCTAATTATGTTATGAGAAGTTCAAGGAGCTCACTGGGTGAGGTCTATCCTCTAAGCCCAAGGTCCAGTTAGGTACATGGGCCACAGACGTCAATACAGCAGGTTGATGAGTAGAGGGACTCAAATCACAGGTAGACAGGTGGAATGCAGGGAACCGCAGGAAGGCGGAGGACGTCAGGACACTGCAGTTGGGTAGTGTAATGCTGGATACTGCAGGCAGGTATCAGATAACACTGCGGAGTAACAGGAAAGTCTGCACCCAAGGAAGCCGCACACAGCCAGGAAGACATCCTGAAAACTGTAGCTGGACACGGAGAAGACTGGGGGATAGGTAGCCAACACTTCGGAGTCACAAGACTCTGTAGACTAGTAGGTTGAGAAACTAAAAGTCGATGGTCTACAGGAGATGATTTGTAGCCTGCAGCCAGATTGCTGTGCACACACAAACAGCAGGACTAGTTTGAGATTCCATACCAAGGCCCAGGTGTGTGTCTTAGAAAGCCTTAAAATAGACCCATGCAGTTAACCCTCTGTCAGGGGCAACTGATCTGACAGGCACAGCTCACTTAGTTTCAATTCTCTTTTTTCAGTGGTTTGTCTGGTTAGTGTTACTTTTCTGGTTAGTAAACATTTTTTTTTCCACCTGATTATGTGTATTCTCATTTATTACATTCATATTAAGGTAACTGATCACTTTTAGAGCATTGAAATTAAAAAAAAAGGAAAATATAGCCAATTTTCTAGCCTGTGCCTGACAGGCGCAATGCCCCTAAACTCGTTATGAAACATATTGCCCCTGACTGAGGGTTAATCACATGGAAGCAAGCCAGGCCACCTGCGAACTCCGACATGGAGCACAAAAAAAGTTCAGTGGACCAGGTCAGATGGAGTAGAGCCCATACCAAGGATAAGTGTGTAACAGATTGGACCTACTCCTAAAATTCACACCCAATTTTTAGGTTGATTTCTAAAATCTATAACCAATTATTTTCCATAAATTTCTGCATATATTATTAGTTAATAAAAAATCTCCATAAAAACTACAAGAAAACAATACTACCTGACTCACCAATCAAACTGGCAATGCTGTTTTTTTATATATTTTTTATTTTATTACAATTAATGTGCAGAAATGTTCATATTCACAGCATTATTGCAGTAGGTTCTGTATGTAGGAAGTTTGGGTATCATTCTTAATTCAAATGACTTAATGTAATTATAGTTGCATATTCTTAGAAGTAAATAGAAAGGGATGGAGTTATTTATGCTTTTTTCCAAACCTATTTTCAGTTCTAGATTTCATACTAAAACTTGTTCTTGTTTAATTTTTTTTATTAGATAACTGAAGATTGCAGTAAAAGAATGACCGTCTTAAAACATCACTTTGTCAGACACCCAGCTAAACTATATGAATCATCGGATGAAACTATCATAAACGTTTTAGGTTTGCAAAATTTTAAGTTTTGTAATCAATTATGGTAACATATTCAATGTTGTGATATGAGTTCTATTTGGTTGGATATTAAAGTGATTGTCCATTCCATTTTATTTGTAACTATTTTCCTGCGAAGGACATATATCATATGTTCTTTCAAGCTGGCAGCTCCACCATATATAAGCCTGGATTGTAGCTACAAGAATAATTCTCAACTGTAGGGTTTGCTCTCACTAGCGTTTAAATCGGACAAGTGCAATCCAATAATAATCAGATTGCACGTGGACCAATGTTATTCAATTAGGCAGTGCAGATCTGCGTAGTTTTTCTCAGCTGTATTCAGCATGCTGCAATTTGACTCCCAAATTGGTTCATTGCGAGAAAAAAATCGCATGTCATACGAACCATCAGTATGGCATCCGATTTTTACAGATACATTGCAATTCTGTAGCATAGGAAACCTTACTTGCTCCTGTAAAGGATTAATAGCTGCTGAGTAAAAAATGGATTAAATACAGACAGCACACGGATGACTAGTGAGGAAAAAATCATCCTACTCTAATGTATGAGAATGGGACCGATTATTTATACGCTAATGTGAGCGAACCCTTAAAATGAGAACAGAAATGCAGCAATAGTTGTGACCCAACCCGAAATATCGGCGGTTACATTTAGATCCTTTCCCACTTTAACCTGTGATATCAAAAACTGGGTTGTTACTATACAGTGATTCTGGTCTGGATTTTACAATTTCAAAATAGCCTTGAATTGTTCCTGTAGCTTCAATTCAGGCTGATATACAGCCTGTAAAAAATGTCCTCTTCCCCCCCTGACCAGGGGCGTTGCTAGGGTCCTAAAAGATCAGGTGCCAGCCCCAAAGTAGGTGTTTCCCGATACAACCTCCCTGTCACTTAGAAGAGGATCTATACATATATAATTACAATATACCACTGTTGCTAACCTAAAATACACTATGCAAGGCCAAAACAATACCGCTACACAGTGCCCTCTACCATCACCACTACACAGTGAGTACATAGTATTATAGTATGACCATTACCTCTACATAACGCGCACTGTAGAAAGACCAATAATGGTGCCATACACATAACACTGCATAACGGAAATGCATTAAGCTGTTGCTAAATTTAAAAAAAATGCTATTGAAAAGACAGAAATTACCACCATACGGTGACCATGTAGTTGTAGAAACAAGTCCTGCCAATCATATTACAGAGATTACAGTACAGATATATGCAGTACTAGCTGTACTACCCGGCTTCGCCCAGGTTAATAACTGCTGTTAGCAAAATAGAATATGTTAACAAAAATGTAGCATTATTGTGGTAAAAATAGTCTGTAACTGGCAGTTTCTATATCCTCTCACATAGAAGTAATGTGACTGACATCAGCCTTTCCACCAACACACCCTAACTGACATCTTATTACCTTACACAAGCTTTGTTATACTGAGAATGTCCTTTGTTGCCTACATTAACCAATCACAGCTCAGATTAATTAACTGTAGCAAAATAGAAGCTGAGCTGTGATTGGTTGCTATTGGCAGCCTGATAAATCTTTGTGAGATGCGTTGTGTGTGTGCTGAGGGTGGTATATGTGTATATGTGTTTAAGCAGGTGGTAGTGTGTGGGGCATTTTGTGTGTGTGTTCATATCCCCGTGTGTGGTGAGTATGAGTATCCCATGTCGGGGCCCCACCTTAGCAACTGTACGGTATATACTCTTTGGCGCCATCACTCTCATTCTTTAATTCTCCCTTGTTCACATGTGGCAGCTGTCAATTTGCCTCCAACACTTTTCCTTTCACTTTTTCCCCTTTATGTAGATAGGGGCAAAATTGTTTGGTGAATTGGAATGCGCGGGGTTAAAATTTCACCTCAAAACATAGCCTATGACGCTCTCGGGGCCCAGATGTGTGAGTGTGCAAAATTTTGTGGCTGTAGCTGTGATGATGGTGCAGATGCCAATCCCGGACACACAAAACACACACACACACACACACACACACACACACACACACACACACACACACACACACACACACACACACACACACACACACACACACACACACACACACACACACACACTTTCCATTTAGGATTCGCCTGCAGAGATTGCAACAGACACATTTGACTTCCCACATTTCCAGCACCGTCCCCATCAGTTCCCAACCTGCCAAACCTCCCCATCCTGCTTGTTCTTCCAGCGTGGAACAGTGACCCGAATACTTCAAAAATGATGTCATTACTATGATTACCCCTCCACCAATTAATGCTACAAAGATAATGTGCCAGATAAAGGGGGCCTATAAAAATAATAGCGTCCCATAGAAAGTAGTAAAGCCTCCACTGTGCTACCTAGCAAGTAATCATGCTAGATATGCTCTTTTGAAAGTTGTGTCCCCTCCAAGCAACAGATACCCTTGAGTATCCCTTTTAAGTAACAATGCCCCTCCCCAAAAGTAATAATGTCCCCTCAAAGCCACAATCAAAACAAATACATAAATCGCCCATCTAAAATAATGTCCTGAGTGCCCCCACAGGCCCCCTATATATACTGTATGATGGTTCTCACAGCTGCATGATGATCCCCACAGCTCCATACACACTATATGATGGTCCCCACAGCTTTCTATTTGCTGTATGACGGTCCCCACAGCTTCCTAGATACTGTGTGATGATCCCAACAGCTCCCTACGCTCTGTATGATGGTCCCCACAGCTCCCTATACACTGTAAGATGGTCACCACAGCTCTCTACACACTGATGGTCCCCACAGCTCCCTATGCACTCTATGATGGTCCCCACAGCTCCCTATGCACTGTTTCATGGTCCCCACAGCTCCCTATAAACTGAGTGATGGTTCCCACAGCTCCCTATATACTGTATTATGGTCCCCACACCTCCATAGACACTGTATGATGGTCCCAACAGCTCCTTACGCTCTGTATGATGGTCCCCACAGCTCCCTATGCACTGTATGATGGTCCCCACAGCTTCCTAGACACTGTATGATGGTCCCCACAGCTTCCTAGACACTGTATGATTGTCCCCACAGCTCCCTATGCACTGTATGATGGTCCCCACAGCTCCCTGCGCACTGTATGATGATCCGTGAGCTTCCTATGCATTTTATGATGGTCTCCACAGCTCTTAAGACACTGTATGATGGTCCCCACAGCTTCCTACTCACTGTATGATGGTCCCCACACCTCCCTATGCACTGTATGATGGTCCCCACAGCTCCCCACGCACTGTATGATGGTCCCCACAAATTCCTATGCACTATACAATGGTCCCCACAGCTTCCTATGTACTGTACAATGGTCCCCACAACTCCCTATATCCTGTATGATGACCCCCACAGCTTCCTATAATCAATATGATGGACCCTACAGCTCCCTATATCCTGTAGAATGGTCCCAGAAGCCCCATATATACTGTATGTTGGCCCACACACTCCCTTGTACACTATATTATGGCCACCCACAGCTTCCTATATACTGTATGATGGCCTCACAGCCTCTTATGCACTATATTATGGCACCCAATTCAATTCCCCTTATATATACTATGACGGCCCTACTACCCCTTATACTGTATATAGCATGCTGGCACCCATAGCCTCTTATATATAGTATGATGGCACGCACACCATATATTGTAAAATATTTCTGTTTTTTTTTTTCCAGTCAAGATGGGGTGCAGAGTGTATTTTAATGAGAAAAAAAAATGAACTTTTTAGAATTTACCAAATGGCTGCAATGAAACAGAGTGAAAAATTTAAAGGGGTCTGAATACTTTCCGTACCCACTGTGTATGTAATATATATATAAATATATATATATATATATAATACACAGCAGGGGTCGACAAAGTTGTTCAGAATCTAGGAGCCAGCCAAAAAATTTAGGAGCCAGAATTTTTTTTGCTGACAAACTGTACATATAGACCCCCTCACACACGGCGTCTCCCCGGGGAGCACGGCCTTTGTATGTACTTACACAGGTAGCGGCCCCCCGGCCACAGCGATCCTTCCCCCCCAGGGCCGGCTCCAGGTTTTTCTGGGCCCCGGGCGAAAGAGTCTCAGTGGGCCCTTTTAACACATACACGATTCATGATGCACAGATACGGCGGAGAAATAAATATATGCGTGCGCACACACGGTACGCAGACATATGTACACATACAGACATACACATAGATAAAACAGACAAATATATATACACAGTCATATACACTGACATTCACATACATGCACTCACACATACACTGACATTCACATACATGCACTCACACAGACCCATTACTAATATTTTTAATATGGAGATTGGGGAAGCCTCACTCACCTGTCCCCGGTCCAGTGTCCTGTCCATCAGCTCCTCGGGTATGGGGCAGTGCAGGGCCCCCGGCGTGTCACAGACTTCATGGCCCTGGAACATCAGAGGGGCCCACTTGCGGTCGGGTCCGGGCCCCTCCCGCCCATCTGTGCAGGACCTCCGCTCCGACGATGTTTGATTGCCGGCACTCCCCCAGACATGGCCGCGTGCTGTGCGGCTGTGTCTGCTAGTAATGACGCGGCAGGAGCGACACACAAGCAAAATTAAAGGTGCAGTGCCGTCGACCCTGCCGTGTCATTACTAGCAGACACAGCCGGACAGCGCGCGGCCATGTCTGGGGGGAGTGCCGGCAATCAAGCAGCGCCTGCGTCCCTGAACAGGTGCCGAGGAAGCGGCTAGGGCGGGCGGGTGTGTGGGCCCGGCCCCGACAGTGAGTGGGCGGGCGGGTGTGTGGGCCCGGCCCCGACAGTGAGTGGGCGGGCGGGTGTGTGGGCCCGGCCCCGACAGTGAGTGGGCGGGCGGGTGTGTGGGCCCGGGACCCGACAGTGAGTGTGCGGGAGGGTGTGTGGGCTAGGCCCCAGACAACATTTTCTAGGCGCCACTGGCGACCAGGCGCCTGGGTTTGTCGAGCTCTGTACACAGTACAGACCAAAAGTTTGCACACACCTTCTCATTTAAAGATTTTTCTGTATTTTCATGACTATGAAAATTGTACATCAAGAGAATGCCAAGAGTGTGCAAAGCAGTCATCAAAGCAAAACGTGGCTACTTTTAAGAATCTAGAATATAAGACATATTTTCAGTTGTTTCACACTTTTTTGTTAAGTATATAATTCCACATGTGTTAATTCATAGTTTTGATGCCTTCAGTGTGAATGTACAATTTTCATAGTCATGAAAATACAGAAAAACCTTTAAATGAGAAGGTGTGTCCAAACTTTTGATATGAATGAAATATTCTCATTGTACAAAAAGTATTCAAAGTTGAATGTGCTGACAACAAAATCACACAAAAATCATCAATGGAAATCAAATTTATTAACCAATAGAGGCCTGGATTTGGAGTCACCCCCCAAATTAAAGTGGAAAAACACACTACTACAGGCTGATCCAACTTTGTATTGTCCTTAAAACAAGTCAAAATGAGGCTCAGTATTGTGTGTGGTCTCCATGTGCCTGTATGACCTCCCTACAATGCCTGGGAATGCTCCTGATGAGGTTGCGGATGGTCTCCTGTGGGATCTCCTCCCAGACCTGGACTAAAGCATCCGCCAACTCCTGGACAATCTGTGGATGGAGCGAGACATGATGTCCCAGATGTGCTCAATAGGATTCAGGTCTGGGGAACGGGCGGGCCAGTCCATAGCTTCAATGCCATCATCTTGCAGGAACTGCTGACACACTCCAGCCACATGAGGTCTGGCATTGTCCTGCATTAGGAGGAACCCAGGGCCAACCGTACCAGCATATGGTCTCACAAGGGGTCTGAGGATCTCATCTCGGTACCTAATGGCAGTCAGACTACCTCTGGCGAGCACATGGAGGGCTGTGCGGCCCTCCAAATAAATGCCACCCCACACCATTACTGACCCACTGCCAAACCGAGCATGCAGAAGGATGTTGCGGCTGCAGATCGCTCTCCACGGCGTCTCCAGACTCTGTCACGTCTGTCACGTGTGCTTAGTGTGAACCTGCTTTCATCTGTGAAGAGCACAGGGCGTCTTTGCCAATCCTGGTGTTCTGTGGCAAATACCAAGCGTCCTGCATGGTGTTGGGCTGTGAGCACAAGCCCCATCTGTGGACGTTGGGCTCTCGTACCACCCTCATGGAGTCGGTTTCTAACCGTTTGTGCAGACACATGCACATTTGTGGCCTGCTGGAGGTCATTTGGCTGGGCTCTGGCAGTGCTCCTCCTGTTCCTCCTTGCACAAAGGTGGAGGTAACGGTCCTGCTGCTGGGTTGTTGCCCTCCTACGGCCCCCTCCACGTCTCCTGGTGTGCTGGCCTGTCTCCTGGTAGTGCCTCCAGCCTCTGGACACTACGCTGACAGACACAGCAAACCTTCTTGCCACTGCTCGCATTGATGTGCCATCCTGGATGAACTGCACTACCTGAGCAACTTCTGTGGGTTGTAGACACCGCCTCATACTACTGTACCTCTAAGTGTGAGAGCAATGACAAAATGCAAAAGTGACCAAAACAAGACCAAAAAAGGATGAAAACCGAGAAATGGTCTGTAGTCACAATCTGCAGAATCACTCTTTTATAGGGGTTGTCATGCTAATTGCCTATTATTTCTGAGTGTAAAAGCACAACCAACATTCAAAAGTGTCCAAAACATCCGCCAGAAAGCATTGGTACTGAGATGTGGTCTGTGGTCCCCCCTGCAGAACCACTCCTTTATTGAGTGTGTCTTGATAATTGCCTATAATTTCCATCTATTGTCTATTCCATTTGCAGAACAGCATGTGAAATTGATTGTCAATCAGTGTTGCTTCCTAAGTGGACAGTTTGATTTCACAGAAGTTTGATTTACTTGGAGTTATATTCTGTTGCTTAAGTGTTCCCTTTATTTTTTTGAGCAGTGTATTTATTCTGAGCTATAACTTTACTTTGCAGCTGATGGAGCTGTATGGTGGCTTTTTTTTGCGAGACAAGATGACATATTCAGCGGTACCATATATTTTATAGAATATTATAGAATATATGACTATACTAGCTACAAACGTCTTGTTTTTATTGTAATATCTCCATAGGTGTATAGAGGCCCATTTCCAACAACCACCACTCCAGTGTTTTAATGGTACATTGTGTTTGCTAACTGTGCAAGAAGGCTAATGGATGTTTAGAAAACCCTAGAAAATCCTTGCACAAGTATGTTAGCCCAGCTGAAAATGGTTTGGCTGATTTGAGAAGCTATAAAATTGACCTTCCTTTGAGCTAGTTGAGAATCTGGAGCATTACATTTATTTGGTCTATGAAACTCTCAAAATGGCCAGAAAAAGAGAACTTTCATGTGAAACTTGACAGTCTATTCTTGTTCTTAGAAATGAAGGCTATTCCATGCGAGAGATTGCCAAGAAACTGAAGATTTCCTACAACGGTGTGTACTACTCCCTTCAGAGGAGAGCACAAACAGGCTCTAACCAGAGTAGAAAGAGAAGTGGGAGGCCCCGCTGCACAACTGAGCAACAAGACAAGTACATTAGAGTCTCTAGTTTGAGAAATCGACGCCTCACAGTTCCTCAACTGGCAGCTTCATTAAATAGTACACGCAAAACGCCAGTGTCAAGGTCTACAGTGAAGAGGTGACTCCGGGAAGCTGGCCTTCAGGGCAAATTGGCAAAGAAAAAGCCATATCTGAAACTGGCTAATAAAAGAAAAAGATTAATATGGGCAAAAGAACACAGACATTGGACAGAGGAAGATTCGAAAAAAGTTTTCTGGACAGACGATTCAAAGTTTAAGGTGTTTTGGATCACACAGAAGAACATTTGTGAAACGCAGAACAACTGAAATATATATGTGTGTGTGTATATTATATTTATATATATATATATATATATATATATATATATATATATATATATATATATATATATATTTTGTAAGGCAGCGCTAGTCATCGTGCTGGGGAACACTCGCTGCCCAGGGTTAATTAAAGCACACCAGCCACATTTCAGTATTTCACATTCCAGCAGTTTATTACACTTCACTACTGCTTATCACCGAGTCCAACTCAGTGGCTCGCCGACATACACATATAATGTCCAGGAGCCTTTCAAGTGGCAGACAGGCCCACTAGGCTCCAGTTACAGCCTTCAGCAAAGTCACTTATATCAACGTCCATATAATGCAGTGTTTTACCTTTGCCGGGTTTTAGCTGCTTCAGTCAGATTTGTTCTGCCACCACTGTGGCTTTACGGCTTCCCAGATGGGGGTCTCCAGCCCTCGTTCCTTCAAAGGCTACTGGTATGTTTTCTCCCCTAACATCCTGCCTCTGCCTTCCAGGACTCTTGCCTTCCAAGCCTCTGGCCCTCCAAGGCTACTGGTATCGCTTACACATAAGGATCCAGCCTCTGCCTTTCAGGCTTCACCAGGCCTCTCCATGCTAACGGTGTCCCACACACGGGAACAGGCCTCACGCCTTACCAGTGACAGACATGTCCTCTAGTGCACACACAGGACCTGTGCTGATGTCACAGTCATGTGATCAGACCTTCAGTGTGCACAAGACCTATGCGATGTCACAGTCATGTGACCAGTCACCTGGGGGAGGTACATTGTCGGCCAAAACACACCCTGGACCATTATAGTAATGGCGCAAGCCGCTGCATTACTATATATATATGGTACCACTGAATACGTCATCTTGTCTCGCAAAAAAAAGCCGCCATACAGCTCCATCAGCTGAAGAAAAAAGTTATAGCTCAGAATAAAGCGATGCAAAAATAATTCTTTCTATAAAAGTTTTTATTGTATAAAAGCACCAAAACATAAAAAAAAATATTTAAATGTAATATCGCTGTAAACTTACTGACCCGAAGAATAAGGCTGCCTTATCAATTTTACCACACGCAGAACGGCACAAAAAAAAATTCCTGAATTGTTGTTTTTTGTTTATTCTGCCTCCCAAAAATGGGAATATAAAGCTATAAAAAAATGTCCCGAAAATGGTACCAAGTAAAACGTCAACTTGTCCCGCAAAAAACAAGCCCTTAAATGACTGTCGGACAAAATATGGAAAAATCAGAGCTCTCAAAATATGGCGATGCAAAAACTAGTCTTTTCTAAACAAAAGCATCTTTCAAAGTGTGACAACTGCAAGCATAAAAACCTGATATAAATCTGGTATCGCTGAAATCGCACCGACCCGAAGAGTCGTATAATCACTAAAACCGCAAGAAGAAAAGCGTAAAAAAAATAAATAAAACCAATTCTTCACCTGCTGCTGATTTGTTCATTCTGCCTCCCAAAGATCCAAGTATGGTTCGGCCCACATTTATCCTGTTCTCTGCGCTTACAATGAGGTTTCCGTGTAAATCTCTAACATACGCCATTCAGACGGAACCCCCGGCGGAAGACTCACTGTAATGAAGCAGATGGAGGCACCATGGATGCCATCTGGCCTGTGATCCCACGGTGTCCGTCTTTTTATGCGTGCTTAAAAGTGCCGTTGGCCACAGTTTAGTGAACCTCTGAAAAAAAGGACACTGCTAAACAGAGACCAGATGGAATCCAGAATAACTCTGCCGCTTCATATTAGTGAATGGATCCCTCAGGATAGGTTTAGGGTTGTGTTAGGATTTTTTCAAAAGTAAAGAAAAAAAAAATGATGACGATTTGGCGACTAGTGTTGAGCGCAAGTGCCCACTACTTGAGTTTGCATCGGGTGCTCAGGTGTGCACAAAGTATTGCTGGTGCTCGAGTCCCTGCCCCGCATGTTTCGCGGCTGTTATACAGCCAAAAAAAACATGCAAGGATTGCCTGCCATACACGAGCAATCCCAGCATGTTTTTGTTTGGGTGTCTTGCAACCATGAAACATGCGGGGTGGGGACTCGAATATCGACGATACTTGGTGCATACCCAAGTACTCGATGCAAACTCAAGTAGCGACCACTGGCGCTCAACACTAATGACAACATATTCAATATGATGACCTAATGTTATCAAATTAGTCTAGTTTCCAAATTTGTGTCACTTATAGGGGGTTTCCACTGTTTAGGCACATCAGGGGCTCCTCCAATGTGACATTGTGTCCGCTAATTATTCATTTTACATTCATAAAGTCAAATGGCGCTTCTTCCCAAAACAGTGGTTTTCCCCCACATATCGGGATATCGGTGTGCTCAGGAGAAATTGCACAACACATTTTAAGGTTAATTTTTTCCTGTTATCCTTGCCAAAATAAAAAAAAATAAGTCTAAAGTAAAATTTTTGTGAAAAAAGTTAAATGTGCATTTTTTCTTCCACATTGCAAACATTTATGTGAAGCACTTGAAGGGTTAATAAACTTCTTGAATGTGGTTTTGAGCACCTTGAGGGGTGCAGTTTTTAGAATGGTGTCACTTTTGGGTATTTTCTGTCATAAAGGCCTCTCAAAGTCACTTCAAATGTGATGTGGTCCCTTAAAACAATGGTTTTGTAAATTTTGTTGGAAAAATGAGAAATCGCTGGTCAACTTTTAACCCTTAACTTCCGAACAAAAAAAAATTTGGTTCCAAAATTGTGCTGGTGTAAAGTAGACATGTGGGAAATGTTATTTATAAACTATTTTGTATGACTTGATTATCTGATTTAAGGGCATGAAAATTGAAAGTTTGAAAATTGCTAAATTTTCAAAATGTTCGCCAAATTTCCGATTTTTTTCACAAAGTAACGCAAGTCATATCAAATAAATTTTATCACTATCATGAAGTACAATATTTCATGAAAAAAACAATTTCAGAATCAGTGGGATTCGTTGAAGCGTTCCAGAGTTTTTACTTCATAAAGTGACAATGGTCAGAATTGTAAAAATTGGCCCGGTCATTAAAGTTGTTGTTCACAACCTTCACATTGATGCCCTATAGAGCACAGGATCAATGTGATATAAATGTAATGTAAAATGTTCCCAATAAAACTTTCAACTCAGACCACAAAAAAAGCAAGTCCCCACTCAGGTCCGTCCTCTGTTAAGGGGCTTCCACGTTACTGGTAGCATAAAGGCTCTGGAATGTGCCATGACTCCACGCCCTCCAAAAGAAATACATCGAATTCTGCACTCCTAAATTCAATGACCCTTCGCTTCTGAGCCCCACAGTGTGCCTAAACCACATTTAGCGTCCACATGTTTGGCAATTTAATTTATGGGGTTTAATTCTGCACTCCTAAATTCAATGACCCTTCGCTTCTGAGCCCCACAGTGTGCCTAAACCACATTTAGCGTCCACATGTTTGGCAATTTAATTTATGGGGTTTGTGTCTCCAGAAGCACAAGCTGGGTACTACAATGTACTGGGCACTACAATGTCAGATTTGCAATTTTCACTTGGCACCTCAGGGGCTCTGTTAAAGTGACATAGAACCCGCAAACCATTTCAGTAAAATCTGCACAATAATGTGGCGCTCGTTCCCTTCTGAGCTTTGTACTGTGCCTCAAAAGTAGATTTCAATGAGGCTGCGTGCCCACTATGCGTTTTTCAAGCGTTTTTGCCGCAGAATTTCCGCAGCGAAAACGCTTAAAACAACGCTTGGTAATATGTGCCCAATGGTCCCCAATGATGATCAGCATGTGCTGGGCACATGCTGCGGAAATTTCCGCTTCGGATTATCATTGTGCAGCATGTCCGTTAATTTTGCATACACGCAGTGTAATTGCCGCCATTGACTTGCATTGAATCGCTTAATATCCGCATGACTACATGTGCACATGCGGATATTAAGCGTTTCAATGTGCAGATGGTACCCGTGTCTGAAGAAGAGGAGACTCTCCTCCAGACCCAGGTACCATAGTACCTGTAAAAAAAAAAGAATTAAAATAAAAAAACACATTATACTCACCTTCCGATGTCCCCCGGTCTCCTGTTTGATGCGTCCTGGCTCCCCAGTGGCTCGCGATGGTCTAAAAGGACCTTCCATGACGTCATTTAGTCATATGACAGGTCACGCGACCACTGACGTCGGTGGTCGCGTGACCTGTCACATGACTAAATGATGTCATGAAAGGTCCTTTTACACCACCGCCACCCGTACAAGAGACCGGACGCACTGGAGAAAAGACCGGGGGCCATCAGAAGGGGAGTATAATGTTTTTTATTTCTTTTTTAGCATTTTTATTATTTTTTAAAACTATTAACTTGGTGACACTATATAAATCCATGCCGTTTGCATGGATTTATATTGTGTGACCAAGTTGTCAAGCACTTTTCCAAGTGATGCTAAAATCGCTTGGAAAAGCGCTTGATAACCCGCATGCAGAATTGCATGCAAAAAACGCTTGACAAACGCTTCTACCTGGCAGGAAAAACGCATGTAAAATCCGCATGCGTTTTTCCTGCCAGGCAGATGCGGAAAAAAATTTCACAATTTCTGCATCGTGGGCACTTAGCCTGACATACAGCTCTGGCAAAAATTAAGAGACCACTGCAAAATTTTCATTTTCCCAGATTTTTCTCTTTATAGGTATATTTTTGAGTAAAATGTACATTGTTTTATTCTAGAAACTACTGACAACATGTCTTAGAAATTCAAAGCTAAAAGTTTTGTATTTATTTGCAGCAAATGCGAAATCGTCAAAATAATAAAAAAGAAACAGTGCTTTCAGACCTCAAATAATGCAAAGAAAACAAGTTCTTACTCATTTAGAAACAACAGTACTCATGTTTTAACTCGGGAAGAGTTCAGAAATCAATATTTGGTGGAATAGCCACGATTTTTAATCACAGCTTTCATGCGTCTTGGCATTCTTTCCACCAGTCTTTCACACTGATTTTGGGTGAACTTATGCCATTCCTGGCACAAAAATTTTAAGCAGTTCTTCTTTGTGTGATGGCTTGTGACTATCCATCTTCCTCTTGATTACATTTCAGAGGTTTTTTTCAATGGGGTTCAGGTCTGGAGATTGGGCTGGCCATGACAGGGTCTTGATGTGGTGCTCCTTCATCCACACATTGATTGACCTAGCTGTGTGGCATGGGGCATTGTCCTGCTGGAAAAAACAGTCCTCAGAGTTGCGTAACATTGCCTGATCCCTTGTATGCAGCTTGATTCATATGTCCTTCGCAAAGATTAACCTGCCCAATTCCAAGCTTGCTGAAGCATCCCCAGATTATGACCGATCCTCCACCAAATTTCACAGTGGGTGCAAGACACTGTGGCTTGTATGCCTCTACAGGTCTCCATCTAACCATTAGACAACCAGGTGTTGGGCAAAGCTGAAAATTAGACTCATCAGAGAAGATTACCTTACTCCAATCCTTATGGTCTTTGGCAAACTTCAGCCTGGCTCTTGTTTGCTTCTCATTGATGAAAGGCTTTTTTCTAGCTTTACATGACTTGAGGCCTGCCTCTAAGAACCTATTACGAACTGTTCTTGCCGTGCACCTCACCCCATCTGCCGTTACTTTTGTAGGTCACTTGATGTCATCCTGCGATTGCTGAGTGACATTCGAATAAGATGACGGTCATCCCGGTCAGTGGAGAGTCGCATTCGCCCTCTGCCGGTCTGTAGCTTTGTTGTCCCCAATGTCTGCTACTTGACCCTGTTGTAATGGACTACCGTTTTTCTAAATTTTAAGGATGGAGGCAACATGACGCTCACTGTATCCCTCTGCTAGTAAAGCCAGAATTGAGCCCTTCATTTCCTAACTCAAGACTTTTCTTTTCAACTCCTTTGGCATGGTTAAAAGTGATTTTTTTCATTCAAATTACTTTTGGGCTATTCCTAGCACTTGTTTTGCCCTCCACCTTGTCCTATTGCAAGAGGATTGTGAAGACCACAGCAGTGTTTTTTATACTTTACATCATTACATAAGATTTGGTTCAGGTGATCACCTAATCAGAAGCTCATTAAGTAGAATGAGGTGTGCTTTGGTTGGAATTCAACTGACACTGGAATGGAATGGCTGTCAGACATGTAGAGATGGTGATTTTTAGAAAACGGTGCAGTTTGATCATGCACTGCACATTATCAAAGTAACTTGCTGGTGTCTAGTGACACAGATGTCATCATGACGACATCGGGTCACCATGGCAAAGATCGGAATCCCACGCTCAAGGCGCGGGGTCTCCAATCCAAGAGCAGAGGGGCTTCTATCCCTCTTCTCGCACGCTAAATGCTACGATTGCACTGATCGCAGCATTTGGGGGGTTAAAGTGCCGGGTTTCAGCTGTCAGAATCAGCTGACAGGCGGCGGAGGTCGCGCCCGTACAGCCTGTGTGCGGGCACCATCGCCATGTTGTAATTGTACGTACCTGGTCCATAAGTACCAGGCCACAGGGGTGCACTATTACTACCATTGTCAGAAAGGGGTTAAAGGAAACATTAGTCAATTTATAATCCTAGAACCACATCCAGATGTCTAGCAAGGCCTGTCGTGCGCAGATTCTTCTCTTTCCATTCCAGTACATTGACAGATATCTTCCCGTACAGAGAGAAACCACTCAGTATAGGGGAATGGAGCTGAAAGAAGCCACCGGGGACATCAGAGTTTCAGAGTAAAAGATACGTGGATGCAGTAATGCAGCCAATGTCTGATTGAAGCTGTCTGTGGTTCGGGCACTATGACTATACTATAAGGTTCTTTTTAAAGGGAATCTGTCACCACCTGGGATTTATATAACCTATTAATATGAGCATACTTTTGATAGAAATGTTAAACTAGTCCTACCTGTATGCCTCATATTAAAAGGTGTTGTCCACTACTATGGATAATACCCCAAAGTATTATGATGGAAATTAGATTATTTCTAATTACCTTGTGCTGTTCTTCTTGCCTGTGAGCGGCGCTATCGCTGTCCATCGCAGGCATTATGTGAGCCCCAGCGGCTGCAGCCAGCTCCGGTATCTGCTGATGTAACATCAAGTTCTGGCTGCAGCCAGGCGTGACCCAGTGCTGCGCTCCCCGGTGAGTGATGGGCCGTGGATGGAGTTTCCCCACGTTTCATAGCTCAGCATTCACTGTATGCTTTCCCAATGAATGCAGGAGAGGGAAACCGCGCTGTGGATGCTGGGACGTTGGGTTATGATGCGCGGGGAAACCCTGCCCACAGCCCAGCATCCACTGTGGGGAGTGCATCACTGAGTCACGCCTCACTTGACGTGACCTCAGAGGAAGCAAGAGCCGGCTGCAGCCAGGAGTCACGTGATGCCTGTGAGCAGTCAGCAATAGCATCGTTCACAGGCAAGAAGGAGAGCAGAAGGTAGTTATAAATAATCTTATTTCCTCCATAAAAATACACTGATTGCATTTTAAATATTACTGAATTGTAGTGGACGACTTCTTTAATGGTCTTGGTGAAATGATATTTTATCTTTATGCTATTGATTCCTTCCAAGCATCGGGGAGTAGGGGGCCTGGAAGGAATCCCAGCCTCCTCTCCATCATAATGCCACCCACCTCCCCTGCACGTCACAGTGCCCAGTGACATGCAGATGTGGTGCTGGAATCCCACGCCTGCACCATGGAATCTCTCCACTATCTGTACCTCTTCCTGCCTTCTATGGGAGTAAGTCGCAGTGACTCGCTTGCACAGAAGATCACTGAATAGTGTATTCATAAAAAAAAGGACAAGGAACGGATTATGGAGGGAGTCCAGGGGGCAGGCGCGGGATTCCAGCGCTGCAACTGCACATCACAGGGCACTTTGACGTGCAGGGGAGGCGAGTGGCGTTATAATGGAGAGAGGAGGCGGGGATTCCTTCCAGGCCTCTTACGCTCCGGGACCTGGAAGAAATCATTAGCATTAAGATATAAAATACAATTTCACAACAAGACCATTAATATGAGGCATACAGAAGGACTAACTTAACATTTACAGTGGGTACGCAAAGTATTCAGACCCCTTTACATTTTTCATTCTTTGTTTCATTGCAGCCATTTGGTAAATTCTAAAAAGTTCATTTTTTTCTCATTAAAGTACACTCTGCACCCCATCTTGACTGGAAAAAAAACAGAAATGTAGAAATTTTTGAAAATTTATTAAAAAAGAAAAACTGAAATCACCTGGTCATAAGTATTCAGACCCTTTGCTCAGTATTAAGTAGAAGCACCCTTTTGAGCTAGTACAGCCATGAGTCTTCTTGGGATTGATGCAACAAGTTTTTCACACCTGGATTTGGGGATCCTCTGCCATTCTTCCTTTTCCAGATCCTCTCCAGTTCCTTCAGGTTGGATGATGAACGTTGGTGGACAGCCATTTTCAGGTCTCCCCAGAGATGCTCAATTGGGTTTAGGTCAGGGCTCTGGCTGGGCCAGTCAAGAATGGTCACAGAGTTGTTCTGAAGCCACTCCTTTGTTATTTTAGCTGTGTGCTTAGGGTCATTGTCTTGTTGGAAGGTGAACCTTCGGCCAAGTCTGAGGTCCAGAGCACTCTGGAAGAAGTTTTCATCCAGGATATCTCTGTACTTGGCCGCATTCATATTTCCTTCAATTGCATCCAGTCGTCCTGTCCCTTCAGCTGAAAAACACCCCCATAGCATGATGCTGCCACCACCAAGTTTCACTGTTGGGATTGTATTGGGCAGGTGATGAGCAGTGTCTGGTTTTCTCCACATATACCGCTTAAAATGATCACCAAAAGTTCTATCTTCGTCTCATCAGACCAGAAAATCTTATTTCTCATAGTCTGGGTGTCCTTCATGTGTTTTTGAGCAAACTCTATGCGGGCTTTCATATGTCCTGCACTGAGGAGAGGCTTCCATTGGGCCACTCTGCCATAAAGGCCTGACTGGTGGAGGCCTGCAGTGATAGTTTACTTTGTGGAACTTTCTCCTATCTCCCTACTGCATCTCTGCAGCTCAGCCACAGTGATCTTGGGATTCTACTTTACCTCTCTCACCAAGGCTCTTCTCCTACGATTGCTCAGTTTGGCTGGACTGCCAGGTCTAGGAAGATTTCTGGTGGTCCCAAACTTCTTCCATTTAAGGATTATGGAGACCACTGTTCTCTTAGGAACCTTGAGTAATGCAGAAATTCTTTTGTAACCTTGGCCAGATTTGTGCCTTGCCACAATTCTGTCTCTGAGCTCCTTGGGCAGTTCCTTTGAGCTCATGATTCTCATTTGGTCTGACATACACTGTAAACTGTGAGGTCTTATATAGACAGGTGTGTGCCTTAACAAATCAAGTCCTATCAGTTTAATTAAACACATCTGGACTCCAATGAAGGAGTAGAATCATCTCAAGGATGATCACAAATAAATAGACAGCATGTGACTTAAATATGAGTGTCTGAGCAAAGGGTCTGAATACTTATGACCATGTGATATTTCAGTTTTTCTTTTTTAATAAATTTGCAAAAATTAATACATTTCAGTTTTTTTTCAGTAAAGATGTGGGGTAGAGTGTACTTTAATGAGAAAAAAAGTTAACTTTTTAGAATTTACCTAATGGCTGTAATGAAACAAAGAGTAGAAAATTTAAAGGGGTCTGAATACTTTCCGTACCCACTGTATATCACCTGTATGCCAATATTAATGGGTTATACACATCCCAGGCGGTGACAGATTCCCTTTAATAGGATAACTATATAAAAATGTAAGCCACAAATATGTCAGCACATTATTAAGTTACTTATACATAGTAATGTAGGTTGAATATCGACCTAGGTCCATCAAGTTCAACCTTTGTCCCCCAATTGTACTCCCTACACTAACACTACACTAACTTACTGGGACTAGACCTCACAAATGTATTATTATTACCATTTTTATTATTGCTGCACTATTAGAATTAAAAATGTACCCATTTATTATTTGTTAAATTAGTTTTATTTTTTTTATTACTCTTGTGATTGTAATAATGTGTTACTAAAATCCCTATGCCTAAATCTGTTGATCCAGAAGAAGGCAAAAATCCCAGGACACATCCAGCCAATTTACGTCACGGGGAAAAATTCCTTTTTGACCCCGAGAAGAGGCAATCTGTCCTAGAACCCTGGATCAAGCCTAATTATAATACTAGTTATGTAATTACTATTACCATATTAAATGTACTACTATGGGTGTAACATTTTGTTTATTTTAACTGTAACCACAATGTTATGTGCATCGAGGAAATCAGCCAGCTCTTTTTTGAAATCTGTTAAGTGTCGACCTCTTGCGGTAGGGCATTTCACAGTCTGACTGTAAAGAACCCTTTCCTGTTTAGATGCCGGAATCGCCTTTCTTTCACCTGTAATGAGTGTCCCCTGGTCCTTAGTATGATCTTTGGAAGGAATAATTCATGTGCTAGTCCTTTGTACCTTTGTACTGACCAGACATATATTTATACATGTAAATGAGATCCCCACTGAGGCGTTGTTTTTCTAAGCTAAACAAGCTCATCTTTTTCAACCTCTCATCATATGAGAGGCCTTGCATCCTTTGTAATAATCTAGTTGCCCGCCTTTGAACTGACTATAAATTCTGAATATCCTTTTTAAAATGTGGAGCCCAAAACTGGATCCCATATGCTAGATGTGGCCTCACCAGTAATTTATAAAGGGGTAACAATACATTGGGATCGCAGGATTTTATTTCTCTTTTCATACATCCTAAAATTGTATTTGCTTTTGCGGTTGCTGCTTGACATTGAGTACTGCAGCTCAGCTTACTTGTAACCCGAATACCCAAGTCCTTCTCCTGTTCTTTAGTCCCGAGTATACTCCCATTTATTGTCCATGCAGCAATAGTATTACTCTGTCCTAGTTGCATTACTCTACATTTATCTACATTAAACCTCATCTGCCAAGTGTTTGTCCATTCAGTCATTTTATCCAGATCGTTCTGCAATATCATAATGGCAAGATCAGATTTTAATATCCTACATAGTTTGGTGTCATAAGCAAAAATTGACACTTTACTCTCAATTCCATCCCCAAGGTCATTAATAAAGAGGTTAAAAAGAATCGGTCCTAGCACAGATCCCTGCGGCACCCCACTGCTGACTATATCCCATTTAGAGAATGTACCATTTATGACGACTTTGTTTCCTATCATTTAGCCAATTCCTTACCCATCTACATATAGTTCCCCCTATTCTGTTGCTTCTGTAGCTTCAGTATAAGGCTGCGCGCCCACTATGCGTTTTTCAAGCTTTTTTGCCTCGGAATTTCCGCAGTGAAAACGCTTAAAAAAACGATTGGTAATAACAGCCCCATGGTCCCCAATGATAATCCGCATGTGCTTTGCACATGCTGCGGAAATTTCCGCTGCGGATTATCATTGCGGAAAAATATGCAGCATGTCCATTAATTTTGCGGACACTCAGCGTAATTGCCGCCATTGACTTGCATTGAATCGCTTAATATTGGCATGACTACATGTGCACATGCGGATATTAAGCGATTCAATGTGCAGATGGTACCTGGGTCTGGAGAAGAGGAGACTCTCCTCCAGACCCGGGTACCATAGTAAAAAGAATTTAAAATAAATAATAAACACATACTTACCTTCAGATGTCCCCCGGTCTCCTGTACGATGCGTCCTGTCTCTTGTACGTCTCGCGATGGTCTAAAAGGACCTTCCATGACGTCATTTAGTCATGTGACAGGTCACGCGACCGCTGACATCGGTGGTCGCGTGACCTGTCACATGACTAAATGACGTCACCGCAGGTCCTTTTAGACCCCCACGAGCCGTACAAGAGACCCGGACGCACCAGAGAAAACACCGGGGGCCATCTGAAGGTAAATATAATGTTTTTTTTTATCATTTTTATTCCTTTATTTAACTATTGCTTGGTCACACTATATAAATCCATGCTACCGGCATGGATTTATATAGTGTGACCAAGTTGTCAGGCACTTTTCCAAGTGATTCTAAAATCGATTGGAAAAGCGCTTGATAGAAAAAGAAAAATCCTACGGACATAAAGCCATCATAGAAGAAAATCTAAAAAATTATTTCAAAGAAAATAAGGACGAATCTATTAGTCCTTTCACATGTTGGAACGCTCACAAAGTGGTTCTTAGAGGGGTAATGATGAAATTGTCTTCTACCCTCAAAAAGAAAAGCAGGGCTAAAATTACTGAGATCCAATCTCAAATTAAAGCCAAAGAAGATATGCAAATTAACCTACAATCCCCATTGGCAAGGCTTAGGCAGGAAATCAATAAACTTAGGCTGGAGCTCAAAACAGAAATTTTTGCTTCATATGATTCACTAATTAAAAACTCCAAATTTAAACTTTATTCTTCATTAAATAAACCCACAAATTTCATGATGCGTCGCATCAAACAAAAGAGGTTGCACAACAGAATTGACAGAATTTTAGCGCAAGATGGCACGCCCAAATATCACCCCAAAGACATAGTTGACACTTTCTCCAAGTATTACCACAAACTATATAATATTAATTTGGATGACTCCGTTCTGAAGCCAAATAAAGACTCCATAAACTCATTTCTCTCCTCCATTAAACTCCCCCCAAATCAGTCAACAGGATTTAGAACCATTAAAAGCACCCTTTACCGAGCAAGAAATTCTTGATACCATTAAACAACTCAAGCCATGCAAATCCCCCGGCCCTGACGGCTTTAATAATGAATATTACAAAATATTTGACAACAGTTTAGCTGCCCATTTATCTCAAATCTTTAATCATGCATCTGCCCAAGGTTATTTCACACCGGAAATGCTGGAAGCTACTATAATACTCATACCTAAATCTAAAGGCAATTTGGAAGATGTAAAGTACTTTAAACCCATCTCTCTG
This sequence comes from Phyllobates terribilis, assembly GCF_046119375.1. NCBI lineage: Eukaryota > Metazoa > Chordata > Amphibia > Anura > Dendrobatidae > Phyllobates > Phyllobates terribilis. The sequence goes on along the minus strand of NW_027362769.1, from coordinate 276,718,861 downwards.
ATCAATTCAGATGTCAAAATTTATTCCAAAGCACTAGTGCATAGACTTAAATCTATACTCCCCGTCATCATTAACAACGACCAAATCGGCTTTGTTGGTAACAGACAACCCACAGAAGGAACAAGACGATTAATTAATATTATTAAGTTGATTAATTCGTCCAAACTCCCCTCAATTTTCCCAACATTAGATGCAGAGAAAGCATTTGACCGGCTGAATTGTCTCTATCTGGAACATGCCCTTATTAAATTTGGTTTTAATGAAAAATTCCTTTCATCGGTATTGGCACTCTATTCCAACCCCACAGCTAAAATCTTTGCCAACAATCATTTATCAAACCCGATTAAAATCACCAACGGAACAAGACAAGGTTGCCCCTCTCCCCACTCCTGTTCGTTATAGCAATGGAGCCACTTGCGCAGAAAATAAGAGCAAATCAGAATATTAAAGGATTTCATGCTGGCCCCCGGCAATTCAAAATTAACCTATGCGCTGATGAAATTCTCCTTACCCTTTTAGACCCACTCAGTTCTATTAAAGAGGCCACAATCATACTTGAGGATTTCTCTAAAATATCGTATTTTAAAATCAACGACAATAAATCAAAAATAATACAATTTAATTTAAGCAACAAATTAATAAACAAAATAAAAGGAGAATTCAAGTTTGGTTGGGAAGAGGAAGAATTCACTTATTTAGAAATTGTTATATAAAAAAAAAAACAACTCAATAATAAACAAAAATATGGAGTCAATAATAGGTATTAGAAGGATCTACTTCACTACGGTGATCAGGACCTCTCTTGTCTGGGCAAAACGTTAATAATAAAGACCGTTGTTCTACCTAAGATTTTGTATGTCTTTAGAAACCTTCCACTCATTATCCCCAACTCTTATATAATAAGGATGCAAAACCTAATTAACTCTTTCATTTGGAGTAACAAAAAGTCTAGAACCCCCACGTCTATCTTATATAAAAATAAAGCTTATGGAGGAATAAGCCTTCCTAACATAAACGCATACTATCTTGCCAATATTATCAAACAAAGTCAATATTGGCTAAGCCAAGATTACTCACCGGCATGAGTTGAACTTGAAACTTTGCTGAATAACAACCATCCCCCGAACGGGTTACTATACAACAAACTTTTCAAAAAATCCCACAGTGAACCTTCACACCCAATTTTCCAGGCAACTATTTTTGCATGGGAAAAGCTATCTAAGATCAAAAAAAGATCAAACGATTCTAATAAAAATTAATTGAGTTATCTCTCGTTTATAGCTGCTTTACATAACAAACCATTTCCTTCACATTTGCCAGACCTTGGTATAAAAAAAATTAAAGACGTCTTCGATGGTAAAACTTTCTTCCCCTTCAAAGATCTAAAAGTCAAATTTAAACTGACCTCAATTGATTTCCTATACTATATCATGACTAAAGAACTCATCTCATTCTTCCTATCAAACAACAGATCAACTTCGGAAGCCTCAACAAACCTCATATGCAACGTTGATCACAAAATATTCTGGAGTCTTAAAAACATCTATAATTGTTTCAATAATGATAATTCACTAACTAAAACCTCATTCATGAAAAGGTGGGAAAAAAACCTTGACTCCTCTTTCCCAATAGAAGCTTGGGAAAATGCATTATGCTTTTCATATGCTTCAAACATCTCAATGTCGCTGCATGAAGGGTTTTACAAAATCCTCTCCAGATGGTACTATACCCCAATAAGCCTTTCCCATATTGACCCTAATAACTCACCCTTGTGCTGGAGGAACTGTGGACAACAAGAAAATGTATTACATATTTTCTGGGAATGCCCAAAAATCCACAAACTCTGGGCACAAACTTCCAAACTAATCAAAAATTTGACTAACCACCCAACTACTCTTTCCCCTCAAACAGCACTTCTCTCTCTCGAAAGGGAAAACTTCACTCCACCAGAAAGACTTCTTATTATCCACATTTGTTTAGTGGTCAAAAATGCTATCGCATTCAATTGGAAAAAACCTGATCCTCCCCGCTTTTCAGAGATAATAGAAAGGAATACTCTACATAAATCTTACGAGTTTAGATTTGCAACGAACAATGATGGGTTAACCAAAACTTTAAAAAAATGGACCCTGTGGACTAATACATTTCCCGACTGAGATAATATAAGATTATTCATTTGTATTTATATACTTGTTTACTTGAATCTAGTGTATACCCCGTGTTATGTATACAGTTCCTTATGGTTTAAGCTGTTATGTATTACAACTACAGTGGTGGCCAAAAGTATTGGCACCCCTGCAATTCTGTCATATAATACTCGGTTTCTTCCTGAAAATGATTGCAATCACAAATTCTTTGGTATTATTATCTTCATTTAATTTGTCTTAAATGAAGAAACACAAAAAGAATTGTCCTAAAGCCAAATTGGATATAATTCCACACCAAACCTAAAAAAGGGGGTGGACAAAAGTATTGGCACTGTTTGAAAAATCATGTGATGCATCTCTAATTCGTGTAATTAACAGCACCTGTAACTTACCTGTGGCACCTAACAGGTGCTGGCAATAACTAAATCACACTTGCAGCCAGTTAACATGGATTAAAGTCGACTCAACCTCTGTCCTGTGTCCTTGTGTGTACGAAATTGAGCATGGAGAAAAGAAAGAAGACCAAAGAACTGTCTGAGGACTTGAGAAACCAAATTGTGAGGAAGCATGAGCAATCTCAAGGCTACAAGTCCATCTCCAAAGACCTGAATGTTCCTGTGTCTTCCGTGCACAGTGTCATCAAGAAGTTTAAAGCCCATGGCACTGTGGCTAACCTCCCTAGATGTGGACGGAAAAGAAAAATTGACGAGAGATTTCAACGCAAGATTGTGCGGATGGTGGATAAAGAACCTCGACTAACATCCAAACAAGTTCAAGCTGCCCTGCAGTCCGAGGGTACAACAGTGTCAACACGTACTATCCGTCGGCGTCAGAATGAAAAGGGACTGTATGGTAGGATACCCAGGAAGACCCCACTTCTTACCCCGAGACATAAAAAAGCCAGGCTGGAGTTTGCCAAAACTTACCTGAGAAAGCCTAAAACGTTTTGGAAGAATGTTCTCTGGTCAGATGAGACAAAAGTAGAGCTTTTTGGGAAAAATCATCAACATAGAGTGTACAGGAAAAAAAAAGAGGCATTCAAAGAAAATAACACGGTCCCTACAGTCAAACATGGCGGAGGTTCCCTGATGTTTTGGGGTTGCTTTGCTGCCTCTGGCACTGGACTGCTTGACCATGTGCATGGCATTATGAAGTCTGAAGACTACCAACAAATTTTGCAGCATAATGTAGGGCCCAGTGTGAGAAAGCTGGGTCTCCCTCAGAGGTCATGGGTCTTCCAGCAGGACAGTGACCCAAAACACACTTTCAAAAGCACTATAAAATGGTTTGAGAGAAAGCACTGGAGACTTCTAAGGTGGCCAGCAATGAGTCCAGACCTGAATCCCATAGAACACCTGTGGAGAGATCTCAAAATGGCAGTTTGGAGAAGGAACCCTTCAAATATCAGGGACCTGGAGCAGTTTGCCAAAGAAGAAAGGTCTACAATTCCAGCAGAGCATTGTAAGAAACTCATTGATGGTTACCGGAGCGGTTGTTCGCAGTTATTTTGGCTAAAGGTTGTGCAACCAAGTATTAGGCTGAGGGTGCCAATACTTTTGTCTGGCCCATTTTTGGAGTTTTGTGTGAAATGATCAATGATTTGATTTTTGCTTCATTCTCTTTTGTGTTTTTTCATTGCAAGCAAATTAAATGAAGATAATACCAAAGAATTTGTGATTGCAATCATTTTCAGGAAGAAACTGAGTATTATCTGACAGAATTGCAGGGGTGCCAATACTTTTGGCCCCCACTATATGTGTCATTTTGTTCTGTTACCTTTTATGGATAAACATGCTCAATCATTAGAGCTCTCCTCCTTTCCCCTTTCCCATTCCCCTTCCCTTTTCCCATTTATCCTCACAGTATAACACTGTTTGATTAATTAAAAATAATAAAAATCATTGAAAAATTAAAAGCGCTTGATAACCCGCATGCAGAAATGCATGCAAGAACGCTTGACAAACGCTTCTACCTGGCAGGAAAAACGCATGTAAAATCCGCATGCGTTTTTCATGCCAGGGAGATGCGGAAAAAATCGGCAGCTTTTCTGCATCGTGGGCATTTAGCCTGAGGCTGTTATGTGGTACAGTATCAAATGCCTTTGCAAAGTCCAGAAAATCACATCAGCCGCATTACCAACATCAAGATTTTCACTTACATCCTCATGTTGGTTAGACACGACCTATTTTTCATGAATCTGTGCTGATTATCATTTATTATATTTTTCTCTGCAATATAACTCTGAAAGTCATCTCTTATGATGCCCTCAAAAACTTTGCACACTACTGATGTCAAACTAACCGGACGGTAGTTACTGGGATCCACCTTCTTACCTTTCTTAAAATTTATCGGTAACACTTTGGCTATCCTCCAATCCTGTGACACTACCCCTGTTACAAGAGAGTCTAAAAAAAATGAGATTCAGTGGTTTGTCAATTACTGAGCTCAATTCCCTCAGTATCCGTGGATGAATACCATCTGGGCAGGGGGATTTGTCAATGTTTAATTTGCTCAGTCGCAGGCGGACTTCTTTTTGTGTTAAGCTGGTTATATTAGGTGGTGAACTTTGATTTTTGCCTTGTTGAAAGATCCCTGGAACGGACGGTATGTTGTCGAACATGGATGAAAAGTGCCTGTTTAATATCTCAACCTTTTTTTGTCTTCTATAATTATCTTGTTATTATCGTCTTTTAAGGGGCCGATACCATCTGATTTTTTCTTTTTGGCATTGATGTATGTATAAAAAATTTTGGAATTTATTTTAATGTGGGTGGCGATTTGTTGCTCTGTAGATAGCTTTGCTAGTTTGATTTCTTTTTTACATTTCTTATTTAGGTCTTTATACTCCTGAAATGCTATTTCTGTATTCTCGGCCTTCAAGATTTTGTATGCCCTTTTTTTTGTCTTATTAACCATTGTATTGTCTTATTTGTTCATAATGTTTTCTTTTTATTCCTGTACATTTTATTACCAGAGAGTATACATTTTCTACAGGATTCTAGTAGTATTTCCTTAAACATGACCCATTTACATTCAGTATCCCCAGTTACCGTGACATGGTCCCAGTCTACACGATTAAGCTCGTCTCTTAATTTGTTGAAATCAGCTTTCCTAAAGTTCCAGGTTTTTGCATTTCCTTTTTGAATTGTCTTATTGAATATTACATTGAAACTTGCCATATTATGGTCGTTGTTTCTCAAATGCTCCCGGACCTGTAGATCTGAAATTGTATCTGGTCTATTTGAAAGCACCAGATCCAGCAGATTACCTCCCCTGGTTTGTTCATCTACCAGCTGAGAGAGGTAATTGTCCTGAACTGTGGATAAGAACTTGCAGCTTTTAGCACAACTGGAAGATTCTATGTCCCATTGAATATCTGGATAGTTAAAATCCCCCATAATAAGGACCCTATTATTATTTGCTGCATTTTTAATTTGTTGCAGCATTTCGTCCTCTACCAGTTCAGCTATATTAGGGGGATTGTAACAAACTCCAATTAAAAGCTTTCCATTATGGCCATCCCCATGTACATTAACCCAGACTGACTCTACATTGTTGCTGTTCCCCCCAATGTTGTCATTGAGCACAGGTTATAAGTTGGATCTTAAGAAAATACATACCCCTCCACCTTTTTTGTCTTTCTTGTCCTTTTTAAATGTAGTATATCCTTTAACGTTTGTCACCCAGTCATGGCTTTCATTCAGCCAGGTTTCCGTAATACCTACCACATCATATTCTGTGACTGACATAAGAGTTTTCAGTTCATTAATTTTGTTTGCAAGACTTCTTGCTTTTGCCAGCAGACATTTAATACTCTTAGCACATTTGTTACTCCTACTCAGCTCCCTACTTTCCTTGCATATCCCAGCACCCCTAGATCCTCTATAACCCCTGCTGTCCCACTCTGTCTACTCTATCCCCTTATTAGCAAGAATAGCCTCCCTCCCCCCAGATCCTAGTTTAAAATCGAATCCATCCGTCTGACCATTTTTTTTCCCCCAGTATAGCTGCACCCTCCCCATTGAGATGCAGCCCGTCCCTACCGTAGAGCCTGTAGCCGACAGCAAAGTCAGCCCAGTTCTCCATGAACCCAAACCCTTCCGTCCTGCACCAATTTCTAAGCTACTTATTTATCTACCTAAGCTCCCGCTGTCTTTCTATTGATGCACGTGGCACCGGCAGTATTTATGAAAACACCACTGTGGAGACCCGAGGTCTTCTATGGGCGTAATACCACTCAAACAACACAGGGTGTGGGTAAAACAGCGTGGCAATACTTAATTGAACCACAAAGCGGACAATAAACACATAGAACAGCCCCAGCAAATACCCAAGATGGTACAACATTACACAGTCTTCACCCTTCCGCTGGCCCGCCTGGGATAGAACAGCTGTGACTTTGGGACTTCCAGGGCCAACTACCTCAACCAGTGGCCCCCCGCGTCTGGCGGGCCCCCACAGAGAGAGGGTAGCGGCAAGCTTAGGAAGCTAGCAGTCCATCGAGGTACAAGGCCAGGAGACCCGATGGTCCCACCCTGGCCTCTCTGAGAGTTTCCATAGGGCCAGATGACCAGCTGGTCCCAATGTGGCTTCTCCTAATGTCTCCATGGGTTCTTGGCGACCGGAGGGTCCCACCTGGCAACCCGAAACAACATATCCATGTGGCCAGGTGTCTTCATCGTCCTAACCTGGTTTCCCCAAATGTTTCCATGGGCCCTCTGATGGTCAATGGAGCAAATCCGTATCTTTCCAGTCAGGGCCGTATACCCTTATGCCGGAATTATGTAGAATCCAAATCGGTCTCTCTTTGGATGGAGCCGCCATGCTGTCCATCTACTGTCCTGAAGGATGTGTCTCATTCTCCTTGTAAAGTCTTAATGATTCTGCTTGCAGCACTACAGACATCACTGTTTATATCTACATCTGTGTAAGGTCATCATTCACAGGTCAAGGGTCAGGTCTGAAGGTGGAAGGGGCTCATGACTCATTGTTTGAGCATTTAATCAACTTACATAATTTGTATCCATTCTACTTTTTAAATCAATATCTAGCTGGCATAGTACAATATGTCATTAGCATATTAACAAACATCATTGTTTCCAAACGAAGAGAAGTCAACATTCTATTTTATACACATAATAGTAGGTCCTTCTTGACCACCCACAGAAATACACATACATTCATAAGTCAACAGAAACACAATAGTGTATTTCTCTTGGCTTAACAAATCTAATCATATGGCTGATTAAGATTATAAGCTGTATTGTCATAACCACCTTGGAGATCCTGGCCTTCAGCTTCTCTCCTAGTTCCCTGTAATCATTTATAAGGACCTTCCACCTCCCTCCAACTTTGTCATTGGTACTGATGTGTACTATGACCAGCTGGGTTTTCCCCAGCCCCACCCAGCAATCTGTCTATCCGATCCGCAATATGTCGAACCCGAGCACCTGGCAGACAGCACACTGTTAAGCATTCGTGGTCTCGGTGGCAGATGACCCTGTATGTTCGCCTAATTATAGAGTCCCCTACTACCAACATCTGTCTGGCCATTGCTGCACTCCTATTTCCTTTCTTGCTACAAAAGTAGTCTTCCTGGTTGGTAGGAGCAACGTCCTTCTGCAGTGATCACATTCCTGGGCTTGCAATCCTAATATCAGCCAAACAGGCATATTTACTGGCTTGTGCCAGATCAGGACTGGGCTCCCTGGCACTTTCCCCCCTACCTCTTCTTCTAACTGTTACCCAGTTACCTACTTCTGTGTCCTGATCTTCCCCATCTCCACCCTCCTCTATATCACTGGCCCCAGCCAGCGCAATCTCAGTGAGCTCTACACTCCTCTCCAGGTTTGCAATGCTCCTGAGTGTTGCTGGCTGCACATTTAGATCCAGTATCTGGGCTTCCAAACATGCAACTCGCTGACATCGCCCGCAGACATATTCACCATCAAACGGCTGTTCAAGGCATGCATACATCTCACAAGACCTGGTAGCACTGTCCATGGAGCACATTTTAAATGAGGATAAACAATACAGGTTAAAGCAAAGAAACTAATAGAAGGCTAGTAAGGAAAACACAGAACTATGCTATTGCGTTAAATTATGCTATTGCATTTAAGTATGTACTTATCTGCCTCCTCTGTACTTATGCAGCCTCTGGAATGTTCAGCAGCCTTGCTAGGTAGGTCTGCACTTGTAGTCCTCCAGTCAGCAAAGCACAGGTGTTCCTATTAGAAAATTCTGAAACAAATAGTCCTGCACACACACAAACAACCTCCCTTTTATTTTTCTTTTCATTTTTACTTAACAGTAACCCACCAACAAGACCAACAGATAATTTCTCAACAGTTCCACCAGCTGACACAAACTATGATATTGCGTTTAACTATGTACTTATCTGCCTCCTTCGTACTTATGCAGCCTCCGCATGCTCAGTAGCCTCGCTAGATTGGTCTGCACTTGTAGTCCTCTAGTCAGCAAAGCACTTATCTTTTTATGATTGATGTAGATTTTTTATTTCATTCATGATTCCTTTATTTTTCAGACACCCCAAGATGGTTTGTTATCAAAACAAGGGACTGGGGTCTTAAAGTTACAAAGGTAAGCTAATGTGGTTTCTTTGCATTCTTTATATTTAAAGGGAATCTGTCACCTCCTGGAATTATTTTACCTATTATTATGGGCATACAGGTAATAGAATAGTGATTTGTTTTACCTGTATGCCCATATCTGCAGTCTTGATGTGCAGAAATCGTCTTTTATTCTGTTATGCTAATGATTTTTTCCAGGCTCCAGGGTGTGAGGTGCCTGGAAGAAATCTCTGCCCCCTGTCTTCATTAGAATAGCACCCCCCTCCCATCAGCGTCACACTGGCCTGTGACATGCATTTCTGGCCCCGAAATCCCTCACCTGTGCCTGGCAATCGCTTGATTATACTTGCCTATTCCTCTCTTCTATGGGCATTGGCCTCATCTTTCTTCTGGATGAAATCATTAGCATAACAGAATAAAGACATCAAGACTGCAGATATGGGTATACAGGTAAAACTAGTTTAACCCCTTTAAAGCCCAAGACGTATTAATACGTATCTGCGCCCTGGACTTTAAGAGCCTGATACGTATTAATACGTCATTGCGATCGCGCCCGCACACAGGCTGTGCGGGCGCGATAGCCGCCGGGTGTCAACTGATTGTCACAGCTGACACCCGGTACTATGTGCAGGGAGCGGTCCCACACCGCTCCCGGCACATTAACCCCCGTAATGCTGCAATCGAAGTCGATCGCAGCATTGCGGTGGCAAGGGGAGGTGATCCTAATACTCACCTCCTCTTCCGGCCTCCTGCGCTGTCTGCCGCGGTTTCCCGGATGTTTCCATGACGACCCGATGTTGTCATGACAACATCCGGGTCACCAGACAGCAGTAAGATAGTTTGGTCATGCGCAGTGCATGACCAAACTATCTTCTCCCTGTGCAGCGCTGACAGCCTGTATAGCACAGGGATGGTGCTGCATTCCTGTGCTATACAGGCGATCAGAATAAAAAAAGTGAAAGTCCCATAGTGGGACAAAGTATAAAAGTAAAAAAACTGTCAGAAAGTGAAGAAAAAAATTGTAAAAATATAAAAAAAAAAATAATCCAGCAAAAATAAAAATATAATGTACCCATCAATAAATATTATGAAACAAAAAACAATAAAAGTACACATATTTGATATCGCCACGTCCGGAACGACCTGACCTATAAAATTGTCCCACTAGTTAACCCCGTCAGTGAACACTGTAAAAAATAAAAAACGAAGCAAAAAACAATGCTGTATCATCATACCCCCAAACAAAAAATGGAATAACACGCGATCAAAAAGATGAATATAAATGAAAATGGTACCGCTGAAAACGTCATCTTGTCCCGCAAAAAACAAGCCTCCATACAGCTCCATCAGCCGAAAAATAAAAAGTTATAGCTCTCAGAATAAAGCGATGCAAAAAAATAATTTTTTCTATAAAATTGCTTTTATTATGTAAAAGCGCCAAAACATAGAAAAACGAAATAAATGTGGTACCGCTCTAAACGTACTGACCCGAAGAATAAAGCTGCCTTATCAATTTTACCACACGTGGAACAGAATAGAAAAAATAAAAAAAAAACAATTCCTGAATTGTTGGTTTTTCTTTATTCTGCCTCCCAAAAATCGGAATAGAAAGCGATCAAAAAATGTCACGTGCCTGAAAATGGTACCAATAAAAACGTCAACTCATCCGGCAAAAAACAAGCAGTCACTTGACTCTGTCGGTCAAAATATGGAAAAATTATAGCTCTCAAAATATGGCGATGCAAAAACTAGATTTTCCAAAAAAATGCGTCTTTTAGTGTGTGACAGCTGTCAATCATAAAAACCCAATATGATTCTGGCATCTCTGTAGTCGCACCGACTCGAAGAATAAAGTCGTCTAATCACTTATACCGCACAAGGAACGGCGTAAAAAATAAACTCTTGGGTTAGGGTTGGGCTAGAGTTAGGGTTGGGATTTTTTTCAAAAGTAAAAAAAAATAAATAAAAATGATGACTATATGGCAACTAGTGTTGAGCGCAAGTGCTCGCTACTTGAGTTTGCATCGGGTGCTCGGGTATGCATTCAGTATCGCGGGTGCTCGAGTCTCCGCCCCATATGCTTCGCAGCCACAAAAACCTTGCGGCGATTTCCTGCCATGCACGAGCGATCGCCGCATGTCTTTTTTGGGTGTCTAATAACCGTGAAACATGCGGGTGGGGACTCGAGCATGTCACTCGAGCACCTGTGATACATGGTGCATACCTGAGTACCCGATGCAAACTCAAGTAGCGAGCACTTGTGCTCAAGACTAATGACAACTTAATCAATATGATGACCTAATGTTATCATATTCTGTGTCGTACCTCTGGGTTCAAAATGTTCACTATACCCCTTGATAAAATCCTTGAGGGGTGCAGTTTCCAAAGTGAGGTTACTTGTGGGGGGTTTCCACTATTTAGGCACATCAGGGGCTCTCCAAACACGATATGGCATCCGCTCTCGATTCCAGCCAATTTTGCATTCAAAAAGTCATACAGTGCTCCTTCCCTTCTGAACTCTGCCATGCGCCCAAACACTGTATTTTCCCCACATATGGGGTATTGGCGTACTCAGGAGAAATTGCACAAAAGCTTTTGGGGTCCATTTCCTCCTCTTACCCTTGTGAAAATAAAAAAAATTGGGGCTAAAACATAATTTTTGTGAAAAAGTTTGAATTTTTTATTTTCACGGCTCCATGTTATAATCTTCTGTAAAGGACTTGGGGGTTCAGGGTGGTCACCACACATCTAGATAAGTTCTCTGAGGGGTCTAGTTTCCAAAATGGTGTCACTTGTGGGGGTTTCCACTGTTTAGGCACATCAGGGGCTCCCCAAATGCAACATGGCGTCCGCTAATTATTCAAACTAATTTTACATTCAAAAAGTCAAATGGCGCTCCTTTCCTTCTGAACCCTGCCGTGCGCCCAAACAGTGTTTTTTCCCCACATATGGGGTATCTGCGTGCCCTGGGGAAATTGCACAACAAATTTTGGGGTCTATTTTTTCCTGTTACCCCTGCGAAAATAAAAAAAAGTTGGGTGTAAAGTAACATTTTTGTGAAAAAATTTAAATGTTCATTTTTTTCTTCCTCGTTCCAAAAATTCCTGTGAAGCACCTGAAGGGTTAATAAAGTTCTTAAGCAGCTTGAGGGGTGCAGTTTTTAGAATGGTGTCACTTTTGGGTATTTTCTGTCAAAAAGACCCTTCAAATGTGATGTGGTCCCTAAAAAAAATGGTTTTGTAAATTTTGTTAGAAAAATGAGAAATCGCTGATCAACTTTTAACCCTTATAGCTCCCCAATAAAAAAAAAATTTTGGTTCCAGTAAAGTTGACATTTTGGAAATGTTATTTATTAACTATTTTGTGTGACATATCTCTCTAATTTAAGGGCATAAAAATTAAAATTTTGAAAATTGCTAAATTTTCGCAAAATTTCCATTTTTTTTTCACAAATAAACGCAAGTGATATCGAAGAAATTTTACCACGATTATGAAGTACAAAATGTCACAAAAAAACAATCTCAGAATCAGTGGAATCCGTTGAAGCGTTCCAGAGTAATAACCTCAAAAAGTGACAGTGGTCAGAATTGTAAAAATTGGCCTGGTAATTAACGTGCAAACCACCTTGGGTTGTAAAGGGGTTAACCATTCTATTACCTGTATGCCTATATTAATAGGTAAAAATGTCCCAGTGGGTGACAGATTCCATTAAAATAAATTTCCTTTAAATACATTCCGCATACAAAGATGGACCAAAAATGGTTAAAATCACATTTAAAAATTGGCTTAGCTGCTGGTAAGAAGTCTCTTGCTGCAGTATTTTTAGAAGGTTCTTTATTATCCACTACGCTTTTCAATGCTGTATTGTTATCTTTATCAAATGTAAAAAAAAACTACAGGTTGCTCATGTTTTTTACACTTGATTAAGATGCCAGTTCGGTATTTTGGGGGGTTCCCACTGTTTAGGCACATCAGGAGCTCCCCAAATGCAACATGGCATATTATCCACTACGCGTAGTGGATAATAAAGGCCCTTCAAAGAATACCACAGCAAGAGACATCTTTCCAACAGCCAAGCCAATATTTAAATGTGATTTTATTCTGTTTTGGTAATTTCCATCTGGCAAGTTTTTCCTCCAGTCACAGGGCAGCAACTGCTGGCTTTTTTAAAACTTTATAGTGGTTGCGTCTTTACACAAACATTCAAGGTGAGGAAAACTATTTTTCATGCTATCTGCAGTATTAGGGTCTTACCCTATTGTGCGCTTCTCCCTCCTACTGTTTCTGAAACATACAAAAAAAGTTAGTTCTATGAAGAAGAACTGAAAAGCGGGATTTTGTTTCATCAAGCAAAACATAAACATTTTTCAGTAGGATTAATTTAACCGGTTCAGGACCGCCCACTGTACATAAACGTCGGCTCTGCCTGGGCTCTGTGCAGTGCCGACGTTTAAAAACGGTGGGTGGTCCCGCAGCGCTCAGGACCCCCAGGGTCCTGCAAGCGCTGCGGTTTCGGTGCAGAGCGATAGCTCTGACAGGGGACATCATCGGGACCTGATTGGATCCCTTTGCTATCTTCTATATGCCGCGATCCTTAGTGATCGCGGCATATAGAAGATAGTGAGAGGAGAGGGGGTCGTCAACTTACCTCTCCGACGGCCCCCTGATGCCTTCCAGGACCTGCCGTTGTTATGGTAGCTGGAGGTCACATGACCGCCTCCAGATCTGCCATATATGGTGTCCTGCTAGGCTCAGCCTGCAGCTGAAGCCTAGCTGGAGACAGACAGTGTAAAACTGTCAGCAAAGATCTCATCCAATGCAATGCATGTCTATTACATTGCATGAGATCATTGATTAGAAAAATAAAAATTAATGTCCCATACAGGGACTAAGTAAAAAGGTTAAAAAAAAAAAAGTCAAAAAAAGTTTTCAAACTGTTGAAAAAAAAATCACAAAATAAATAAAAATAAATAAAGGAAATATTAAACCAATAAATCCGTATATTTATGCAAAAACAAAAAAAGTACACATATTTGGTATCGCCGCATCCGAAACAACCCGATCTATAAAACTGTCACACTAATTAACTCCTTCTGTGCACACCGTAATAAAAATAAATAAAAAACGGAGCAAAAAACTATGCTTTTTCATCATATCGCCAAACAAAAAGTGGAAAAAAATGCGATCAAAAAGCAAATAAAAATGGTACCGCTGAAAACTTCATCTTGTTCCGCAAAACAAAAGCCGCCATACAGCTCCATCAGCCGAAAAATAAGTTATAGCTCTCAGAATAAAGCGATGCAAAAAAAATATTTTTTCTATAAAATTGTTTTGTGTAAAAGCGCCAATACATAAAAAAAAATATACAGTAAGTGTAGTATCGCTGTAAACGTACTGACCCGAAGTATAATGCTGCCTTATCACTTTTACCACATGCAGAACGGCATAAAAAAAACCCTCAAAAAACAATTCCTGAATTATTGTTTTTTGTTAATTTTACCTTCCAAAAAACGGAATAGAAAGCGATCAAAAAATGTCACGTACCCAAAAATGGTACCAATAAAAATGTCAACTCGTCCCGCAAAAAACAAGCCGTCACATGACTCTGTCGGCCGAAAAATTATAGCTCTCAAAATATGGCGATGCAAAAACTAGATTTTGCAAAAAAAAAACGTCTTAGTGTGTGACAGCTGTCAATCATAAAAACCCGATATAAATCTGGTATCTGTGTAATAGCACCGACCCAAAGAATAAAGTAATCTCATCACTTATACCGCACGAGGAACGGCGTAAAAAATAAATAAAACCAATTCTTCACCTGCTACTGATTTTGTCTCCCAAAGATCGCAGTAAGGCTCTGCTCACATTTATCCTGCGCTCTGCGCTAAGCGCTTACACCAGAGTTTCCGTGTAAATCTCTGAAATACGTGATTCAGACGGAACCCATGACGGAAGATTCCCTGTAATGAGGCAGATATAGGCCACTGTGGATGCCGTCTGGCCTGTGATCCCACGGTATCAGTTTTTTTAGGCGTGCATAAAAGTGCGGTTGGCCACAGTTTTGTGCACTTCTGAAAAAAAGGACACCGCTAAACAGAGGCCAGACGGAGTCCAGAGTAACTCTGCTGCCTCATTACAGTGAATGGATCCCACAGGGGTTTCAGCTGAATTACATCACTTGGAAGTTTAGATGGAAACCCCGATGTAAGTGCTCAGCCTAGAGCGCCGGATAAATGTTACGTAAAACGTTCCCAATAAAAGCTTCAACTCAGTCCTCAAAAAAAGCTAGTCCCCACTCAGGTCCGTCATCTGTTAAAAATATTCCAAGTTACTGGTAGCAGAAAGGCTCTGGAAAAGCGAAATGGCCCTTGCACCCCAAAAGAAATTCAGAAAATTTTGTGCTCCCAAATCCAAATGCCTATTCTACAATAATTTGTTCTCCAATTGTCAAATAGCGCTCTGTCCCTCCCAGATCTCGCCGTATGGCTAAGCGGTACGATACAGCCACATATGGGGTATTGCCACTTTTAGAAGAAATTGTGTGACACATTTCGGCACCATTTTTACCCATTGCCCTGTGTGAAAATGTAAAATCTGAAGGTAAAACATTTTTTTGTTGTAAAAATATAATTATGTTTTCTTCACTGCCCAATGGTATAAATTTAAAAATTAAAAAATACTCACTACTTCCCTAGATGAATTCCTTGAGAGGTGTAGTTTACAAAATGGGGTCACTTGTAAGGGTTTCTGCTGTTTCGGCATGTCAGCGACTCTTCAAATGTGACATGGTGTCTGCAACCTATCCCAGCCAACATAGCGCTCCTTTCTCTTCCGAACCCTGCCGTACACCAAAGCAGTGGTTTTCCCCCACATATGGGGTATCTGCGTACTCAGGAGAAATTGCACAACAAATTTCATGGTGCAATTTCTCCTGTTATCCTTATGATAATGCAAAATTAGGGGATGAAAAACATTTTTTGTCGGAAAAATGTGAAAATTTTATTTTTACGGCTCAATATTATAAATTTCTGTGAAGCACCTGGGGGTGCAAGGTGCTCACCACACATCTAGATAAGTTCTCTAAGGGGTCTAGTTTCCAAAATGGTGTCACTTGTGGGGGGTTTCCACTGTTTAGGCACATTAGGGGCTCCCCAAATGCGACATGGCGTCTGCTAATTATTCAAACAAATTTTACATTCAAAAAGTCAAATGGCGCTCCTTCCCTTCCGAACCCTGCCGTGCGCCCAAACAGTGGTTTTCCCTCACATATGGGGTATCAGCGCGCTCATGAGAAATTGCACTACAAATTGTGTATTCCATTTTTTCCTGTTACCCTTGTGAAAATAAAAAAATTGGGTCTAAAGTAACATTTTTGTGAAAAAAAGTTAAATGTTCATTGTTTTCTTCCACATTCCAAAAATTCCCGTGAAACACCTGAAGGGTTAATAAACTTCTTGAATGTGGTTTTGAGCACCTTGAGGGGTGCAGTTTTTAGAATGGTGTCACTTTTGGGTATTTTCTGTCATAAAGGCCCCTCAAAGTCACTTCAAATAAGATGTGGTCCCTAAAAAAATGTTTTTGTAAATTTTGTTGGAAAAATGAAAAATCGCTGGTCAACTTTTAACCCTTATAGCTTCCTAACAAAAAAAAATGTTGGTTCCAGAATTGTGCTGATGTGAAGTAGACATGTGGGAAATGTTATTTATTAACTATTTTGTGTGACATACAGTACAGACCAAAAGTTTGGACACACCTTCTCATTTAAAGATTTTTCTGTATTTTCTTGACTATGGAAATTGTACATTCACACTGAAGGCATCAAAACTATGAATTAACACATGTGGAATTATATACTTAACAAAAAAGTGTGAAACAACTGAAAATATGTCTTATATTCTAGGTTCTTCAAAGTAGCCACCTTTTGCTTTGATGACTGCTTTGCACACTCTTGGCATTCTCTTGATGAGCTTCAAGAGGTAATCACCGGAAATGGTCTTCCAACAATCTTGAAGGAGTTCCCAGAGATGCTTAGCACTTGTTGGCCCTTTTGTCTTCACTCTGCGGTCCAGCTCACCCCAAACCATCTCGATTGGGTTCAGGTCTGGTGACTGGAGGCCAGGTCATCTGGCGTAGCACCCCATCACTCTCTCTCTTGGTCAAATAGCCCTTACACAGCCTGGAGGTATGTTTGGGGTCATTGTCCTGTTGAAATATAAATGATGGTCCCACTAAACGCAAACCGGATGGAATAGCATGCCGCTGCAAGATGCTGTGGTAGCCATGCTGATTCAGTATGCCTTCAATTTTGAATAAATCCCCAACAGTGTCACCAGCAAAGCACCCCCACACCATCACACCTTCTCCTCCATGCTTCACAGTGGGAACCAGGCATGTAGAGTCCATCCGCTCACCTTTTCTGCGTCGCACAAAGACACGGTGGTTGGAACCAAAGATCTCAAATTTGGACTCATCGGACCAAAGCACAGATTTCCACTGGTCTAATGTCCATTTCTTGTGTTCTTTAGCCCAAACAAGTCTCTTCTGCTTGTTGCCTGTCCTTAGCAGTGGTTTCCTAGCAGCTATTTTACCATGAAGGCCTGCTGCACAAAGTCTCCTCTTAACAGTTGTTGAAGAGATGTGTCTGCTGCTAGAACTCTGTGTGGCATTGACCTGGTCTCTAATCTGAGCTGCTGTTAACCTGCGATTTCTGAGGCTGGTGACTCGGATAATCTTATCCTCAGAAGCAAAGGTGACTCTTGGTCTTCCTTTCCTGGGGCGGTCCTCATGTGAGCCAGTTTCTTTGTAGCGATTGATGGTTTTTGCAACTGCACTTGGGGACACTTTCAAAGTTTTCCCAATTTTTCGGACTGACTGACCTTAATTTTTTAAAGTAATGATGGGCACTCGTTTTTCTTTACTTAAATGCTTTTTTCTTGTCATAATACAAATTTTAACAGCCTATTCAGTAGGACTATCAGCTGTGTATCCACCAGAGTTCTGCACAACACAGCTGATGGTCTCAACCACATTTATAAGGCAAGAGATCTCACTTATTAAACCTGACAGGGCACACCTGTGAAGTGAAAAACATTTCCGGTGACTACGTCTTGAAGCTCATCAAGAGAATGCCAAGAGTGTGCAAAGCAGTCATCAAAGCAAAAGGTGGCCACTTTGAAGAACCTAGAATATAAGACATATTTTCCGTTATTTCACACTTTTTTGTTAAGTATATAATTCCACATGTGTTAATTCATAGTTTTGATGCCTTCAATGTGAATGTACAATTTTCATAGTCATGAAAATACAGAAAAATCTTTAAATGAGAAGGTGTGTCCAAACTTTTGGTCTGTACTGTATGTCTCTGATTTAAGGGCATGAAAATTCAAAGTTTGAAAATTGCAACATTTTCTAAATTTTTGCCAAATTTCCGATTTTTTCACAAATAAACGCAAATGATATCGAAGAAATTTTACCACGATCATGAAGTACAATATGTCACGAGAAAACATTCTCAGAATCAGGGGAATCCGTTGAAGCGTTCCAGAGTAATTACTTCATCAATTGACAGTGGTCAGAATTGAAAAAATTGGCCTGGTCACTAAGGCAAAAACGAGCTCTGGCGCGAAGTGGTTAAAAATTGCTCTTATGTCAAGTATTCATACTGCGTATCACAGGAGAATCAAATGACCGAGTCCTAGAGTTGGTACAAATTGATTCGCAGGAAGCAGCCGATCGCTGGATGGGGGCCCTGAGCACTGCCACGTCTTACCTGACAGCATCTGCTGCTCTTTTTTTTTATTAGCCTGCCTGGCGATATGTCACGTGTGTCATGCTTCAACTTTGCCATGTTTGGTAATCAAAAGTGCAGTCAGGGATGCCATTTGGGAAAAGGTGGCTCTCAGGTCGAAGCAAACTCAAATGATTACTGACGTGGTACAGTGTCCTGCAAATCAAATCGCTCCAACTCGGACTAAGTCAAGTGTACTCACAGCAATTCTGCTATTATCCAGCTGGTATTGGCCAATCGCAAATAAATTTTGATATTTGCATTTTGTTCTAAGTTTATATGAAGTCTATGCTATGTTTGTAATATCTAATAGTCCTCTATGCAAATAAGGTAATATTACAGGGAGTATATTTGTTAGAGGTTTGACTCATTTTCATACCCATATGACCTGACTATTAGTTGGATAGAGATGAAAGAAACATACAGTATATGACCAGTTTCACACACCTGACTGTCTGTGTATGGACCTCGATGTCCAGACTTAATGTAGGTCTTCTAATCTGAATGAAACAGCTCAACATTAATCAAGTCAGTGTCATGGGAGCTCCAGTGGCCGCTGAGCTTTTAAGTCACTGACTTGGTTTTTGATGAGCTCACAGGACTGGTGACATGGCAGAAAAACTTGCTCCTGTCATAATATAGGCAGAGAAATTTTACAAAAAAAAAAAGCAGCAGCTATGAGCCCCTGCAGTGTTGTATTTGTATACTCAATAATCATAAGCGACTTATGACCCCCTCCCTGGCTGGGAGCTGTAGTATGTGCCAACCATGAACTGGAGCAGTTCTGTCCGGAGCAGTCCGACACAGTCACTACTCAGTACATTGCAGGGGCACATTTATAAGATTATCTCCGCACAGGGACATTTTTTTTAACACCTCAAATTGTGGAAATTATTATTAATCCAAAATCGATTATTTAAAATCTACTTTATTTAATGGACACCCCTTTTATTGACAAACGCCACTGCTATAATAAAAGATGCAAGGAATTAGGTTTATTTTTATATTTTTAAAAAGAGAGTCAATATGCTACATAAATAGTGAAATAATCAAGAAAATATAACTATAAAACTATTAATATATAAAAATATGGGAGATTTGATAAATGTTTACTGTTTGCCCTTTGTTTATTCATATTTTTGCATACATTGCAGGACTTCATTAATAGTAGAAAACATTTAAAATAAAAGTAACATGTCCTGGGGTGAATATGTGGCACCCCAGAGGGTCTGGTTGCCACAGTGGTATTGCCTCCCTTAAAAGAGGTAATGCCATGTCTGGAGACAAGCAGGGGTTTCCTGGTCAGGTACACTATACATGCAACACTTTCCTGGCTCCAGGCCAGCAAGGGGAGTTCCTCCCCTTGGCAACTGGATCTGGAGGCGGGGTTAGTTTAGTCAGTGCAGGAGTCGAGTTTAGGACACTAAAGAGAGCGGAGCTAGAGACTGGAGCTGGAGATAGCTAGTCCTAACTGGAGCTACACAGGAACCGGAGTCCGAGGCTGTGGGACCCTTCAGGCCCAGCAACAGATACCGGAGGGCAGGAGATTGCAGGTCTCCTAGCCCCATCAGACGCCCGGAGGCTCAGCAGCACCGAGGGACCAGTACCGCCAAGGAGGAGCGAGGCATCCACAAGGCCCGAGCTGCCAGCCATACTGGTGAGCACAGCACGTTACACTCAGGGACTTGGGCTACAACACAGCTAAAAGCAGAATAGCCAAAGAGAATAGTGAGCACGGCAGGCCTACAACTCCACCTGACCAGGAGGACTCTATGCTTGCTCCCAGACTGACCGGACTCTTATCTCTAGCCAGTACTCCAGTCCAGGCCTGTCTAATTGCCACCAGTAAAGACCCTGGGACTGCACTATACGGACTCTGTGGTTATTTCTGCACCGCGACACCCTACACAACCACCATCATCCACACACATTGCCCTGAAGCTACACTCTTCCTGTGGGGAGTTATACCACCCTTGCTGCCAACCCATCAGCTTCAGAGGACTGTTCCGCAGCGGCGGCCTCATTAGCCGCACTCCACAGGTGGCGTAGTCGGACATTATAAACCTATACAAATTACCCTTGGATTGACCGCCCTGGGTCACGGACTGGGTCACCGCCACAGTGACTACAACCCCCAGCGTCTACCGGCCCGGCACCAGATACCCCATGGCCCAGGGGGCGCGTCAACCTTTGGCGTAGTCGGCAGGATTACATGCCCGTTACCACCGGGTACTATGCGCCTTCACGAACTGTGTCACATACCGTGGTGAAGTTTTCCCGCCAATTACCGCTGTTTCCCGCCATAGGCCGCCATTTCCGGGTCGCCGCTCGGGAAGAAGAGGGACGTAACCGCTGGAAGTGCGCGAAGCCCAAGCTCCGCCCCACGCACCGACAGGTCCTGGAAGGAGCCCCAGCGAGCGCTGACGTCAGAAGCAAGCGACGCCAGGTCTTCAAAGGAGACCATCGCCTGCAGAACTGCGGCCTACGGAAGAAAAGTGAAAGAAGGTAGGCCACGGTTCACTAGAGGGGAGGAAGACGCCCAAGATGGAGGTAACTTCAGCCGCAGGCGCGGCCGCTGCCACGGTAATGCCATTCTTCATGCCATATATACCGGGGGCGGCGTGGTTGCCCCAGTACTCAGGAGAGTCGCACACTCTGAGTGACTTTAAAGAAAGACTGAGCAGCTTATTTAAAGTGTATCCCCTGTCCGAGGAGCAGAAAGTGAGCATCCTCATAGGCCAGTTGATTGGTGCCGCCCAGAGAGAAGTGAAGTCCTGGTCAGCCAGAGACAAAGGGACTGTGAAAGAGATACTGGCCCGCCTAAAGGACACTTTTTGATACCCGTACTACAGCTGAGATAAAAATGAAGTTTTATGGGTGCAAACAGGCGCAGGACAGTGTACGGGACTATGCTTTAAACCTGCAGGAGGCGCTGAGTGCCATCAAACAGGTAGACCCCGACAGTGTGCATGATGAAAACAGATTGCTAACTGAGCAGTTTATTGAGGGGCTCCTATCCAGCGCTCACCGGACACAGCTGCGCATAATGGCTCTGCAAAACTCCGATCTGGACTTTGCACAATTTAAAGACAGAGCCATCCGGGTGCGGCGAGAATCAACACCAGGTGGCGCTACATCTCACCGGCGCCCAGCTATCACCTACCACTAGGAGGTGGCACCCTTTTCCCCAGAGCCTGTGGAAGCTGATGCACAGACTCTGGACAATGATCCGTCTACAGACCTGCACCTTCAGGTCCAAGAGCTGACTAAAAGTGTAGCTGCACTAACCAAAACTGTGCAGTCCTTGCATGTGTCCCCCAAAGGTTAGATCCAGCTGGCTTCCAGTCCGGAGGACGTCCCGTGGCGACAACAGAGGAGGATTCCACCAACCAGAGGGAGGAACAGTGACCACTACGACCAGGACGGACAACCCATCTGCCGCCGCTGTCACAAGCCAGGACATTATGCAAGGTACTGTAATTTAAACGAGCAAAACCTGGGGCAGAGGGCCAACCCCCAGGCATAAGACCACCAGGCCCACACAACTGGCGAGACAAGTATGTGGGGGGACGACTGGTCCTACCTGTCGTGCTTGACGGCATCCCGATGAGCGCGTTGCTGGACACTGGATCCCAGGTGACCACTATCCCCTACATTCTCTACCAGCGCTACTGGACTGATTCAGACATTACCCGCCATCCAGATGAATATTTAAGCATTTATGCCAGCAATGGTAAGCCTGTACCTCAAGTGGGGTATAAAGAAGTGACCATAAAGGTTGGCAAAGTGGAATTGCCGGTGCAAGGAATGATAATTGTTGACATTGATCGCCGAGAAAGTCATCCCATGATAACATTAGGCGCTAATGTCATTGAAAATTGTCTTTCAGAAATTATTGTCTTGTTACAGCAGGTTGCGGAGACCACCAGTTCCAGTCAGCAGCGGGTTCTGCAGAGAGAAATCAGAGCCCTGATGAGAAGACAACAGGTAGAACTGTCTGGTGGTGAAATTGGCAGTGTCAGGATGAGTGACCCGTTCCCCATTGCCATGCCCCCAAGAAGTGAAATGTTGATATGGTGCCGGGCAGCAATCGGTCTCAGGGGTAGAGGTTACCAGGCCCTGGTGGAGCTCGTATACTCTGACAGTAGGCCCACCATCTTGACAGCCAGGGGGGTGGTTGATGTCCGCCATGTTAGAGTGCCAGTCTGCATCCTAAATATTGGGGAGAAAGAAGTTCATTTGCCCCGGTATGCTACCCTTGCCAAATTATTCACCATCAGCAGCAACTCTATAAAAACAGTGGAACCCTTACCTCCATCCAAACCGGCGGAGGATAATGGCTCCAAGGGACAGATGGAGGACTGGTGTCAGAAGCTACACGTGGGCACTGACTCTACCCCTCAGCACCAAAAAGTATACCGGGTGGTCCAGGAGTATGAAAGGGTCTTCAGCAAACACCCACTCGACTTCGGGCAGGTGAAAGGAGTTCAACACCATATCCCCACGGGAGACCATCCACCCACTAGCACACTACCAAAATGCCAAAGGGATGTTACGAGAGATGAAGGAGCCTGGGGTGATAACAGATAGTTGTAACCCCTGGGCAGCTCCATTAGTCCTCGTAAGGAAAAAAGATGGCACAATGAGAATGTGTGTAGACTACAGGCAAATTAACCGCATTACACATAAAGATGCATACCCATTACCCAGGATTGAGGAGTCACTAGCTGCATTAAGATCTGCTAATTATTTCTCTACTTTGGATCTCACTAGTGGGTATTGGCAGGTTCCTGTAGCAGAGGCGGATAAAGAAAAGACCGCATTCACAACGCCGATGGGCCTCAGCGAGTTCAACTGCATGCCATTCGTGCTCTGCAACGCCCCAGGAACCTTCCAGCGGTTGATGGAGTGCTGTCTAGGACATAAGAACTTCGAGACAGTCCTGCTGTACCTGGATGACATCATAGTATACTCCAAGTCCTATGAAGATCACCTGAAGCACCTGGCAGAGGTGTTTGAAGCCCTAGCTGGTTTTGGCCTGAAGGTGAAACCGTCAAAATGCCACCTGTTGAAGCCCAAGGTACAGTACCTAGGTCATGTGGTAAGCGCTGAAGGTGTAGCACCAGACCCTGACAACGTCACAGTAATCAAGGACTGGCCAAGACCCTCCACTATCAAGGAAGTGCTGCAGTTCCTCGGGTTGATGGGCTACTACCGAAGATTTATCCAAGGCTTCACCAAGATGGCGGCACCCATGCAGGACCTCCTAGTAGGCCAGTCCAGGAAGGCCAAAAACCCGAAGCCTCCATTCAAATGGGATAAGCCGGAAGATGAATCCTTCAGTAGGCTGAAGATGGCTCTCACAGGAGACGAGATCCTGGCCTTCCCTGACTATGGCCAACCCTTCATACTCCATACAGACGCAAGTAACGTGGGGCTAGGAGCGGTGCTGTCCCAGATACAGCAAGGCAGAGAAAGAGTGATTGCCTATGCCAGCAGGAAGCTCCGGCCCACAGAAACGAATCCTGAAAATTACAGTTCCTTCAAGTTGGAGTTCCTCTCCGTAGTCTGGGCTGTGACAGAGCGCTTCAAGCATTATCTCGCCTCCTCCAAATTCACCATCTTCATGGATAAAAACCCACTGACGCACCTGGACACTGCGAAACTTGGTGCCCTGGAACAAAGATGAATGGCCCGACTGTCTAATTATGAGTTCACCATCAAGTACCGGGCTGGGCGCAAGAATGCAAACGCCGATGCGCTGTCCAGGATGCCTAACTTGCCAGATGGGGGAGAAGACCCGGAAGAGCTGGAGGAGATGGAGATCCCCGCTTTCCACCGTCATGGAGTAAGCCAGTGCTCCCATTGTGTGAAGAACAGGTGCTACGCCAACAGAGAGGCCACGTTCAATCCATTGCCCCACCATGGATGGGCAGAGACACAAGATAGTGACCCGGCTGTCCGCCTAGTCAAGGAGTTGCTGACACGAGCTGACTCGTGCCCTGATCCAGATGCTCCACAGGAGACCAAACAGCTGTGGAAGGAGAAGGGCAAGCTATTCATCTATGAAGAGAAGCTGTGTCGAAGAGCCATCAACTCCTGGACACATGAATTGGTCTGGCAAGTGGTAGTCCCGAGGCGGGATGCGTCAATGGTCTTGGAAGCGTACCACGATGGAGCGGGACACTTTGGCTGGAAGAAGTTGGAAGTCCTGCTACGTGAACAGTTCTACTGGACTGTCATGAGGAAAGCAATCGAAAGGTGGCGTCGAGAATGCGGACCATGCAACCTGAGGCGAAAAGACCGTGACAGCCAGAGGGCTCCCCTGCAGCCCATCATCACCAAACAGCCACTTGAACTGGGAGCCTTGGACCACGTGAAGCTAGCCCCAAGCAGGTCAGGCTATGTCTACGCTCTCACCATCGTAGACCACTACTCCCAGTTCCTGGTAGTAGTGCCAGTAAAGGACCAGACGGCTCAGACAGCAGCCAAAGCTTTCCAACAGCACTTCTGTCGCCCACACGGTTACCCTGACCGTGTGCTTACTGACCAAGGTCCAGCCTTCGAAGCGGAGGTGTTCCAGGAATTCTGCAACCTGTACGGCTGCAAGAAAATCAGGACAACGCCGTATCACCCCCAAACCAACGGGTTGTGTGAGAAGATGAACCAGGTGGTGATAGACCTGCTGAAGACGTTACACCTTGAGGAACGCAGCCTGTGGCCAGAAAAGCTACCAGATCTGGTGGACCTCTATAACCATATCCCAGTAAACTCTACCAACTGCACACCTGCTTACCTGATGGGCAGCTTGCCAGGTCTTGCTCTCATCGACCTGGACATGGGGGTCCTAACACCGGAGACAGCCTCACCGGATGCAGATTGGGACACTGAGCGGCAACAATAATACCGCAAAGTGCAAGAGAGTGTTGAAAGAATTCTTTCCAAAGCAAGACAAAGACAAGAGAAGACTTACAATCAACATGCACCTGCTGTTCCCCTGTCACCTGGAGAGCAAGTCCTTAAGAGGAAGAGGCGACTCCACAAGTTGGATGACCAGTGGGAGGTAGAGCCATACACCATCCTACCCTCGAGTCATGATAACACCAAGGTGTGCCTCATTAGTAAGGATGGAGGAGAAACATCAGCAACAGTTTCCAGAGACCACTTGAAGAAATGTCCCGAGCAACTGCAACACCCTAAAGAAGACCAAGATAGCCCTCAACCCACAGAGGAAGTGGAAGAAATGGTCAGAACAGTACTCAGAGAATTTCCCCTGTCGTGGACACAAGTGAATAATGCAATTGTTGTGCAAGTCCTCACCTTTCTCCAACCAGCCCCTCAGGAAGCTACAGAAGTCCCAGAAGAGTTGGAAGAACAGTTGGCCCCGGAGGCAGAAGTTTCCCCATCAGCAGACCAGGAGAATCTACCGTCTGCTAATAGTGAACCTGTCATACCCACAGTAAGCCAAAGAATCCGTAGGAAGTTGCCCAACCTACCAGTGTCACCTCATAATACTAGTAGTGCAGTTCACACTGAACCCACCACACCAGGGGTAGACACAAGGGACCAGGGTAGAGCACTGACAGATAGTGCATTACGTAGATCTACCAGAAGTACAAGAGGTCAGCCCCCTGCTCGTTGGAGAATTTAAAATGCCAAAGTTTAAAGTATAGAAAAATTTTGAAATGTTTTATATGTGTGCATTTAACCTGTTTATCCAGTTACCCGAAAAGGGTACAAAGACTTTTAGGTTATGGACAGTGAATAACCAAAGAACTCTCCATTGTAAATAGTTGCACTTGTAAAAGTGCCCCCTTGTGAAAGACCACTGAAGACGTGGTCCAACACCTGGATCATCTATGCCCTGCAGCCACCCCAGGGCCTCCGTGGAGGGTTTTGCACGGGTCCCTCAAATTACGCCTTGCGCCGTGGAATGGACACCTGGTTGCAGATTATACTGTAACCTATCAAGGACTGTAATGTTTGTAAATATTCTAATGTACCTTGTTATTGCTATTGTTATTGTTATTTTGCAAAAATATGTTCAGTCCCAGAGTACTGAAATAAACTAGGGGGGAATGTGGCACCCCAGAGGGTCTGGTTGCCACAGTGGTATTGCCTCCCTTAAAAGAGGTAATGCCATGTCTGGAGGCAAGCAGGGGTTTCCTGGTCAGGTACACTATACATGCAACTATACATGCAACACTTTCCTGGCTCCAGGCCAGCAAGGGGAGTTCCTCCCCTTGGCAACTGGATCTGGAGGCGGGGATAGTTTAGTCAGTGCAGGAGTCGAGTTTAGGACACTGAAGAGAGCGGAGCTAGAGACTGGAGCTGGAGATAGCTAGTCCTAGCTGGAGCTACACAGGAACCGGACACCGGAGTCCGAGGCTGTGGGACCCTTCAGGCCCAGCAACAGATACTGGAGGGCAGGAGATTGCAGGTCTCCTAGCCCCATCAGACGCCCGGAGGCTCAGCAGCACCGAGGGACCAGTACCGCCAAGGAGGAGCGAGGCATCCACAAGGCCCGAGCTGCCAGCCATACTGGTGAGCACAGCACGTTACACTCAGGGACTTGGGCTACAACACAGCTAAAAGCAGAATAGCCAAAGAGAATAGTGAGCACGGCAGGCCTACAACTCCACCTGACCAGGAGGACTCTATGCTTGCTCCCAGACTGACCGGACTCTTATCTCTAGCCAGTACTCCAGTCCAGGCCTGTCTAATTGCCACCAGTAAAGACCCTGGGACTGCACTATACGGACTCTGTGGTTATTTCTGCACCGCGACACCCTACACAACCACCATCATCCACACACATTGCCCTGAAGCTACACTCTTCCTGTGGGGAGTTATACCACCCTTGCTGCCAACCCATCAGCTTCAGAGGACTGTTCCGCAGCGGCGGCCTCATTAGCCGCACTCCACAGGTGGCGTAGTCGGACATTATAAACCTATACAAATTACCCTTGGATTGACCGCCCTGGGTCACGGACTGGGTCACCGCCACAGTGACTACAACCCCCAGCGTCTACCGGCCCGGCACCAGATACCCCATGGCCCAGGGGGCGCGTCAACCTTTGGCGTAGTCGGCAGGATTACATGCCCGTTACCACCGGGTACTATGCGCCTTCACGAACTGTGTCACATACCGTGGTGAAGTTTTCCCGCCAATTACCGCTGTTTCCCGCCATAGGCCGCCATTTCCGGGTCGCCGCTCGGGAAGAAGAGGGACGTAACCGCTGGAAGTGCGCGAAGCCCAAGCTCCGCCCCACGCACCGACAGGTCCTGGAAGGAGCCCCAGCGAGCGCTGACGTCAGAAGCAAGCGACGCCAGGTCTTCAAAGGAGACCATCGCCTGCAGAACTGCGGCCTACGGAAGAAAAGTGAAAGAAGGTAGGCCACGGTTCACTAGAGGGGAGGAAGACGCCCAAGATGGAGGTAACTTCAGCCGCAGGCGCGGCCGCTGCCACGGTAATGCCATTCTTCATGCCATATATACCGGGGGCGGCGTGGTTGCCCCAGTACTCAGGAGAGTCGCACACTCTGAGTGACTTTAAAGAAAGACTGAGCAGCTTATTTAAAGTGTATCCCCTGTCCGAGGAGCAGAAAGTGAGCATCCTCATAGGCCAGTTGATTGGTGCCGCCCAGAGAGAAGTGAAGTCCTGGTCAGCCAGAGACAAAGGGACTGTGAAAGAGATACTGGCCCGCCTAAAGGACACTTTTTGATACCCGTACTACAGCTGAGATAAAAATGAAGTTTTATGGGTGCAAACAGGCGCAGGACAGTGTACGGGACTATGCTTTAAACCTGCAGGAGGCGCTGAGTGCCATCAAACAGGTAGACCCCGACAGTGTGCATGATGAAAACAGATTGCTAACTGAGCAGTTTATTGAGGGGCTCCTATCCAGCGCTCACCGGACACAGCTGCGCATAATGGCTCTGCAAAACTCCGATCTGGACTTTGCACAATTTAAAGACAGAGCCATCCGGGTGCGGCGAGAATCAACACCAGGTGGCGCTACATCTCACCGGCGCCCAGCTATCACCTACCACTAGGAGGTGGCACCCTTTTCCCCAGAGCCTGTGGAAGCTGATGCACAGACTCTGGACAATGATCCGTCTACAGACCTGCACCTTCAGGTCCAAGAGCTGACTAAAAGTGTAGCTGCACTAACCAAAACTGTGCAGTCCTTGCATGTGTCCCCCAAAGGTTAGATCCAGCTGGCTTCCAGTCCGGAGGACGTCCCGTGGCGACAACAGAGGAGGATTCCACCAACCAGAGGGAGGAACAGTGACCACTACGACCAGGACGGACAACCCATCTGCCGCCGCTGTCACAAGCCAGGACATTATGCAAGGTACTGTAATTTAAACGAGCAAAACCTGGGGCAGAGGGCCAACCCCCAGGCATAAGACCACCAGGCCCACACAACTGGCGAGACAAGTATGTGGGGGGACGACTGGTCCTACCTGTCGTGCTTGACGGCATCCCGATGAGCGCGTTGCTGGACACTGGATCCCAGGTGACCACTATCCCCTACATTCTCTACCAGCGCTACTGGACTGATTCAGACATTACCCGCCATCCAGATGAATATTTAAGCATTTATGCCAGCAATGGTAAGCCTGTACCTCAAGTGGGGTATAAAGAAGTGACCATAAAGGTTGGCAAAGTGGAATTGCCGGTGCAAGGAATGATAATTGTTGACATTGATCGCCGAGAAAGTCATCCCATGATAACATTAGGCGCTAATGTCATTGAAAATTGTCTTTCAGAAATTATTGTCTTGTTACAGCAGGTTGCGGAGACCACCAGTTCCAGTCAGCAGCGGGTTCTGCAGAGAGAAATCAGAGCCCTGATGAGAAGACAACAGGTAGAACTGTCTGGTGGTGAAATTGGCAGTGTCAGGATGAGTGACCCGTTCCCCATTGCCATGCCCCCAAGAAGTGAAATGTTGATATGGTGCCGGGCAGCAATCGGTCTCAGGGGTAGAGGTTACCAGGCCCTGGTGGAGCTCGTATACTCTGACAGTAGGCCCACCATCTTGACAGCCAGGGGGGTGGTTGATGTCCGCCATGTTAGAGTGCCAGTCTGCATCCTAAATATTGGGGAGAAAGAAGTTCATTTGCCCCGGTATGCTACCCTTGCCAAATTATTCACCATCAGCAGCAACTCTATAAAAACAGTGGAACCCTTACCTCCATCCAAACCGGCGGAGGATAATGGCTCCAAGGGACAGATGGAGGACTGGTGTCAGAAGCTACACGTGGGCACTGACTCTACCCCTCAGCACCAAAAAGTATACCGGGTGGTCCAGGAGTATGAAAGGGTCTTCAGCAAACACCCACTCGACTTCGGGCAGGTGAAAGGAGTTCAACACCATATCCCCACGGGAGACCATCCACCCACTAGCACACTACCAAAATGCCAAAGGGATGTTACGAGAGATGAAGGAGCCTGGGGTGATAACAGATAGTTGTAACCCCTGGGCAGCTCCATTAGTCCTCGTAAGGAAAAAAGATGGCACAATGAGAATGTGTGTAGACTACAGGCAAATTAACCGCATTACACATAAAGATGCATACCCATTACCCAGGATTGAGGAGTCACTAGCTGCATTAAGATCTGCTAATTATTTCTCTACTTTGGATCTCACTAGTGGGTATTGGCAGGTTCCTGTAGCAGAGGCGGATAAAGAAAAGACCGCATTCACAACGCCGATGGGCCTCAGCGAGTTCAACTGCATGCCATTCGTGCTCTGCAACGCCCCAGGAACCTTCCAGCGGTTGATGGAGTGCTGTCTAGGACATAAGAACTTCGAGACAGTCCTGCTGTACCTGGATGACATCATAGTATACTCCAAGTCCTATGAAGATCACCTGAAGCACCTGGCAGAGGTGTTTGAAGCCCTAGCTGGTTTTGGCCTGAAGGTGAAACCGTCAAAATGCCACCTGTTGAAGCCCAAGGTACAGTACCTAGGTCATGTGGTAAGCGCTGAAGGTGTAGCACCAGACCCTGACAACGTCACAGTAATCAAGGACTGGCCAAGACCCTCCACTATCAAGGAAGTGCTGCAGTTCCTCGGGTTGATGGGCTACTACCGAAGATTTATCCAAGGCTTCACCAAGATGGCGGCACCCATGCAGGACCTCCTAGTAGGCCAGTCCAGGAAGGCCAAAAACCCGAAGCCTCCATTCAAATGGGATAAGCCGGAAGATGAATCCTTCAGTAGGCTGAAGATGGCTCTCACAGGAGACGAGATCCTGGCCTTCCCTGACTATGGCCAACCCTTCATACTCCATACAGACGCAAGTAACGTGGGGCTAGGAGCGGTGCTGTCCCAGATACAGCAAGGCAGAGAAAGAGTGATTGCCTATGCCAGCAGGAAGCTCCGGCCCACAGAAACGAATCCTGAAAATTACAGTTCCTTCAAGTTGGAGTTCCTCTCCGTAGTCTGGGCTGTGACAGAGCGCTTCAAGCATTATCTCGCCTCCTCCAAATTCACCATCTTCATGGATAAAAACCCACTGACGCACCTGGACACTGCGAAACTTGGTGCCCTGGAACAAAGATGAATGGCCCGACTGTCTAATTATGAGTTCACCATCAAGTACCGGGCTGGGCGCAAGAATGCAAACGCCGATGCGCTGTCCAGGATGCCTAACTTGCCAGATGGGGGAGAAGACCCGGAAGAGCTGGAGGAGATGGAGATCCCCGCTTTCCACCGTCATGGAGTAAGCCAGTGCTCCCATTGTGTGAAGAACAGGTGCTACGCCAACAGAGAGGCCACGTTCAATCCATTGCCCCACCATGGATGGGCAGAGACACAAGATAGTGACCCGGCTGTCCGCCTAGTCAAGGAGTTGCTGACACGAGCTGACTCGTGCCCTGATCCAGATGCTCCACAGGAGACCAAACAGCTGTGGAAGGAGAAGGGCAAGCTATTCATCTATGAAGAGAAGCTGTGTCGAAGAGCCATCAACTCCTGGACACATGAATTGGTCTGGCAAGTGGTAGTCCCGAGGCGGGATGCGTCAATGGTCTTGGAAGCGTACCACGATGGAGCGGGACACTTTGGCTGGAAGAAGTTGGAAGTCCTGCTACGTGAACAGTTCTACTGGACTGTCATGAGGAAAGCAATCGAAAGGTGGCGTCGAGAATGCGGACCATGCAACCTGAGGCGAAAAGACCGTGACAGCCAGAGGGCTCCCCTGCAGCCCATCATCACCAAACAGCCACTTGAACTGGGAGCCTTGGACCACGTGAAGCTAGCCCCAAGCAGGTCAGGCTATGTCTACGCTCTCACCATCGTAGACCACTACTCCCAGTTCCTGGTAGTAGTGCCAGTAAAGGACCAGACGGCTCAGACAGCAGCCAAAGCTTTCCAACAGCACTTCTGTCGCCCACACGGTTACCCTGACCGTGTGCTTACTGACCAAGGTCCAGCCTTCGAAGCGGAGGTGTTCCAGGAATTCTGCAACCTGTACGGCTGCAAGAAAATCAGGACAACGCCGTATCACCCCCAAACCAACGGGTTGTGTGAGAAGATGAACCAGGTGGTGATAGACCTGCTGAAGACGTTACACCTTGAGGAACGCAGCCTGTGGCCAGAAAAGCTACCAGATCTGGTGGACCTCTATAACCATATCCCAGTAAACTCTACCAACTGCACACCTGCTTACCTGATGGGCAGCTTGCCAGGTCTTGCTCTCATCGACCTGGACATGGGGGTCCTAACACCGGAGACAGCCTCACCGGATGCAGATTGGGACACTGAGCGGCAACAATAATACCGCAAAGTGCAAGAGAGTGTTGAAAGAATTCTTTCCAAAGCAAGACAAAGACAAGAGAAGACTTACAATCAACATGCACCTGCTGTTCCCCTGTCACCTGGAGAGCAAGTCCTTAAGAGGAAGAGGCGACTCCACAAGTTGGATGACCAGTGGGAGGTAGAGCCATACACCATCCTACCCTCGAGTCATGATAACACCAAGGTGTGCCTCATTAGTAAGGATGGAGGAGAAACATCAGCAACAGTTTCCAGAGACCACTTGAAGAAATGTCCCGAGCAACTGCAACACCCTAAAGAAGACCAAGATAGCCCTCAACCCACAGAGGAAGTGGAAGAAATGGTCAGAACAGTACTCAGAGAATTTCCCCTGTCGTGGACACAAGTGAATAATGCAATTGTTGTGCAAGTCCTCACCTTTCTCCAACCAGCCCCTCAGGAAGCTACAGAAGTCCCAGAAGAGTTGGAAGAACAGTTGGCCCCGGAGGCAGAAGTTTCCCCATCAGCAGACCAGGAGAATCTACCGTCTGCTAATAGTGAACCTGTCATACCCACAGTAAGCCAAAGAATCCGTAGGAAGTTGCCCAACCTACCAGTGTCACCTCATAATACTAGTAGTGCAGTTCACACTGAACCCACCACACCAGGGGTAGACACAAGGGACCAGGGTAGAGCACTGACAGATAGTGCATTACGTAGATCTACCAGAAGTACAAGAGGTCAGCCCCCTGCTCGTTGGAGAATTTAAAATGCCAAAGTTTAAAGTATAGAAAAATTTTGAAATGTTTTATATGTGTGCATTTAACCTGTTTATCCAGTTACCCGAAAAGGGTACAAAGACTTTTAGGTTATGGACAGTGAATAACCAAAGAACTCTCCATTGTAAATAGTTGCACTTGTAAAAGTGCCCCCTTGTGAAAGACCACTGAAGACGTGGTCCAACACCTGGATCATCTATGCCCTGCAGCCACCCCAGGGCCTCCGTGGAGGGTTTTGCACGGGTCCCTCAAATTACGCCTTGCGCCGTGGAATGGACACCTGGTTGCAGATTATACTGTAACCTATCAAGGACTGTAATGTTTGTAAATATTCTAATGTACCTTGTTATTGCTATTGTTATTGTTATTTTGCAAAAATATGTTCAGTCCCAGAGTACTGAAATAAACTAGGGGGGAATGTGGCACCCCAGAGGGTCTGGTTGCCACAGTGGTATTGCCTCCCTTAAAAGAGGTAATGCCATGTCTGGAGGCAAGCAGGGGTTTCCTGGTCAGGTACACTATACATGCAACTATACATGCAACACTTTCCTGGCTCCAGGCCAGCAAGGGGAGTTCCTCCCCTTGGCAACTGGATCTGGAGGCGGGGATAGTTTAGTCAGTGCAGGAGTCGAGTTTAGGACACTGAAGAGAGCGGAGCTAGAGACTGGAGCTGGAGATAGCTAGTCCTAGCTGGAGCTACACAGGAACCGGACACCGGAGTCCGAGGCTGTGGGACCCTTCAGGCCCAGCAACAGATACTGGAGGGCAGGAGATTGCAGGTCTCCTAGCCCCATCAGACGCCCGGAGGCTCAGCAGCACCGAGGGACCAGTACCGCCAAGGAGGAGCGAGGCATCCACAAGGCCCGAGCTGCCAGCCATACTGGTGAGCACAGCACGTTACACTCAGGGACTTGGGCTACAACACAGCTAAAAGCAGAATAGCCAAAGAGAATAGTGAGCACGGCAGGCCTACAACTCCACCTGACCAGGAGGACTCTATGCTTGCTCCCAGACTGACCGGACTCTTATCTCTAGCCAGTACTCCAGTCCAGGCCTGTCTAATTGCCACCAGTAAAGACCCTGGGACTGCACTATACGGACTCTGTGGTTATTTCTGCACCGCGACACCCTACACAACCACCATCATCCACACACATTGCCCTGAAGCTACACTCTTCCTGTGGGGAGTTATACCACCCTTGCTGCCAACCCATCAGCTTCAGAGGACTGTTCCGCAGCGGCGGCCTCATTAGCCGCACTCCACAGGTGGTGTAGTCGGACATTATAAACCTATAGAAATTACCCTTGGATTGACCGCCCTGGGTCATGGACTGGGTCACCGCCACAGCGACTACAACCCCCAGCGTCTACCGGCCCGGCACCGGGTACCCCACGGCCCAGGGGGCACCTCAAATACACCTTATATCAGCTAGAAAACCTAAAGAACTGGTGCAAAAATCTGCATCAAATGGCCATCCAAAGGTGTATTTAAAGGGTTAAATTACCTTGGGAAACTGACCTCACGTTGCCACACATAGATAGGGATGCCCGCATGAAATTCTCCAATCAACAAGCTGTCACCTCAAACATACTACTAGGACTATCCCCTACGTAGAAATGTTTAAGTGCTAAACGCATTTGTTCAGATGACAACTGCTTCCTTGTGGAATGTTTTACATAACAGATTGTGAGAAAGGGGATATGGAAGTCAGTTGATTCATGGTGCATTAACCAAAGTAAAAACAAAACAAGAAATCAACTACTATCTAATAAGAAAAATATTTATTCAAATATGAATAATGACGTATCTGTTACTTTTTCCAGTCTACAATACAATAAAGTCAAAAATATTATCCAAAAAAATCTTCCAGTCATCCATCAAGATTACACACTCAGAAAAATCATATCTCAGCCCTGCAGGTTTGTGGCAAAGAGGCTGGACCTTGGTCAACCTGCTTTCTCCAAGCCTGTTCCAAAGTCCGACCTAAAAGACCTGTTGGTTAAAACCCAAAGTTTTTTTCAAGTGTAATGGAAACCAATGTAACGTGTGCCTTTGCAGCGGACAAAACAAAAAGCTTTCACTCTTCTCAAGGAGATGTTCATTACATTCAAGAATTCATTAACTGCGATACCCACCATGTAGTATATTCTTTAATGTAAAGTACAATATGTAGGATGTACCAATAGAAAATTTAAAGAGGACCTATCACCTCCACACATCTTATGATATATTACAGTAAGGAGACTGTAGATATAAATAAACATGAAATAAATCACCTTTGGAAGAATTACTTTCTTTATGAAATAAGAGAATCACAGTTATGGGAGCCGCCATCTTGGGACTGGCAGCTCAGCGTGCTGTGCTCTGAGACACGCCCCCAGAGGCTGTTTGCTAGGCAGCGCCTCTGGTCAGCAGCAGTGTAGGGACTCTAAGAGCTCATTTAGGCTATGTGCCCACGATGCAGAAATGCTCCGGATTTTTCCTGAGCATTTGTGCATCTCCCTGGCAGAAAAAACGCATGCGGATTGTACATGCGGATTGTACATGCGTTTTTCCTGCCAGGGACTTGCGGATGTGAAGCGTTCTTCACATGCATTTCCGCATGCGGGTTGATAAGCGCTTTCCAAGCGATTTTAGCATCACTTGGAAAGTGCTTGACAACTTGGTCACACTATATAAATCCATGCAAACGGCATGGATTTATATAGTGTGACCCCAAAGAATGGTTAAAAATAAAAAAATAAATCTATACTTACCTTCTGATGGCCCCCGGAGTCTTGCTTCCCTCCGTCCTGGCTGCCGGCAGCTCGCGGTGCACTACACTGACGGACCTGACATCACATGACTATGACGTCAGCGCAGGTCCTTCAGTCCATCGCGATTTGCCGGCAAGTGAGGAGGAGCGCACCGCGGGCCATCAGAAGGTAAATATAATATTTATTTTTTATTTTATTCTTTTTTTTCACAGGTTCTATGGTACCCGGGTCCGGAGGAGAGTCTCCTGTCCTCCAGATCCGGGTACAATCCGCACATTGAAACGTGTAGAATACGCATCTACATATACAGTGATGCGTAATCCATGCGTTCCAATGCAAGTCAATGGCGGCGAAAACGCCACGCTTCCACAGAATAATTGTTAGTGCTGCGTTTTTTTCTGCAATGATAATCCGCAGCGGAAATTTCCGCAGCATGTGCACAGCACATGCGGATTATCATTGGGGAACATGGCAGGCCTTCTACCAAGCGTTTTTTAAGCGTTTCTGCAGTGTTTTTGCTGCTGCGGAAACGCTTAAAAAACGCATCGTGGGCACACAGCCTTAATCAGATGGTTGTAATAGAAAGGGGGACAATCTATATAAAGGGGTCTCCTGCCTATATATACTGTGTGTAGACTACAGAGTAGCCACAGCATGTATCACCATATTCGCTTATACAAATTCACATTTACATCTCCTGACTAAAAACTAAGCACTTTAAATAATAGAGTTGAAGTAGCGCTTCAGAGGAAATAAATGAAAAAGGCCGACTTTATCCATCCAGATCAGATGGGGGAATAAAGTCTAGCTGTATCACTTATTTTCAGTGAAGTGTGGCTTTCATTCCATTTTTTTCTACATTTCAAGGTTTTTGCCTGGTTGCTGATATTTTTCCATATATCTTACTTTATCTATAGATTTACATATAGTGCAACTTTATGTAACTGCACATTATGGTTGAGCCCCTCTTTGTTGTTATATATGTCCTAGAGAGAGAAATACAAATATACCTGTATACTATATATTACACAGGTATGTCTGTGTATGTATCTCTCTATAGAGGGAGAGCTATATGTACATAAATATATCTGTAATATATAGTACTATATATATTACACAGGTATATTTGCATCTCTCTATGACATACACAAATATATATATATATACACACACACATATATGTGCATGTATTTATAAAAAATATATATATGCGTATACACATATATAAAAAAATACAGTGTGTATATATATATATACAGTACAGACCAAAAGTTTGGACACACCTTCTCATTTAAAGATTTTCTGTATTTTCATGACTTTGCAAATTGTACATTCACACTGAAGGCATCAAAACTATGAATTAACACATGTGGAATTATATACTTAACAAAAAAGTGTGAAACAACTGAAAATATGTCTTCTATTCTAGGTTCTTCAAAGTAGCCACCTTTTGCTTTGATGACTGCTTTGCACACTCTTGGCATTCTCTTGATGAGCTTCAAGATGTAGTCACCGGAAATGGTTTTCACTTCACAGGTGTGCCCTGTCAGTTTAATAAGTGGGATTTATTGCCTTATAAATGGGGTTGGGACCATCAGTTGTGTTGTGCAGAAGTCTAGTGGATACACAGCTGATAGTCCTACTGAATAGACTGTTAGAATTTGTATTATGGCAAGAAAAAAGCAGCTAAGTAAAGAAAAACGAGTGGCCATCATTACTTTAAGAAAGGAAGGTCAGTGAGTCTGAAAAATTGGGAAAACTTTGAAAGTGTCCCCACGTGCAGTTGCAAAAACCATCAAGCGCTACAAAGAAACTGGCTCACATGAGGACCGCCCCAGGAAAGGAAGACCAAGAGTCACCTCTGCTTCTGAGGATAAGTGTATCCGAGTCACCAGCCTCAGAAATCGCAGGTTAACAGCAGCTCAGATTAGAGACCAGGTCAATGCCACACAGAGTTCTAGCAGAGACACATCTCTACAACAACTGTTAAGAGGAGACTTTGTGGAGCAGGCCTTCATGGTAAAATAGCTGCTAGGAAACCACTGCTAAGGACAGGCAACAAGCAGAAGAGACTTGTTTGGGCTAAAGAACATTAGAAATGGACATTAGACCAGTAGAAATCTGTGCTTTGATGTGATGAGTCCAAATTTGAGATCTTTGGTTCCAACCACCGTGTCTTTGTGCGACGCAGAAAAGGTGAACGGATGGACTCTACATGCCTGGTTCCCACCGTGAAGCATGGAGGAGGAGGTGTGATGGTGTGGGGGTGCTTTGCTGGTGACACTGTTGGGGATTTATTCAAAATTGAAGGCATACTGAACCAGCATGGCTACCACAGCATCTTGCAGCGGCATGCTATTCCATTCAGTTTGCGTTTTGTTGGACCATCATTTATCTTTCAACAGGACGATGACCCCAAACACACCTCCAGGCTGTGTAAGGGCTATTTGACCAAGAAGGAGAGTGATGGGGTGCTATGCCAGATGACCTGGCCTCCACAGTCACCAGACCTGAACCCAATCGAGATGGTTTGGGGTGAGCTTGACCGCAGAGTGAAGGCAAAAGGGCCAACAAGTGCTAAGCATCTCTGGGAACTCCTTCAAGATTGTTGGAAGACCATTTCCGGTGACTACCTCTTGAAGCTCATCAAGAGAATGCCAAGAGTGTGCGAAGCAGTCATCAAAGCAAAAGGTGGCTACTTTGAAGAACCTAGAATATAAGACATATTTTCAGTTGTTTCACACTTTTTTGTTAAGTATATAATTCCACATGTGTTAATTCATAGTTTTGATGCCTTCAGTGTGAATGTACAATTTTCAGTTATGAAAATACAGAAAAATCTTTAAATGAGAAGGTGTGTCCAAACTTTTGGTCTGTACTGTATATATGTGTGTACACACACACACATATATACACGTACGCACACACACATATATATATACGCACTGCACATATATACGCACTGCATATATTGTATATAAACACACTGCATACATGTTTACATACAGTTCTCAAATTCACCATACACTCATGCATGCACTTTACACATATAAGCAGACATGTCACACATGTATACACACAGTCACTCATACACTGACCATATGAAGTAAATAACACCCCTCTTTTCTGGCACACATCATCTTTCAGCTTTCTCCTTTCAAGTACTTGTGGTGACGGGAGGGACTCAATCACTACTCAGCAGACTGCAGGATCTAATCTTCGGTGCTTTATAGTGTGAGCAAGGGAAACCAGCAAGGCTTTTCCACCAGAAAAGGAGGTGAAGGAGGAAACACAAGAGAAGCCTCCAGCTCACTGCCTGGTGAGTTATGGAGCACATACCCAGAGCTGCATGCTGGATTGAACACATCCAGCTCAGACCGGCAGACTGCTGTTCACTTTCCTTGACGCACTGCATCATGGGAGAGTGATGTCAGCACAGCAGATAAGGGGGAGTTCCCCAGCTTAGAGGCGCCTTTAGCTGAAGTCGGCTCAGTTGAGTAGAGTCTGACGCCACAAAGAAGCATGTTTCTCCCACTTGATCTATGCCTTGTTAATAATTTTTTGGTGAAATTATACATTTTATTACATCTGCATTTTATTTAAATATTAAAACATTTAGTGATAGGTCCGCTTTAAATAATATATCTAAAAAAAATGGGTCGTACTCTGATGCTGTCAAACGTTTTGTTACTATGCATAATGGTGATTTAATGCACTTTAAATTTTTCAGTATAAAAAGAGTGCCATATCCCCCTAGAGGAGTTAGTTGGCAAAAACACCTTATGCTGTGTGAAGTATTCTGGATATTAAATTTAGATAGCAAACATCCCAAAGGTATGAATTATAAGAGCGATCTTTTTTTTTGTTAATACCCTTACTAAGTACCACATTTTTTATCTTGATTTCTTTTAGTGTTTCTTAAAGCCCTAAAGTTGCCATTTGAAATGACTTTAGTTTTGTGCCATGTTTGCGATCTGCTTTTTTTCAATAACATTAAACAACTGAATGAACATCCTCCGAGCCCGGTGATTCCATAATTTTTGCCAGGGGTTGTAGCACCCACTGGGGCTTTGGTTACCTTTTAGACAACTGTTTTGTCTCTAATTTGGAAATTGTTTTCCATGAATTAGTAACCCTGATTATTGCGACAGCGTCTCAATGGTTAATATTTCTTTTCTTTGCATTTCAAATCAGGTGTACAGCGAAAGTTTTTTTGCTTTTCCACTTCACGATAAAAGGAAGACTTACAACCAGTTCCACTGTCGAAACACCTTTTTGGTAAGATACTTTTATATTTTTCATTTGAGTTGTATATATTGCAAATACTAACGATCTACTCATTTGCATGACTTGCCACAGGTAGCTTTTACAGTAGATTATGGACTGGATCGCATCAGCTTTTACTCTAGACCAGCGGTGTGCAATTAATTTTTTAAAGTATCAAAAAAAAAAGACTATATGAGTTTGGAATCACTGTTATTGTACTGACCTGAAAAGTCATGTTGCCAGGTCATTTTTGCTGTCTAACGCCATAAAACAAAACCCCTCAGAAAAAAAATTTCTCCCAATTTTCAGTTCATTATATACTAAATTGAATGCTATCATTCAAAAATACAATTCATTCTGCAAAAAAAAAAAACTGTTACGTGGCTATGTTAACGGAAAAAATCTGGTTCTTGTAAGAAAGAGAAGAAAAAAATGAAAGCACAAAAAGTGATTACTTGGCTGGTTCCGAAATTATTAATCTTATCGCTTTTTTTAATCAACGGAAAAAAATTTGGTACTTGTAAGGAGAAGAAAACATGAAAGCACAAACAGTGAAAACTTGGCTGGTCCCGAAATTACTGAGCATGATTAAAGGGGTTGTCCCACTGCTTCTACATTGATTCCCTTTCCACGCGGCACCCCTGCCGATTAGCAGTTATCGGTGCCGGCGGCTACTGCCGCTGGCCGGAAGTGGTTACCTGTGAGGCTCCGCCGTCAAGTGTTAGTGGTCGCCACGGTGTACTGCAGCTCCGCATCCCATTCACTTGAATAGGAGGCGGATGTGCAGTACACCACGGCGGCCACTACCACTTGATGGCGGAGCACCACAGGTGAGCACTTCCGGCTGGCAGCACCGATAACTACTGATCGGCGGGGGTGCCGTGTGCGGGACCCCGGCTGATCATACATTGATGCCCTATCCTATGGATAGGGCATCAATGTAAAAGTAGTGGACAACTTCTTTAAGTCTGCTGATTCGCTGCTACTGCTAATACATGTTACTGTAGTTCTTAGGGCTCTCATACTGGTGTTGATTCTCTCTTGCAAGAGAATCGGGCCAATTATGCTAATGACACTTGGCTCAAACGCTGTCAGAATGAGAGAAAGACAGCAAAGTCTGGAGATGATGGAGAACTTAATTTCTCCATTGATTCTGTGTTAATACATCGGACTACACTCTGATAAAATCTGAGTGCAGTCCGACGTTTACCTCACAGCCATAGACTTCGAATGGATGAGTGCGATCCAATTATGGGATGCACTTGCAGCATGCTGCAATTGTTTTCTCAGCCTGAATCGGCATTGGCTTTTAGATAAAATATCGGATAGCACTCAGCCGTGTTATACGGAAGTGTATGTGAGCCCTTATTATAATGTGTACTCTTTTTAGTATGAAAGGACAAGTTAATCAGCCCGCCAGTTACATGTATGCATCGAAGTTACTGGTTCAGGGACAGAGAAGAAGAGATGGTTTTTCAGGTAGCCAATGAAATAAAGGGGTGTAGTCCAGCACTCGAACTAATATTATAAAGCACTTATCAATTATTTTATCCACGAAAAGCATGTGAAAGAAGCAAAGGTTTAAATCTAAAAAAAAAAAAATTAACCTTTTTTCTTATTTTCATGTTCTTTTTCGTGGATTATATAGTGTTTTTAGATTTGCTCGGGTGCTGGACTACACCCCTGTCTAGTATTTTATTCCATCAGTAGCAGCCAGTCAACACCATATAATTTACTGCTTTTTATAAACTGTATAAAAAGCATTTACTCTTACTGCTCTTGTTATTCAGTCCTTGTATTTTGTACAGCTGCCCCACGCTTTAATCTCCACCACCACTTCCACAGTATGATACCCACACAGTACTTTGCACAGCATGATTCCCTACACAGTCCCTCACACAGTATGATGTCGCGCGCACAGTATGATACCCCACACTATCATGACTAACTAGACGTGGGTCATTTTTGGATGCTAAACTCAAAAATATCTTTGAAAATGCGAGATTCGTTCTTATTTGGAAGTTGTAGGCCGGAAATGAAAAATACTGAGTTTAGGCTGTATGCCCATGATGCGTTTTTTAAGTGGTACCCGGGTCCGGAGGAGAGTCTCCTGTCCTCCAGACCCGGGTACCATCCGCACATTGAAATGCTTGCATTCCGCATGTACAGATGCAGTGATGCAGATTCCATGCGTTCCAATGCAAGTCAATGGCGGCGAAAACGCAGAGCTTCCCGCAAAATAATTGGTAGTGCTGCGTTTTTTTCCGCAATGATAACCCGCAGTGGAAATTTCCGCAGCACAGCACATGCGGATTATCATTGGGGAACATGGCAGGCCTTCTACCATGCGTTTTTAAGCGTTTCTGCAGCGTTTTTGCCGCTGCGGAAACGCTTAAAAAAACGCATCGTGGGCACACAACCTTATAGTCCGAAAAATACAGTAGTAGTATCAACATTTAATGTATTTCAAAAAACGAAAAAGGGGGGCAAAAAGAATACATACGCACGTGTCAAATAATTAGTATAGATATAATAAAAAAGGAATACTAAACTTAGTGATTTAATCATGTTCCTCTCCGCTCTCTTGGTTCTTTAATCCCTGTTGTTTCTCCTTACCCCCTCCCACCCACAGACCCACTCATCTCATATTCCTTATTGTATGATATCATGGTGTCAGTTCTAATATGTCCACTGATGAGTGAAGTATTCCTCTTTTTATAATATCTATACCACTGATTTGACAAGGTGTGACTTATGGAGGTAATTGCTTGCACCAGAATTTTTTAGGGGCTTCATTGCAAAAGGGGTTAACACATGCACATGCCAATTTTTAATTATTTAATCCCATAAATTTAATTAATGCCTATATTTTTCTCACTTCACCAACTTACTGTTTAGTGCTGATGCATCAAACACAAATCAGATTCCAAAAATATTTAAACACAGGTTGTAATGTAACAAAATAAGTAAAAAGCCAAGGGGGTGAATACTTTCCCAAGCCACTGTATGTAGTTTCCAAGACATTCTGAAGCTTATTTTCTAATTTGCAGTTAGAAGTTTATCCACAAGCTGATTGAAATTTTCAGCTCTGAAACTTACTAACAAACTATTTGTCACATTTTTCAAAGCTTTTCATGCTTTTGTTTCCCTGTCTTTTAAACAAACTTCTTCATGCCTTTGAAATTGTCTGACCTGGGGACCAATAAATTCTCCGCCTTGATTTGCTCTATGGTGATCCGCGGATATAGCTAACACAAATGGGTAAATGCATCGCTTTTCCTGTTGAGAGCCGTTACTAACGGTTTCATGAGCCAAATTTAATATTAAAGATAACCTGTCAGGTCCCCTGTGCCACCAGAATCACCAGAAGTTGTGTTTACACAACTAAATTCCCAACCTAAGGCTATGTTCACATGTTGCGTTTTTTCAGCTTTTTTGCTGAGTTGTTTTATGCTAATTATCAGATGCATTTTACAGTACCAGCAAAGTCTGATATTTCTAAAATCTCTTGCACACAGCTTGTCTTTTTGGTCTTCAATCTTTTGTGCAAG
Source organism: Phyllobates terribilis (assembly GCF_046119375.1). Lineage (NCBI taxonomy): Eukaryota > Metazoa > Chordata > Amphibia > Anura > Dendrobatidae > Phyllobates > Phyllobates terribilis. The sequence continues at coordinate 276,675,215 of NW_027362769.1, read as the reverse complement.
ACATTGGTTTTTGCAGCGTTTTTCACCCATTGAAAGCAATGGGTAGTGCAAAAATGCATTTTTGCTGCCAAAAACTAAGAAAGTTGTATCAGGTTATTTTTCTTTGCACTAAACTTTATCAGAATGGACAAGAGACAAATATACAGTGACAAATATGCAGCAAAAACTGCAATGTGTGAACATAGCCACAGTCCCTTTATTACATTACACATTTTAAAAATACTTTTCAGCAGCAGAAGGGAAGGAAGGGAGACGCAAATCCATTACTTAGTGGGTAGGCGGAGCCCCATAGAATAGTTCACCTCAGATTAGAAAAAGTGACGACCGGCCCCTCCAGTATAAAGGCTCCTCCTACTCCCATGTTCTCCAGTCTTTTATCTGAGGTCTCAGAGGCCTCCTGGGTCAGTGGGTGTCAGCCAGATCGCATCAGTCGCCACGAGGAAAAAAGCGCCGCAGGACTGTGGCACTATCTCCCTCGCACAGCGCATCAGAGGTTTCGGTTTCACCAACGAGTTCGGTTGAGGAAATCTTTGATTCTGAGGAAGAGGATCGACGAGGTCGCTCTATTTCACTTTCAGGCCGCGTAGATGTGCTTATTAAGGACATGCGGGAAGTGTTACAGCTGTCTGAAGAGCCGGCAAGACCGTCTAAGTCTGCCCGGCTATATCAGGAAACGCGCCGTGCTCGTCCAACGTTGCCTGCGCATGAGGAACTTAACGAGGCAGTGGAGAAGGAGCGCCGGTGTCCGGATAAACGCTTCCAGGGGATGCGTTTTTTTGATGCTCTGTATCCCTGCGCTAAGGAGATGGTCACTGATTGGGTTCCTTCTCCCGAGGTGGATATATCCCTGTCTCAGTTGAGCAAGTCCTCCTTGCTTCCGGTTAAAGGGAAAGCCAATCTTCAGGATCCTCTGGACATGAGATCGGAGTCAGCGGCGAAATCCATCTATGAAGCCGCAGGTCATGGTTTCCGAGCGGCCTTAGGGGCCATGTGGGCCGGTGAGGCTTCCCTGCGGTGGTTGGATCAGCTGCGAACGGCATGGCAAGATGGGACTCCGCGTTCAGAAGTGGAAAGGCTTTTTCAGTTGATGGAAGAAGCCATGTGTTATGGCAGGGATGCAGTACTGGACACTACTTCAATTTTGTCCAAGGCTCAAGCTTCGGCCGTCACAGTTAGAAGAGCACTGTGGCTTAAGCAGTGGACCGGAGATACAATATCCAAGCAAGGTTTGCTTAGTCTTGCATATAGGGGCGGTCAGCTTTTTGGTTCGGACCTTTCGGAGCTGATTGCCAAGGACAAGGATGTTTCCCTGCCTCTAAAGAAGGCAGCGGCATCCACATCTGGCAGGTCAGGGCCCGGTAGAGGTCATCGGTCCTTTCGGACCAGGGGACGATTCGGTCAGCCTTCTTGGAGATCAGGTCGTCCTTCGTCCTCCGGCAGATCCTCCCAGAAATCTTGTACTCCTTGGAAGCAACAGTCCCGTCAGGACAGACGGGAGGTTGACAAAAGATCCGCTAAGGCTAATTGACGCCAGGGATCCCACCGAGGGTTCTCTGGTGGGAGGTCGCCTGTTACAATTCGGGTCAATTTGGGCATCCCACACATCAGACACCTGGGTGACGCGGGTTATGTCGGCAGGCTATTTCATAGAGTTTCACTCTCCACCTCCAGACAGGTTTCGTCAGACATGCATTCCATCCGTGCCAAGGCTGGCTGCTGCACTGTTACAGGAGGTCGACTCTCTCCTGCAGCAGGGTGTGGTGGTTCAGGTTCCTCCGGAAGACCAGGGAAGGGTTTTTTACTCCAACCTTTTTGTGGTCCCCAAAAAGGAGGACAAGTTTCGCCTGGTACTGGATCTCAGAGATTTGAACATTTACGTCCGAACACGGAAGTTCCGCATGGACATCCGCGACGCCTATTTGCATATCCCTATCGGCAGAGCTCACCAGCGTTTTTTGCGTTTCGCCATAGGTCAAACCCATTACCAGTTTGTGGGCCTACCATTCGGGTTGGCCTCGGCACCCAGGGTTTTTACAAAGGTTCTGGCTCCTCTCATGGCGCTTCTTCGAAGACAAGGGGTTACGATCCTCCCCTACCTGGACGTCCTGTTCATAGTGTCGCCCACAGCGGAGGAGGCGATAGCGGCTCACGACCTCTCCCTTCAGTACCTGATGGACTTCGGGTGGCTGATCAATTGGAAGAAGTCGTCATTGGAACCAGCGCAGTCCATTCTGTTCCTGGGGATGCATTTCGATACAGTTCGGGCAGTTGTGTCTCTGCCTCCTGTCAAACAGGCGAACCTTCGGCTTCTGGTCCAGGCTAGGAGGTCGGCGTTGTCAATGTCCCTTCGGGAATGCATGCGCCTTCTGGATCAAATGGTGGCAGCTATGGAAGCAGTACCGTTTGCACAATTTCATTCCCGGGATCTCCAAAATCTTATTCTGACACATTGGGATCGATCTCTGACTTTTCTGGATCGCTCAGTCGTTATCTCTCGCAGGGTGCGAGAGTCTCTTGGATGGTGGTTACGTCCAGAGACTCTGTCCCTGGGGAAATCCTTCCTTCTCCCGAGGTGGTCGGTGATTACCACCGACGCCAGCCTGACGGGTTGGGGGGGGGGGAGTTTGGAACGACCTCTGGGTTCAGGGGGTCTGGTCTTCAGAGGAGTCGTCTCTCCCGATCAACATTTTGGAGTTGAGAGCGATATTTCTCTGCCTCCAACATTGGACGGTCCTTTTGAACGGTCTACCGGTCCGGATTCAGTCGGACAATGCGACGGTGGTTGCGTATATCAACCATCAGGGCGGGACGAGAAGTTCCAGACTCATGATGGAGGTCTCTCGGATCTTGGTTTGGGCCAAGTCCAGGATTCCAGCAATCTCTGCGATCCACATCCCAGGTGTGCTGAATATCTCGGCGGACTTCCTCAGTCGCGAGCAGGTGGATCCTGGGGAATGGAGTCTCCATCCAGATGTTTTTCTCTGCTGTTTTCCCGTTGGGGGACTCCTCAGGTGGACTTGATGGTGTCCAGGCTGAATGCCAGGGTTCCGATGTTCATGTCCAGGTACAGGGATCCGGAGGCTGTGGCGGTAGATGCTCTAGTAGCCCCGTGGGACCAGTTCGAGCTGGTCTATGTATTTCCGCCGATATCCTTACTTCCTCTGGTAATCCGACGGATCAAACTCGAACGAGTATCAGTAATCTTGGTAGCACCGGATTGGCCACGAAGAGCGTGGTATTCGACGCTGGTATCTCTTCGAGCGGCGCTTCCGTTTCCACTACCACTTCGCTCGGACTTGTTAAGCCAGGGGCCCATTCGTCATCCGGACCTGAGGTCACTTTGTTTGACGGCGTGGCTCTTGAGACCGAGATCATGACCCGTCGCGGGTTTTCGCCCGAGGTCATTGCTACCTTGCGGGCAGCCAGGGATCCAGCTACGACTAGGATTTATCACAGAACTTGGGAATCTTTCTATTCATGGTGTTCTGGATCTTCAAGAAACCCGAGGGTTTTTTCCATCCCCAACTTCTTGGCTTTTTTGCAATATAGTTTGGCCAGGGGTCTAGCGGTTAGTACTGTGCGGGGTCAGGTATCTGCACTTTCCGCACTTTTTAGAAGGGCTATTGCCTCACGCAGGGATGTGCGTTCTTTTTGTCGCGGAGTCGCACGTCAGTTTCCGCCGTGGAGGGCAGTTGTGGCTCCGTGGCGGCTTAATCTAGTCCGGGAAGCCCTTCAACATAGGCCTTTTGAGCCTATGGATTCTGCTAAACTTTCGTTACTTTCTTGGAAGGTGGCCTTCTTGGTGGCAGTCACCTCTTTGAGAAGGGTGTCGGAGTTGGCGGCACTATCTTGCTCGCCTCCTTTTCTGGAATTCCTTCCGGATCGCGTGGTGCTTCGTACCCGTGAAGATTTTTTACCTAAGGTAGTGTCACAATTCCACATTAATCAGGACATTGTGTTGCCTTCTCTTTGTCCAAAACCTAAGAATCCAAGGGAGCGGGCCTTGCACTCGTTGGACTTAGTGCGGGCATTGAAGTTCTATCTTACAATCACACAAGGTTTTTGGAAGTCGGACTCTCTTTTTGTGATTCCGGCTGGTCGTCGGCGTGGTCAACGTGCTTCCAAGGACACGATAGCTCGGTGGATCCGTTCGGCTATCCTGGAAGCGTACCGGCTCAAGGGCAAGCCTTGTCCGGTTAAAGTTCAAGGTCATTCCACGAGAGCCATTGGCTCATCGTGGGCTTTTCATCAGGGGGCCTCGGCAGCGCAGCTCTGCCGGGCGGCCACCTGGCGCTCCGTTCACACCTTTACTAAGTTTTATAAAGTGGACGTGAGTGCTTCCGCTGATGCGGCCTTGGGACGCAGGGTCCTGCAGGCGGCGGTAGTTTGTTATCTCTTTATTGTTTATTTTTTCTTTATTCAGCGCGGTTTGCGCTCTTGCCTAAGTTGTTGGGGTGTTGGAGATTCTGCCACTATTTCCCACCCTTAAGTGAGGTACTGCTTTAGGACGTACCAATAAGTAATGGATTTGTGTCTCCCTTCCTTCCCTTCTGCTGCTGAAAGTCGGATTTTGGTAAGAACTTACCTGTAAAATCCTTTTCCGCGAAGGAAGGAAGGGAGACATAGCACCCTCCCATGGCAGAAGTGTTTTTTTTGTTTTCCTAGATGCAGCGCGTCTCCTTCCTGATGACGATCATCTGGACTGGGTTTAGCGCTCTACGGCTCTCCTTCCAGTATCGCCAGCTCTACACAGTTGTCAGGTCCAGTGAGGTATGCCTAGGACTGTGTGTTTCTATTACATAACCTGTTTTCTCTCATTTCTGGACTTTCAGAAGGGGATGTGTTGTTCTGCTGGTGTTGTCTGCTCTTCCTTAGCTTGTGTACTTACTGGAGAACATGGGAGTAGGAGGAGCCTTTATAATGGAGGGGCCGGTCGTCACTTTTTCTAATCTGAGGTGAACTATCCTATGGGGCTCCGCCTACCCACTAAGTAATGGATTTGTGTCTCCCTTCCTTCCTTCGCTGAAAAGGATTTTACAGGTAAGTTCTTACCAAAATCTGACTTTTCTTAAGTTTAAGTCCCTTTATGATATGTAAATGAAGACTCAACTAGTCGATGAGGCGTTAGTGTCCCCAGACTAGTCTGCCCACTTAATATGTTATCACGCCCCTCTGGGCGTGATAACATGACTTACAAGCGCCTTCATCATCGTCAGCGTTATACATGCCTCACGCATGCGCGCAGCTTCTTTCCCTTCAGATCTTCTGAAGCCGGGTGTACTGCGCATGATCAGGAGTAGTCTTCTCTTCTGACGGGAAGTGCGATGATCGCACCTGCTCACTAGCAGAGTCAGCAAAATAATCAGCAAGTGTCAGCTATACATCAAACACGACACCTACAGTAACGCAAAAATGCAAAGCATTGCAGAATATTAGACCAGCGATCAGACCAGGGCATGTTGATTTTCCGTACTGGGACTAAGTAAGAAAGTTAAAACAAAAAAAAAAGCAAAAACGTGAAATAAAGATTGGAAAAGTGTGAAAGAATAAAAGGGAAGGTAAAAATAAAATGTTTATTCGTCCATGACAGCACCACGAGGGAGGGGATCCGCCCACCAAGGACAGGAAACCTACAGGCTTAAAAGGGTGGCACCTCTCTTTCGCCTCAGTTTGGTTTCCTATCCTTGATGGGGGAACCTCTGACAGGCTTACCTGTTAAAGATGTCTGGTACGACTGGATTGAGCCAGGGGATGCGAGCTGTTGAGCGGCATGATGACGCCGCTGTGCGCTCCCGGTGGTCAAGTGACCGGACCATGAAGTTCCGGTCACGTGTGTTCAGACGCCGGGGGAACGCTGAAACTCTAGCCCCTACGGCCAGCAGGTGGCGCGCCCAGAGGGCTGTCACACCTGGCATTAAAGAAATGTGTGAAAAAAAAACCAACATATACTTTCTCACCTTGTTTTAATAATAAAGGAAAAAAAAAGTGAAGCAGATGCTGATATATAAGCATTTATGCGCTGTTGCTGCAGGCTTCCCAGCTACTTCTGTCCCTGTCATAAAATGAAGACAGAAAGTGAGCAGCAGCAGCAACTAAAGCAGCCGCCACCTTCACCATCTCAGCGGCTGTTTGGGGAGTCCCAGGAGACACAACGCCCTCTAGTTACCGTTAACACCCGGACTTCAGGAAGGCGAAGATCTGCGACCAGGTCCAGCCATCGTAGCTCCAGCAGGATGGACGAATCTGCAGCCTCCAGGGACGATCCCCCAGCTGAGAAAGGTCCTTCCTCCAAACCAGGGAAGAAGGGTGCCACCAAATCCAAGCACAAGAAATGTGCATTATGTAAGGTCGTATTGGTGGACTCAAATCCCAAAAGTTTGTGCCAATCCTGTATTAACCAGGCTTTGGCAGACGAGACCCCTAGTTTCGCCTCAGGATTAAAAACCCTAGTCAAATCAGAGATCAGCAAGGTCCTCTCTAAACAAAAACAAAAAAAAAAAAGTAAATAGAAAGGAGGATACAGATTGTGAGGTCTCCCCAGCCTCTAATGTCTCCCTCTCATCAGCCTATGAGGTGGACTCTGATGATTCGTCCTCTTCCTCCTCTGTCCTCAAACAGTGGTGTAGGGCAACATTGTTTACCGCTAAATGAAATTGACGGTCTGGTTAAAGCTGTCCACTCAACTATGGGCATTACAGATACCAGACCAGAGAAATCGGTCCAGAATGTTATGTTCAGGGGACTGTGACAAAGGAAAATAACTTGTTTTCCGGTTAATGATAAACTTCAGGATCTGATACATAGGAGAGAAAGGGCTCTCTTCCCCCTTCTGTTGAGAAGAAATACCCCTTTGAGGTCTCAGCCTCTTCCTCCTGGGAGAAAGCCCCAAGGCTAGATGTAGCTATAACAAAGGCATCTAGAAAATCATCTCTCTCCTTTGATGATATGGGACAATCAGTGAATATGAATAGCGGTACCAGAGCGCCAATAACAGGGCAAAAATATTAAAAGGACTGATTTATTAATACACACAACGCGTTTCGGTGGTCACAGCCACCTTCATCAGGTGTGACAAGCAGCAAACAATTGATCCTTATATACATTTGGCTAGGTATACAATTACTTAAAAGGGGCGGGGCCAGATACAGAGTAATACCTCTATATTAACCCCTTGAGTTCATATATGCTCAATAGAGTAAAAAGGATTGTTATAAATTAATGCCTAATGAAGCATATAGGGTTCTTATAAAAAGGATTCACTGTATAAAAACTTGTGAATCCTATAATCATAATACTTCAAAGGATATATTGTCATCTACCACCCTATATTTTATATTATAAAAAAAAAAGAATAATTTTTACATACAACATAAAACAATGTATAAATATAAAGTTATACAATTACAATCAGTTTCTATCATTATAATTAGGGAAAAGTAGACGAAGAAAGGAAAGGGAAAGAAAAAAAAAAAAAAAACCTCCCAAAAAAAAAAATTTTTTATTTTTTCTCTTTTCTCTCTCTCCTCCCTCCTCCCCTCCCTCTCTCCTTTCCCCTCTTCCCTCCTTCTCTCCCTCCTCCCCCCTGCTCCTCCATATAAAATATATATATATAATAAATTTGCTAAAATATAAAAACAATTATTTAAAAAGTTGTCTTCTCTATATTAAGGTTCAAACCTTCAGGAGACAAGGTTCTCATTTTGAAAATCCAATAATTTTCACGTGTAATGAGACGATTTAGTCTATCAGGGTGTGTATCAACTATATGATCAATGATAGTTAGTTTTAGGTTATTAGGATTTTTTTGATGTTCTTTTAAGAAATGATTAGAAACACTATGTAGGGGAAAGCCGTTTCTAATATTTTGGCGATGTTTATTTAATCTTGAGTGCATTTCCTGGATAGTGCGGCCAATGTATTGCAGGCCGCAGGTGCACTGGAGCAGATAGAGCACATATGAGGACTAACATGTAAGTCTAAAGCAGATGGGATATGTCTCTCCAGTGACCACAGAGACGAATGTTTTAGCTCCGTTATCAATGGATTGACAGCATAAGCATTTAGGGACGTTACATTTATAACATCCATTATTGCTAATAGGAGCTGAATTTAAATGGTTCGGTCTTCTACCAATTGTTGTATTGCTAGGGGCTATATAGTTTCCTAGATTTTTACTCCTCCGATATGACCTGACGAAATTCTGGTAAATGACCAGTTAATATTGGATCATTACTTAAAATGAACCAGTATTTTTTTAATAAACTGGATAACGCTTGCGTAGGTTTACCATAAGTAGTAATCAGATTTAAACTGAAATCGTTGTATGGCTCTTGGCTGGTATTCTTGGATTTGTTGATACACAAGTTCTGTGATAGGGATCTAGTTTTGGAGAAAGCATCCTTTAATAATTTCTGGGGGTATCCCTTAGCTCTAAAACGTTTTTGTAAAACCTTAGATTCCAGAAAAAAATCCGAATCATGTGTACAATTTTTTCTGACACGCCAATATTGACCGTATGGAATATTTCTAATCCAGCTGAGTAGATGGCCACTGTATGATGACCTAATGTTATCAAATTCTGTGTTGTACCTCTGTGTTCAAAATGTTAACTATAGTTTCATAGTTTATAAGGCCGAAAAAAGACAAGCGTCCATCCAGTTCAGTTAAAATACTTGACGGGTGTAGTTTTCAAAATGGGGTCACTTGTGGGGAGTTTCCACTATTTAGGCACATCAGGGGCTCTCCAAACGCGATATGGCGTCTGTGAGGAGCTGCCCATTTTCTAAAGACGATGGTACTTTTCCAGCAACGGACCACCATTTTGTTAATATTATTATTGTGTTTTATTAGTGATTTACTTGTTATGTTTTGTATACTTCTGCTTACTTGTCAGTATGTGCACTAGATTCACTTGTAAAATGTCCAGCATTCCACTAATCTGTATCTCATGATATCTGTATCTCAGGAGTATCTAACCATTGTTCCAATAGCCAATAATCTCGTTATGTGTGTGTAGATTGTAGACACAGTGGAGCCGTCCTCACAGGGGGTCTTACATGCAGTCTCAGATGAAGGCTTCTAGAATATTCTTCATTGTTTAGTGAACAGTGAATGTTTAAGGGGGAGGGTGTGATCACTTCTGACCTGGGAGGGGACTGAGCCCAGTGGAAGAAAGGACAGACATGTTTTAGGAGAGTTGGGTGGAAGCATTGAAGGAAGAGGATGGAGACAGTGAGTATGGCCTTATACAAAGCCAGTGGAACTACTGAACCCAGATTGGGAATTTGAGGACTGAGAGAACTGTTTTTGGCCATTTACCTTGAATTGCTTATTACCATGGCTGTGATCAATAAAATATTGTTTCATCGTTAATCTGCCTAGGTGATTACTTACAACCCACAACCGCACATCTTTACAGCGTCTGCTCTCGATTCCAGCCAATTTTGCGTTCAAAAAGTCACACAGTGCTCCTTCCCTTCTGAACTTTGCCATGCGCCCAAACACTGTTTTTTCCCCACATATTCGGTATTGGCGTACTCAGGAGAAATTGCACAAAAGTTTTTGGGGTCCATTTTCTCCTCTTACCCTTGTGAAAATAAAAAAAATGGGACTAAAACATCATTTTTGTGGAAAAAGTTTGATTTTTTTTATTTTCACGGCTCCATGTTATAAACTTCTGTAAAGCACTTGGGGGTTCAGGGTGCTCACCACACATCTAAATAAGTTCCCTGAGGGGTCTAGTTTCCAAAATGGTGTCACTTGTGGGAGGTTTCCATTGTTTTGGCACATCAGGGGCACATCCACTAATTATTCAAGCAAATTTTACATTCAAAAAGTCAAATGGTGCTCCTTCCCTTTCGAACCCTGCCGTATGCCCAAGCAGTGGTTTTCCCCCACGTATGGGGTATCTGCGTGCTCAAGGGAAATTGCACAACTAATTTTGGGGTCCATTTTTTCCTGTTACCCCTGCGAAAATAAAAAAAAATTGGGTGTAAAGTAACATTTTTGTGAAAAAAGTTTAAATGTTCATTTTTTTCTTCCACATTCCAAAAATTCCTGTGAAGCACGTGAAGGGTTAATAAACTTCTTGAATGTGGTTTTGAGCACCTTGAGGGGTGCAGTTTTTAGAATGGTGTCACTTTTGGGTATTTTCTGTCATAAAGACCCCTCAAAGTGACTTCAAATGTGATATGGTCCCTAAAAAAAAATGGTTTTGTAAATTTTGTTGTAAAAATGAGAAATCGCTGGTCAAGTTTTAACCCTTAATAGCTCCCTAATAAAAAAAAAAAAAAACATTTTGGTTCCAAAATTGTGCTGATGTAAAGTAGACATGTGGGAAATGTTTTTCACTAACTATTTTGTGTGACATCTCTCTCTGATTTAAGGGCATAAAAATTAAAATTTTAAAAATTGCAAAATTTTTTCAAAATTTCGGTTGTTTTCACAAATAAACGAATGTGATATAGAAGAAATTTTACCACAATCATGAAGTACAATATGTCACAAAAAAACATTCTCAGAATCAGTGGGATCCGTTGAAGCGTTCCAGAGTAATTACCTCATAAAGTGACAGTGGTCAGAATTGTAAAAATTGGCCTGGTCATTAACGTGCAAACCACCTTGGGGGGTAAAGGGGTTAAAGTCACTTGAAATGTGATGTGGACCCTAAAGAAATGGTTTTGTAAATTTGGTTAGAAAAATGAGAAATCGCTAGTCAAATTTGAACCCTTAAAACATCCTAACAAAATTAAACTTGCGTTCCAAAATTGTGCTGATGTAAAGTACACATGTAGGAAATGTTATTTATTAACTATTTTATGTGGCATATGTCTCTAATTTAAGGGTATGTAAAATTAGATTTTGAAAATCGTGAAATTTTCAAGATTTTCGCCAAATTTCCATTTTTTTCACAAATAAACGCCAGTCATATCAAATAAATTTTACCATTATTATGACGTACAATTTGTCAGGAAAAAAAACATTCTCAGAATCAGTGGGATCCGTTGAAGCGTTCCAGAGTTATTACCTCATAAAGTGACAGTGGTCAGAATTGTAAAAATTTTCCTGGTCATTATTGTGCAAACAGCCTTCGTGGTTAAAGGGGTTAACATTTCTTTAGGAAGAACCCCCATCCTTAAATACCTGATTAACTAGCTTTGTCAAATAAGGGACCAATTGTTGAGCGTGTAGTCTATAATACTTATTTTACTCATCTGTATGCTCTTATGACAGCTCACTGTGCTTTCACTGACCTGCCTCCTATTTTACATGAATGCATCTAGGAGTGCGGGGCTAGGTAAAATAGGAGGCAGGTCAGTGAAGGCACAGTGAACTGTCATAAAAGCATATAGCTGAATAAGTAAGCAGAGCACCAGTTAGAGCCCACCCCACAGTGCACATGCATATCATCATCTCCAAACTGAAAGTAAAGATTACACAAAAACCACAGGACGGATTTCATCAACCAAGGCATCATTTTAATCAGTGTAATGTCGCCCACCAGACAGTCTATGTAGTTTACTGAGCACAATCCCCTTGTGAAAATGCAAAATTTGGGGCTAAAAAACATGTGTGGGTAAAATGTGTTTTTATTTTTTTTTTATTTTCACGGCTCAACCTTAGAAACTTCTGTGAAGCACATGTGGTTTCAGTGTGCTCACCACACTTATAGATAACTTCTCTGAGGGGTCTGGTTTCCAAAATGTTGTCACTTGAGGGGAGTTTCCACTGTTTGGCCCATCAGGGGCTCTCCAAACACGTCATGGCGTCCGCTAATTATACCAGCAAATTTTACATTCAAGTATTCAAATCTTCCCTTCTGAGCCCTACCGTGCACCCTAACAGTGGTTTTCCCCCCATGTTGGGTATCTGTGTGCTCAGGAGAAATTGCGCAACACATTTTGGGGTCCATTTTGTCCTCTTACCCTTATGAATGTAAAAAAAATTGGTTCTAAGGCTATGTGCCCACAATGCAGAAATGCTACATATTTTTTACGCTTCTCCCTGGCGGGAAAAACGAATGCGTATTTTACACGCGTTTTTCCCGCCAGGTAGAAGCGTTTGTAAAGCGTCTTTGCATGCATTTCTGCATGCGGGTTATCAAGCGCTTTTCCAAGCGATTTTAGCATCACTTGGAAAAGTGCTTGACAACTTGTTCACACTATATAATCCATGCAACCGGCATGGATTTATAGTAGTGTGACCAAGTTAGTTAAAAAAAAAAAGAATAAGCATGGTAAAAAATAAAAAAATAAAGTTTATACTCACCATCCGGTGTCCTCCCGGTGTTTTGTCTGCTCCGTCCGGTGTCTTGCAATGCTCGCGGTGGTGTGAAGGACCTGCGGTGACATCATTGAGCCATGTGATGGGTCACATGACTCAGTGACGTCATGGCAGGTCCTTCACAACAGCGTGAGCAGTGCAAGACACCGGACGGAGCAGACAAAACACCGGGAGGACATCGGAAGGCAAGTATAAACTTTATTTTTTATTTTATTTTCTTTTTTTTTACAGATTCTATGGTACCCTGGTCTGGATGAGAGTCTCCTCTCCTCCAGACTTGGGTACCATCCGCACATAAAAACTCATAATATCCGTGTGTACAAATGTACTGACATGGATATTATGTGTTTCAATGCAAGTCAATGGCGGCGATTACGCTACGTTTCCGCAAAATTAATGGACATGCTGCGGATTTTTGAGCGCAGCATAAATGCTGCGGAAAAATACGCAACACGGGCATTGACATTGCGGCTTGTCATTGGGGACCATGGGGGGCGGATTACCAAGCGTTTCCCAAGCGTTTATGCTGCGGAAATTCCGCAGCATATACGCTTGTAAAACGTTACTTGGGCACATACCCTTAATTCAAATTTGTGAAAAAAAGTTAAGTTTATTTTTTCTTACAAATGTAATTAATATCTATGGAGCATGTGTTGGGTTGATACATTTCTTGAATGTGGTTTTGAGCACCTTGAGGGGTGCAGTTTTTAGAATGGTGTAACTTTTGGGTATTTTCTGTCACACAGACTCCTCAGTCACTTCAAATGTGATTTGGTCCCTAAAAAAATATTTTTGTTAAAATAAAAAATCTTTTTTCAATTTTTAACCCTTATAACTTCCCAACAAACAAGAATTATGTTTCCAAAATTATGCTGATGTAAAGTAGTCATGTGGGAAATGTTATTTATTAACTATTTTGTATGACTTGATTCTCTGGTTTAAGGGTATAAAAATTAAAAGTTTGAAAACTGCAAATTTTTCACCAAATGTAAGTCATATGAATGAAATTTTGCCATTATCATGAAGTATAATATGTCCCGAAATAACAGTCTCAGAATCACCAGGAAACGATGCGTTCCAGAGTTATTGCCTCATAAATTTACAGGGTCAGAATAAAAAAAAAAAAAAATAAATAAAAAATTGGCCTCGTGAGGAAGGTGAAAACAGGAGTCGAGATAAAAGGGTTAATATCTGCATTAATTGAACCCCTAAATGCAGTTAATATGTCTCTGAAGAATTCTTAAGTTATACAGTAGGTTGGTTAGTAGTGTGAGAACTTAATAATGGGTCAGGCTTTGATTCCGATCCTTAATTATCTCGTCTAAGTCTCTGTTTATCCGGACCAGCTTTGGGTGAGGAATCAGGATCCAAATGTGAGTCAAAGGTTAAAGCTGTGGTTGCTCTGCCTTGTTGTTTTTTAGACTCTGGTTCCTTTCTTATTTCTTTAAGATTAATAACAGGAGTAGACCCAAAATAATCCTCGCACTTTTCTGATTGTTGAGACTTATCTATTTGGCTAATCTGAGTCACCATTTTTGTTTCAATATTTCCATTTAGGCTGTGTGACCACGATGTGTTTTTTAAGTGTTTCCGCAGCGGCAAAAACGCTACAGAAGCGCTTAAAAAACGCATGGTGGAAGGCCTGCCATGTTCCCCAATGATAATCCGCATGTGCTGTGCTGCGGAAATTTCCGCTGTGGGTTATCATTGCGAAAAAAACGCAGCACTACCAATTATTTTGCGGAAGCACTGCGTTTTCGGCGCCATTGACTTGCATTGAATCGCTTGGATCCCGCATCACTGGATCTGTAGATGCTAAATCCAAGCGTTTCAATGTGCGGATGGTACCCGGGTGTGGAGGACAGGAGACTCTCCTCCGGACCCGGGTACCATAGAACCTGTAAAAAAAAGAATAAAATAAAAAATAAATATTATACTTACCTTCCAACGGCCCCCGCTGTGCTCGTCCTCCCTTGCCGGCATCTTGCGGTGGACTGAAGGACCTGCGCTGACGTCATAGTCGTGACGGCAGGTCCTTCAGTGTAGTGCACTGCAAGATGCCTGCAAGGAAGGACGGAGCGAAGCAAGACTGCGGGGGCCATCGGAAGGTAAGTATAGATTTTTTTTTTTATTTTCTACCATTCTTTAAGGTCACACTATATAAATCCATGCTGGCTGCATGGATTTATATAGTGTGACCAAGTTGACAAGCACTTTCCAAGTGATGCTAATCGCTTGGAAAGCGCTTGACAACCCGCATGCGGAAATGCATGTGAAGAACGCTTCACATCCGCATGTCCCTGGCAGGAAAAACGCATGTACAATCCACATGTACAATCCGCATGCGTTTTTTTTCTGCCAGGGAGATGCAGAAACACTCAGGAAAAAATCCTGAACATTTCTGCATCGTGGGCACATAGCCTTAATGTCACATTTCTTTTATCACCTAAAGAAATTTTACTAGGGGTTGTTAAGCCTGCAGTTCCTTTTTGGACAATTTATCTGTTTGTTTTTGAGAAGCCTTCCTGAGGTAATATATTCTCCAAACTTTAAAATCTTAAGTATATTTGTCATAGACTAATCTCTGTGAGTTCACTTATATCTATATCAGACCAGGAAATTAAGGATGTGACTATGTTTGACCCAATTTAAAAGACTGTTGGTATTTCCTCTTAACACACTGCAGATTTACTGTTGCCAAAAAAAATTCTGTGCTTTGTGTAAGTTCTGTCACGCAAGGTGAGGGAAGGAACAAGTGTACAATGACGGAAGGTGGGGGAAGGAAGCCCAGCAACTAGGGAAAGGGGGAGTTGAGACCCCTAGGTAGATCTAATATCACCCTGACTACCCTATTGTCCTTAATTAGGTTCCGCACCTATCACCGAGCAGGAAACTTAATCCCTGAATGTCCTTAGAGCTAGGCCTTGGGTAGGGAGGGGATGGGGTGAACACTAGTCAAGCCTCACTGTTACTTAAGACAACAAGGTAAACAAGTAAAGGGGATACACTTAGCTTGAGAAGACACCCGAGAGATAATGCCAACTGTCCTCTAAGGGAAGTCCAAGAAGAAGCTAGCCGACTGCTACCACTCCAGGCATGGACAGAGGTTCATAGAACTATCACCGGCGACTCTCTGGAGACACTGAAAGTTTTTAACTACCAAGCAAGGGTGTCTCAATTAGCATCAGGAGGTGGAGGTCGCTGCTGGGTCCTAAAGGACTTAATACACCCGTGACAAGTTCTGATCAAAGCTTAGTAAATAATGCAGCTAAGACCTGTATACTCCCATAATATCCTTTAGGATGATTATATACATACTTAATGCTATATCTGTAAAGTAAAGATGGCTTAAATCCAATTGAACTTAGTTGATGGCATTAAATAGCCTCACTTACTAAGGTTTATAATGGTAAACCTGTGAAATCCTTTAAACTTTGTGAGACCAATTAAGAGTAGGTATCCTCTATTAATAGAGATTTTCAATCTGTGCTGCCTTGCTCAAGATGACAATGTCCCACTTCTCAGCATAATAGGTTCCAGCTCAGCAGACTTCAAAGTGATATCGATAGAAGTTTGAAATGAGTAGAAATGATGTCCAAGGAATAATATCCCTTGCTAGTGCACCGTCACTCACTTGTTAATGCACCACAATCTGTATTTGTGTCAGTATAAACCTTTTCTAATCTTTACTAAGCTTAATGTAGCACTATTGATGATGCTACTGATAAGATAATACTCCATTTACTGATCAGATATTACTACATTATTAAAAAAATCCTCTCTTGACCCTTCTTGCACAAATAACCACAGACCAGTCTCCAATCTCTCCTTCATCTCTAAACTCTTGGATCACCTGGTCTACTCCCGCCTTACCTGTTACCTCTCCACTCACTCTCTAATAGATCCATCACAGTCTGGCTTTCGCCCCCTATTTTCAACAGAAACTACACTCATCAATGTGACCAATGACCTTCTGACAGCAAAATGTAACGGTGACTATCTCTGCTCATTCTTCTTGACCTCTCTGCAGCTTTTAACACTGTTGACCACCATCTCCTACTCTCTATGCTCCACTCAATTGACATAAACGACACTGCTCTCTCCTGGTTCTCCTCGTATCTTTCTGACCGCTCCTTCAGTGTATCGTTCACTGGCTCCACTTCTTCTCCTCTTCCTCTTGCTATTGGGGTCCCTCAGGGTTCAGTCCTTGGCCCTCTTCTCTTTTTACACTGCCCCAATTGGACAGACCATCAGCAAATTTGGCTTTCAGTACCATCTTTATGCTGATGGCACACAACTTTACACTTCATCCTCTGACCTTACCCCCGCTGTACTACAGAACACCTGTGACTGTCTGTCTGCAGCTTCTAACATGTTTGCGCTCTATCTGAAACTGAACCTTTCCAAAACTGAACTTATGCTCCTGCCGTCTACTTACCTCCCTATATCTGACATCTCCTCCATGTGTGGCACCACAATAACACCTAGCCGCAGGCTCGCTGTCTGGGTGTTGTGTTTGAAACCAATCCTTCCTTTACCTCTCATATACAATCTCTTGCCGACTCTTATCGCTTGCACCTGAATAACATCTAGAATCCGCCCCTTTCTCACCATGGAAACAACAAAAACCCTCACTGCCGCCCTCATTTCCTCCCGCCTTGACTACTGTAATTCTCTCAATTGGACCTCCCCCTCACTCGACTTTCCCCTCTCGAGTCCAACCTTAATGCAGCAGTCAGGGTCATCTATCTGGCTAATCACTATTCAGACACTTCCACTCTGTGCCAGTCATTGCACCAACTGCCCATACATTGTAGGATCCAATTTAAATTGCTTGTTCTCACCCATAAAGCTCCCCACAGTGTGTCACGTCCCCTACATCTCCTCCCTCATTTCTGATTATTGGCCTACCCGTTCTCTACGCTCTTCAAGCGATTTTCTACTAACATCTGCACTAACCCGTACCTCCCACTCCCAGCTCCAAGACTTCTTCCGAGCTGCACCTATTCTTTGGAATGCAACAAGAAAGCTCAAATGGAGGGCACCATCCCGTATTTGGGATCCACATGCAGTATACCATGAACCAACAATAAAGAACATCCAAGAGAGGAGAAGAGGTATACCAAAAAGCAGTGATCACCATAAATAGAGTCCCTGTGCAGCAAATAGCACCCAATCACCGGAAACCCCAAAAAGGGGGTGCTCGCTCAATGTGCGAACAACAGAATGCACAGAAGTTATAACAGGAAAAAATCCTAATACTACAAGTCATGTCCTCCTAACTAATGAGTCAGGTTGATCAATCATACATTGAGTGCAAGGAGGATGCCCCCGTGTGTCTCAAGGTAGTCAAACAAGAGGGAGTCTATAAATAATACCAGACGCCGGGGATGAAGTGGATGGGCTGTTGGTGCCCAATGCTTGTCGCCATGCTAGGTGGCTTCATCAGGGGCTTATCACCCATTACTCCCCTGATGAAGCCACTTAGCGTGGCCTTTTTGGGGTTTCCGGTGATTGGGCGCTATTTGCTGCACAGGGACTACAGGGTGGCTGTGTGAACAGCATTTTCTGTTGAGTGAGCCATTGACCACCAGAGACACTCCTGGTCGGGTTGGTGTTTACACACAGCCTGATCTATTTGATATACACTACTGTTTAAAAGTTTGGGGTCATTTAGAGATTTCATTATTTTTGAAAGAAAAGCACATTTTTTTTCAATGAAGCTAGCATTAAATGAATCAGAAATACGCTCTATACATTGATAATGTGGTAAATGACTATTCTAGCTGCAAACGTCTTGTTTTTATTGCAATATCTACATAGGTGTATAGAGGCATATTTCCAACAACCACCACTGCAGTGTTTTAATGGTACATTGTGTTTTCTAACTATGTAAGAATGCTAATGGATGTTTAGAAAACCCTAGAAAACCCTTGCACAAGTATGTTAGCCCAGCTGAAAATGGTTTGGCTGCTTTAAGAAGCTATAAAATTGACCTTCCTTTGAGCTAGTTGAGAATCTGGAGCATTACATTTGTTTGTTCTATGAAACTCTCAAAATGGCCAGAAAAAGAGAACTTTCATGTGAAACTTGACAGTCTATTCTTGTTCTTAGAAATGAAGACTATTCCATGCGAGAAATTGCCAAGAATGTGAAGATTTCCTACAACAGTGTGTACTACTCCCTTCAGAGAAGAGCACAAACAGGCTCTAACAAGAGTAGAAAGAGAAGTGGGAGGCCCCGCTGCACAACTGAGCAACAAGACAAGTACATTAGAGTCTCTAGTTTGAGAGATCGACGCCTCACCGCTCTTCAACTGGCAGCTTCATTAAATAGTACACGCAAAACGCCAGTGTCAACGTCTACAGTGAAGAGGCGACTCCGGGATGCTGGCCTTCAGGGCAAAGTGGCAAAGAAAAAGCCATATCTGAGAGTGGCTAATAAAAGGAAAAGATTAATATGGGCAAAAGAACACAGACATTGCACAGAGGAAGATTGGAAAAAAGTTTTATGGACAGACGAATCAAAGTTTGAGGTGTTTGGATCCCACAGAAGAACATATGTGAGACTCAGAACAACTGAAAAGATGCTGGAAGAGTGCCTGTCGCCATCTGTCAAGCATGGTGGAGGTAATGTGATGGTCTGGGGTTGCTTTGGTGCTGGTAAAATGGGAGATTTGTGCAAGGTAAATGGGATTTTGAATAAGGAAGGCTATCACTCCATTTTGCAACGCCATGCGATACCCTGTGGACAGCGCTTGATTGGAGCCAATTTCATCCTGCAACAGGACAATGACTCAAAGCACACCTCCAAATTATGCATGAACTATTTAGGGAAGAAGCAGGCAGCTGGTATTCTATCTGTAATGGAGTGGCCAGCGCAGTCACCAGATCTCAACCCTATTGAGCTGTTGTGGGAGCAGCTTGACCGTATGGTACGCAAAAAGTGCCCATCAAGCCAAACCAACTTGTGGGAGGGGCTTCAGGAAGCATGGGGTGAAATTTCTCAAGATTACCTCAGCTAATTAACAGCTAGAATGCCAAAGGTCTGCAATGCTGTAATTGCTGCAAAGGGAGCATTCTTTGACCAAAGCAAAGTTTGAAGGAGAAAATTATTCTTTCAAATAAAAATCATTATTTGTAACCTTGTCAGTGTCTGGACTATATTTTCTATTCATTTTGCAACTCATTTGATAGATAAAAGTATGAGTTTTCATGAAAAACGCAAAATTGTCTGGGTGACCCCAAACTTTTGAACGGTAGTGTATGTAATTATGTGTGCAGGATGTTGTTTAGTAGATGGGCTTCACTGAGTTTTTACTTATGTTTTAATGCATTTATATCTATTCAATAAAATGACTTAAATATATTGCCTTTAATACAAGTATTTACTTCTCTATGGTGATCACTGCTTTTTGGTATACCTCTTCTCCTCTCTTGGATGTTCTTTATTCTTTGGAATTCTTTTCCCCAAGAAATTAGGGCTAATCACAATTTACACAGTTTTAGGCGCTCTTCTAAAACACTTTTCTTTAGGGTGGCCTATCATGTTCCCTAATCGACGTCCTTTTATATACACTGCTCAAAAAAATAAAGCGCCATTGTCTCAGGGCCATATTCAGCAATTACTCACCATTGTGTAGTGAAGTGCACTGGCAATATCCAGCCATTGATATTCAATTCACCACTTCAGTCCCCAGAAAGGCAGGCAGAAGTCTCAGTGACAATGGGAAGCCAAACAGCAGGAAAAGGAAAAAAATAACGCTCCCTTCCTAGATCGTGTGCTGAAAGCAGACACTTAAGTCCTGGGATCCTGGTAATCCATGATCTTGCTTGGGAGATCTTGCTGTTCAAAGTGATCTTTGGTTGGGAAAATGCCACTCACTCATCACAGTGCAGGAAGTCCTGCTTCATACTGTAGTCCAGAGAGCTGGGAAATCCCCTTACTCCACACTTGCTTCAGTGCTGTTGCCAGGGCTAGCTCCAGGTTTTTGTGGGCCCTGAGCGAAAGAGTCTCAGTGGGCCCCTTTAACACATATACGATTCATGATGCACAGATACCGCAGAGAAATATATAGATTTCTCTTCTTACATGAGGGATATCTATTGTAAATTCTACAATAGCTCAGAAGCTGGCGAATCCTTCCAGCGCACAGTGCAGAACGGACAGTATAGTCCTCCATACAGTATAATGAGCACCACATAGTCCTCCATACAGTATTATGGGCCCCATATAATGCTCCATACAGAATAATGGACCCCATATATTGCTCCATACACAATACTGGACCCCATATAATACTCCATACAGAATACTGGCCCCCATGTAATGCTCCATGCAGAATACTGGCCCTTATATAATGCTCCATGCAGAATACTGCCCCCCATATAATGCTCCATGCAAAATACTGGCCCTCATATAATGCTCCGTGCAGAATAATGGCCCCCATATAATGCTCCATGCAAAATACTGGCCCTCATATAATGCCCCATGCAGAATACTGGCCCCCATATAATGCTCCATGCAGAATACTGGCCCCCATATAATGCTCCATACAGGATACTGGCCCCCATATAACACTCCATGCAGAATACTGGCCCCATATGATGCTCCATACAGTATACTGGCCCCCAAATAATGCACCATACAGGATACTGGCCCCCATATAACGCTCCATACAGTATACTGGCCCCCATATAATGCTCCATACAAGATACTGGCCCCCATATAATGCTCCATACAAGATACTGGCCCCCATATAATGCTCCATGCAGGCTGTGCCCCCACATAATGCCCCATGCATGATGTCACCCCCCCCCCATATAATGATCCATGCAGGATGTCAACCTCTCCCCCCATATAATGCCCCATGCAGGATGTCACCTCTCCCCCGCCCATATAATGCCCCATGCAGGATGTCACCTCTCTCCTCCATATAATGCACCATGCAGGATGTCACCTCCTCCCCCTATATAATGCCCCATGCAGGATGTCCCCTCTCCCCCCAATATAATGCCCCATGCAGGATGTCACTTCCCCCCCATATAATGCCCCATGCAGGATGTCACTTCTTTCCCCCATATAATGCCCAATGCAGGATGTCACCTCTCCCCCCAATATAATACACCATGCAGGATGTCACCTCTCCCCCCCCATATAATGCCCCATGCAGGATGTCACCTCTCCCCCCCCCCCCCCCCCCATATAATGCCCCATGCAAGATGTCACTTCTTTTCCCCATATAATGCCCCATTCAGGATGTCACTTCTTCCCCCCCATATAATGCCTCATGCAGGATGTCACCCCCCCCCCCCATATAATGCCTCATGCTGGATGTTACCTCTCCCCTCCATATAATACCCCATGCGGGATGTCACCTCTCCCCTCCATATAATACCCCATTCGGGATGTCACCTCTCCCCCCCCATATAATGCCCTATGCAGGATGTCACCTCCCCCCCCCCCCCCATATAATGCCCCACGTCTCCGTACATTAAAAAAAAAAAAAATCAAATACTCACCTCACTTCTCCTCACCTGCTGCTGCTCAGCTCTGGACTCCTCAGCGTCGCTGGCGTCTTCCCGCCCTGCACTGTGACTGCTGTCTTTCCACCGCGCCCTTTGACCGGAGACATCACAGTACAGCAGCCGCGGAAGAGACAGGACCTGCAGCGGAGGCACGAGGCGAAGTACTGTAAGTATTGTGCCGGCTGCCAGGGCCCTGAGCAAGGAAGGGTGGGGGGCGAGTGCGGGCACCGCTGTCCTCTGCTCATGGGTCCCATAGCACGTCGGGATTCCCAACAGCGAGTGGGCCCCCCCGCCTGCTCAGGGCCCCGGCACTTGCCCAGGTGCGCGTGGTGCTGGCGCCGGGCAAGCCCGGTCTGCAAGTTATCACTTATCCTTTGAATAGACAATAACTTTTAATGTTGGAAATGACCCTTACAGCACACTTATTTCTTGCTAGAGAACTGAAAATCAAACCATGTATAAATTCCTAGTCGGTTGGCTTTTATTCATTGTACCCTTATGGATTTGTGCAAACAACTAAAGATTGTAAAGTAAAAGTTGTTGATTTTTTATTGTATTATTTTTTTGTAGTTTACTCACAGTTGGATATTTGGGTGCAGTGATAAAGATTCAACCAAGTGGTATGTATTATTTATGTTCCTGTACACATTTTTTATAGAGAAATAAGGAAAAATGTAGTTTGTATGTGAGTTTTTAGTACGAAGGTGTTTACACTCAACTCTTATTAACATAATCCAACATTTGGTGTTTTTATACCAGTTTTGGGAAGCTCTATCCAGGAGGAGGAGGAGCTGGTATAGGTATCAGGGTAATAGTTCGTGTTTGTTGTAGATGCAGGATGCTGATAGGGAGTTAAGAAAATGGATTACGTAATTTAGATTTTCCAGTTGTTAAGTTATATTCTCCATAAAAAGATATGTTAGTGTATATGTGACAGTTTTTTCCGATATTATAAAGAATGATTCATCTGCGCTACAAAGGTATGGGAGCAGTGTAACAAGTGTTAAAGGTTAGTTCTGTGTTTTATTCTGGTGTGCATTTGTCAAGTTATCCAAACCTCTTGGGTGCCTTAAAGCAGTGGGTTATCAAGCTTTGTTTATATCTATTTTCAAAAGAAGCCATTGGAATCTAAGGTATTCAGGCCCAATTAATGTTAAATCTGTCTAGTTTCTCACCCTGTGTCTGCTATAATTGTAGTTTGAGCACAGGAGAAGAAGGGAAAGAATGCCATTTGGCTTTTGGAGCTTGGATTATGTTGGGATAATTTGTAGACACCATGATAAGTCTGCAGAAACCCTGAGATGCCGTAACAGGAGGGCCCTGGAAACTACACCCCTAAAGGAATTAATGTAAGAGTGAGTGTAGTTAACATTTTGCCCCCTCAGGTGTTTAACATTTTTTTTAATAATTGTCTGTGAAAATTAAAAACAAATTTTTTTTCTAACAATGTTTCATGCCCATATTTTTCATTTTCACACAGTCTACAAAGCACCAAACAATTTGTAACATAATTTCTACCTGAATATTCCAGTACCCCATATGTGATGATAAACTACTATTTGCACATAAGACAGCCCTAACACACTATTGTAGTCTGAATTTTGCTGGAATTGATTGCAGATGCCTATGTTGTATGTGCTAAAACAATAAAAACTCCATTTTGAAAACTACACACCATAATTATTCCGTTTTTAGGTTTTTTAACAGAATTTTTTTTACACTTGGCTGTAAAATTTCAAAATTAAATGTTTTGCCAATATAATTTTGCTTTAGAGCAATTTTTTTCTTACAAAGGTTATATAGGTAAAAAACACCATATAACTTGGAGTGCAATTTCTCCTAAGTATGTCAATATCCCATAAAGTTTGTCCTGGAAATATTTGGACAGTGACACAAGTTTTGGCACTCTACCTGTTTACCAAACATATTCAAAATATAGTTATGTAATCTACTTGTGATTAAAGTGCAGACCTCCAGCTTTAATTTGAAGATATTCACATCCTAATTGAAGTAAGAGTTTCAGCATTAAAGCTGTATCATAAAATACTTTTCGTACTATAAGACCCACTTTTTTCCTCCAAAATTTTGGAGGACAGTGGCGGGGTGTGTCTTATAGTCCGACTGATGTGTGTGTGTGTGTGTATGTATATATATATACATGGTGGGGGATGTGGTGGGAGCAGCAGAGGAATGGGGCACAGGAGGCAGGAGCCGCCTTCTGCAGCCTACACTGTGCCTGCTGCTAAAGAAAATGAATATGCCCATGGGCTTGGGGAGTAGCGAATATTCATGCTCTTTAATAACAAGCACATGTGATCGCCGAGCCGCACTGAGGCTACACTGTGAGCTCTATTAAGGAGAGTGAATAGTCACTGCTCCCCATGTCCATTATCCCGGCGTGGGAAGCAGTGACTATCCCGGCAGTTAATCTCACAGTGTGAGGGCATATGACAGTGACATCATGCGCGGCTCACATGGTGAGATCAGTGCTAGCAGCAGAGCAGGAAAAGCAGAGGGAAGCAAGGTAAGAAGAATTGTTTATTTTTTTTGTGTGCAGCATGATGGAGTTGGGGATGGAGGTGTGATGCATACCAGGATGAGGGGGTCCATGCATACCAGGATGGGGATCAGGGGTGCCCTGCATACCAGGTTGGGAATCAGGGGTGCCATGCTTACCAGGATGGGAATCAGGGGTGCCATGCTTACCAGGATGGGAATCAGGGGTGCCATGCTTACCAGGATGGGAATCAGGGGTGCCATGCTTACCAGGATGGGAATCAGGGGTGCCATGCTTACCAGGATGGGAATCAGGGGTGCCATGCTTACCAGGATGGGAATCAGGGGTGCCATGCTTACCAGGATGGTAATCAGGGGTGCCATGCTTACCAGGACGGGAATCAGGGATGCTATGCATACCAGGATGGGGGATATTAACAGAATTGGGAGACATTACCCCTTTAACAGGCAGCAGCAGACCCCCTCCCCTTTTTCTATTTTCCTCCTCTAAAACCTAGGTGTGTCTTATGGTTCGGTGCGTCTTATAGTGCGAAAAATATGCTATGTAGCTGCCTCTTTTATAGGGACCAAAAGTAATTGGACAATCAACTCAAATGCGCTTTAATGGATTGCATGGGCTATTTGCAATTCAGCAATCATCATTTAAGTAGGTGTAACGTACGTGGTAGTGGAAGCACTGTGCCGTGGACCGAGGAGAGCCTGGAGGGGCGTGACTAGACAGACACCTGACTCTTTGTTAGAGCCCCTGAAGGTGTGGTTAGACTGGCAGGCTGGCACTTCGGGTATACAGGCACGGTAGGTACTGTCAGGCATGACTGGTATACAGGAAGCACGACAGGTGCAGGCGGGCACAGGCAGATGCAGGCAGGTGCTGGCAAACAATTTAACTTGACACTAGCAAAGGTGCAAACTAACTGACAGAAAATGTTGTTCAAGCACCTCCCATTGGCTAGGACCATTTTATGATGGTGCGCACTGTCTCTTTTAGAAGACTGTAAGTCCACACTCCTTAAGCGCAGCGCACGGGGATCTGCCAGACGTGCAGACCCTGGGAGACTGCAGCAGCCAGAGGACCTGCAGGTCAAAGCCCGGGGCGGTAAGTGAGTTGACGTCCCTGCCAGCGGAGAGGAGGAATGGGAATTAAGCAGGGACACGCACGCTACAGTACTCCCCCTTTACGCCCCCTCTTCCTCTTCAGGCCCACAAGAAATCTCTCCATAAGGAGAGGGGCATGGATGTTCTTTTTGGACTCCCTTAACCCCTTTTCAGTACTGAACCCCTACCAGTCCACAAGAAAAACGTTTTTTTCCTCTTGCCCTTTTTGTGTCCAGAATATTCTCAAAAACATCTTCAGAGGTGACTGGAGCAGGAGTAGTTTTCGGTCTTTGAAGATGTAGTAGGGGATCTGTAAAGAGTCTGGGAATTTGAGCTTGTAGGATGCACCATTTATCTGTTTGAGAATATTGACCGATAAAGCGAGGAACCATCTTGTACAAAGGTAGCTTGAGATATACAAACTTCAAAAAAAGCCAAAGCTTTTCCCTAGTATGAAACAGAGATTAGTCTTAAATGCCTCTTCTCTGTGTCTCTCTTCATCCGTTACAAAGACTTAATTAATGTGGCCTTGGTGTCCTCCCAAATTCTAGAGAAGCCCTTGGTGAGAATCTTGGCCCCAGGAATGTCAGTGGTAGTAGATACAGGGAACGTAATATTGGGTTGTTGACCCTACACAATAAAAAATGGAGATTTAGCTGAGGACTCACTCATCTGTTTGTTATAGGAGAATTCGTCCCAAAGCAGGAGTCCGGCCCAATCACTGTGGTAAGCATTGACGAAATGCTGCAGTAAGTTGGTTAGGATCTGGTTGACCCGCTCTACCTGGCCATTGGATTTTAAATGGTAGGCTAAACAGAAGTCCAGGGTTACATTTAATAGCTTACAGGTAGCCCTCCAGAACAGAGATGTGAACTGGACACCTCCATTAAAAACTATGGGAAGAGATAACCCGTGAAGCCAGAAGATATTCTGGATGAACTTCAGCAAGCACAGGAGCAGAAGGGAAACCGGACAAAGCCATCTTTGAGAAGCAACCCACAACTATCCAATTGACTGTACTTCCGGCCGAGACTGGAAGATCGGTAATGGTATCCTTCGCGATGTGCTGCCAGGGAGCTGACTTGTATGGGCAGGGTAAGTAACTGACCTGACGGAAGCTCTTTTGGAGTCTTATTCTGGGCTCAGGACAGACTGACCTAGACAAAATCTGCAATACCTTTGCACAGAGATGGCCACCAATAATGCTGTGAAATTAGATGAGCCATTTCCTTCTTTGCTCCATGACCAACCAATTTGTATGAGTGACCTACTGAAGAATCCACCACCTGTCTGATTCTGCAATGAAGGTCTTTCTGGATGGAACCCGAGACAAGTCCATTGGATCGACAGCATCTTGGAGGACTCAATGATGTGTTGAGGCTCCTCCTCCTAGTCAGAAGAAAGAAAGGACCTAGAAAGCTCATCCGCCTTTTCGTTCTTGTTTGTCAGCAGAATCCAAGAACAAAATCAAAGTGAGTGAAAAACAAAGACCACCTTGCTTGACTTGGATTTAGCCGCTGTGCGGACTGCAGATAGGCTAAGTATATATGGGCGGCATAATTAAAGCCTATTGAATCACCAACAGTTCCATATCGCCTATCGAGTAGTTGCTTTGTGGAGCTGAGAAAGCTTTGGAAAAGAGGCCACCTGCAGGTCACCATACGTCCAGTAGGAGACTTCTGAGTAAGAATGGCACTGGCCACAGAGGAAGAAGCATCCAACTCCAAAAAAAAAATTCTTATTACTGTGAGGTCTGTGCAGCACTGGAGCTGAAGAAAAAGCCTGTTATAGGGAGGGAAAGGTGCTTTCAACCTATCATTCACTAGTTTTGGAAGACTGCTGGGACATTGCAGAGCCCAAACGACATTAATCGATACTCATAATGGCTGTCCTGAGTGTTAAAGGCAGTCTTTGATTTGTCCCCCTGGTGTATTTGAATAAGGTTATATGCCCCCTGAAGATCAGGTTTATTAAAGACAGTGTGTGAAAGAAATATATAATCAATAAGGTAAAAGTATAACAGTAGTAGAGTGACATTTAGTTGACAAATGGGTGAAACTGGATATGCCAATATTGTAAGCACAGAGGGGCTTTTGCTGTAGGTATCAAACTTGGCAGCAAAGCTTCTGAATCCTGAGCTTAAAAGCAAAGACATGGTCTGAAATTAGGCATGGTCTGTATAGAGAGAAGTGAGGGGTAGACAGGTATTTGAAATGCCAAGTTAGCCAATCGTCCACTCACAGACAGCAACTTTTAAATGAGCCATTCTGGGTCATCCTGGAAATATGAGCCTTTGGGACAAGACTAGTGATGAGCGAGCACTAAAATGCTCGGGTACTCGTTGTTCGAGTCGAGCAAATTGGAATGCCCGAGTGCTCGGTCCGAGAAACGAGCCCAATGTAAGTCTATGGGAAACTCGAGCATTTTTCCAGCGGCTCCCCCCGGCGGTCTGCACAGGGCCTAAAAATTGCCCAAATCAATGGAAACAATGCTCAAATGACATGGGAACAGCATGGGGAAGACCTCTGGAAGCATTTCTGACTCCCAGGTAAATGCTGTCAACAATGTTGTCAAAGGTATTATGCCACTTTATGGACTCACCATCAAACCTTCAAAACTAAACCAAAATGGATTTTTCCAGGTTAATGTCTTGTATATAAGGCAAAATAAATATACAAAAATAAAAATGCTCCTCTGCACCTTGGGCTATGTTCACACGTAGCGTTTTTGATGAGTTTTTGTACTTTTGCATTGCTTTCAACCAAAGCAAATGCATTCACCAGGAAATGTCATTTTAACATTTTACAACCTTATCTGGCCATGTGGTGTGTGACACATCATCAGACACATCCTGTTTTATTTATGATGGAGGGACTCTGAAAGTCACAAAGCCTATTTTTATAGGGCCATCAGGCGGCCCTTACTATTCTTAAAGGGCCAGCAGTCGGCCCTCGCTATTGTTAGAGAGCCATCGGCTGGCTATGCTTTGTTCCCATTATTAACGAGTTGGTCTCCTATACTATTATTGCATATGCAGTGACTGCAAGGGCTGCCAAAAATTTGGACGCAGCCCAATACCCCTTTGAAGAGACATAGAGGAGGGTCTCAGTAAAAAAAAATTCCCATTATAAAGGAGTGGGTCTCCTGTAGTGGTAATGCCCATGCTGTGACTGCAAGGGCTGTCAAAATTTGGGAAAAACCCCACTAACAATTTAAAGGCACACAGAGCTGGGCCACAGTAACAACATATTCCCATTAGAAAGGAGTGGGTCTGCTATACAGTTAAAGGGAATGCAGTTAGTCCAATGGCTGCCAAAATGTAGGAAAAACCCCACTAACAATTTAAAGACACACAGAGCTGGGCCACAGTAACGAGTACGACATGTTCCCATTTGAAAGGAGAGGGTCTTTTATCCAGTCATAGGGTATGTAGTGAATCCAACAGCTGCCCAAATTTAGGAAAATCACCACTAGCAATTTAAAGACACACACAGCTGGGCCGCAGTAACGAGTATGACATGTTCCCATTAGAAAGGAGAGGGTCTGCTATTCAGTTATAGTGTATACAGTAAGTCCAACAGCTGCCAAAATGTAGAAAAAAAACCACTAACAATTTAAATACACTTAGAGCTGGGCCACAGTAACGACATGTTCCCATTAGAAAGGAGAGGGTCTGCTATTCAATTATAGGGTATGCAGTGAATCCAACTGCTGCCAAAATTTAGGAAAAACCCAACTAACAGTTTAAAGACACATAGAGGTGGGCCTTAGTAACAACATATTCCCATTAGAAAGGCGAGGGTCTCCCATACTGTTTGCCTATGCAATGACTGCAATGGCTGTCAAACATTTGGAGACACTCCAATGCCCCTTGCTAGAGTCATAGAGGTCAGAGGGCCTCCTGAAAAGAATGTTCCCATTATTAGGAAGTGGGTCTCCCATACTATTTTCCTATGCAGTGAAGCAACGGCTGCCAAAAATTTGTGGGAACTCCAGTGTCCCTTGCAAGAGACGTAGTTATGTTGACATGGTACATATGGTGGTGTTATGGTGGTGGAGGATGAGGATGCGGAGAAGAAGGACGAGAGCAAATAGCCAAAATCAGGAAGCGTATACCCATGTGTGGGTGTGAAAAGGTTCATGAGAATACACCTCTCAAAAAAAGACACTGGATTCAAGTTTGTTGCGCTGCTATCATTCGGTGGTGTTGAGAAGTCTGGCCCAATCCAGCCCTTGTTCATTTTTATAAGAGTCAGCCTGTCAGCATTTTCAGTTGACAGGCGGATGCGCCTATCGGTTATAGTTCCACCAGTGGCACTAAAAACCCACTCTGACAAAACACTAGCGGCAGGGCAGGCCAGGACCTCCAAGGCATAGAGAGCCAGTTCATGCCACGTGTCCAGCTTGGATACCCAATAATTATAAGGCACAGAGGAATATATTGGTATTGTCGGCAAGGTACTCCCTCACCATCTTTTGAAACTTTTCCCTTCTTGGGAGAGTACCCCGCACCTCAGGGCCTGTGCGATGGAAGGGTCTGAGAAAACTGTCCCAGAACTTTGACAGTGTTCCCCTGCCTCTGTTGGATTGCATTTGTGTGTCTCTCGCCTGTACACCTTGGTTGTCCAGCGAACTGTGACCTCTGCCGCCGTCGTTTTCAGATGGGAATTTTTTTAATAATTCTGCAACAAGATCATTCTGGTACTGACACATTTTATTAGGCCAGTCCTGTGCGGGAATAAGAGACAGAAAGTTCACCTTGTAGCGTGGGTCTAGAAGTGTCACCAACCAGTACTGACTGTCACCCAAAATTTGGACAACGCAAGAGTCACTGGAAAGGCAGTGTAACATAAACTCAGCCATTTGTGCCAGACTGCAAAGAGTCAAGACTTCCATGTCCTCATCAAGAGGACGACTGACCATGCTCTCCTCCTCATCCTCATCCTCCTTGTCCGCAGGCCATCCACGATGAACAGACGGTATGACAGTTGTGCAGTTAGTACGATCTATAGCACAGGAAACTAGTTCTTCCTCCTCCTCCTTCTCCTCTTCCTCATTGTCACCCAATCCATGTTGGGATAAGATGAGGCTGGGCTGTGTGGAATCACCCTGTATGGTTCCTTGCTCCATCTCATCGTCCTCCATCTGCAATTCATCCTCTTTGATTATGAGCAGAGAGCTTTTGAGAAGACAGAGAAGCGGAATGGTGACTCTAATTATGGCGTTATCGCCGCTCACCATCTTGGTGGAGTCCTCAAAGTTTTGGAGGATGATACAGATGTCTGACATCCATGTCCACTCCTGAGGTCTTACAGTGGTGGCCAAAAGTATTGGCACCCCTTCAATTCTGTCAGATAATACTCGGTTTCTTCCTGAAAATGATTGCAATCACACATTCTTTGGTATTATTATCTTCATTTAATTTGCTTGCAAGGAAAAAACACAAAAGAGAAGGAAGCAAAAATCAAATCATTGATCATTTCACACAAAACTCCAAAAATGGGCCAGACAAAATTATTGACACCCTCAGCCTAATACTTGGTTGCACAACCTTTAGCCAAAATAACTGCAAACAACCGCTTCCGGTAACCATCAATGAGTTTCTTACAATGCTCTGCTGGAATTGTAGACCTTTCTTCTTTGGCAAACTGCTCCAGGTCCCTGATATTTGAAGGGTGCCTTCTCCAAACTGCCATTTTGAGATCTCTCCACAGGTGTTCTATGGGATTCAGGTCTGGACTCATTGCTGGCCACCTTAGAAGTCTCCAGTGCTTTCTCTCAAACCATTTTATAGTGCTTTTGGAAGTGTGTTTTGGGTCATTGTCCTGCTGGAAGACCCATGACCTCTGAGGGAGACCCAGCTTTCTCACACTGGGCCCTACATTATGCTGCAAAATTTGTTGGTAGTCTTCAGACTTCATAATGCCATGCACACGGTCAAGCAGTCCAGTGCCAGAGGCAGCAAAGCAACCCCAAAACATCAGGGAACCTCTGCCATGTTTGACTTTAGGGACCGTGTTCTTTTCTTTGAATGCCTCTTTTTTTTTTTTCCTGTACACTCTGTTGATGCTTTTTCCCAAAAAACTCTACTTTTGTCTCATCTGACCAGAGAACATTCTTCCAAAACTTTTTAGGCTTTCTCATGTAAGTTTTGGCAAACTCCAGCCTGGCTTTTTTATGTCTCGGGGTAAGAAGTGGGGTCTTCCTGGTTATCCTACCATACAGTCCCTTTTCATTCAGACGCCGACGAATAGTACGGGTTGACACTGTTGTACCCTCGGACTGCAGGGCAGCTTGAACTTGTTTGGATGTTAGTCGAGGTTCTTTATCCACCATCCGCACAATCTTGCGCTGAAATCTCTCGTCAATTTTTCTCTTCCGTCCACATCTAGGGAGGTTAGCCACAGTGCCATGGGCTTTAAACTTCTTGATGACACTGTGCACGGAAGACACAGGAACCTTCAGGTCTTTGGAGATGGACTTGTAGCCTTGAGATTGCTCATGCTTCCCCACAATTTGGTTTCTCAAGTCCTCAGACAGTTCTTTGGTCTTCTTTCTTTTCTCCATGCTCAATGTGGTACACACAAGGACACAGGACAGAGGTTGAGTCAACTTTAATCCATGTTAACTGGCTGCAAGTTTGATTTAGTTATTGCCAACACCTGTTAGGTGCCACAGGTAAGTTACAGGTGCTGTTAATTACACGAATTAGAGAAGCATCACATGATTTTTCAAACAGTGTCAATACTTTTGTCCACCCCCTTTTTTAGGTTTGGTGTGGAATTATATCCAATTTGGCTTTAGGACAATTCTTTTTGTATTTTTTCATTGAAGACAAATTAAATGAAGATAATACCAAAGAATTTGTGATTGCAATCATTTTCAGGAAGAAACTGAGTATTATCTGACAGAATTGCAGGGGTGCCAATACTTTTGGCCACCACTGTATGTGTGGAGTCTGAACTGAATACCGACAGTCTTGTTGATGTTGGTAGTCAACAACTGCCCTCTTCTGCTCACAAATCCTTCCCAACATCTGGAATGTAGAGTTCCAACGCGTGGGGACATCGCAGATCAGTCGGTGAGCTGGAAGCTGCAAACGCTGCTGAAGCACGGCAAAGGCGATGGAATCTGTAGCTGACTTTCTAAAATGAGCACACAGACAGCGTACTTTGACAAGCTGATCTGGCAAATCGGGATAGATTTTGAGAAACCGCTGAACCACGAAGTTAAGCACATGGGCCAGGCATGGTACGCGTGTGAGCTCGCCTCGCCAACCAGGTTCCGGCCATTGTCACACACGAGCATGCCTGGCTGTAGAGTCAACAGTGTCCGCCACAGATCTGCCTGCTCTTTCAGAGCTGTCCACAACTCTTCAGCATTGTGCGTTTTTTGTCACCTAAGCATATTAGCTTCAGCACAGCCTGTTGCCGCTTGACCGAGGCAGTACTACAGTGCTTCCAGCTTGCAACTGTGGAGGTCCTTTCGCAGATGAAGGCTGAAGAGGAGGAGGAGGTGCAGGAGCTGTAGAATGTGGGGGCCACCCTGATTGACCCAGGGCCCACAATCCTCGGCATCGGGAGGACGTGTTCCATCCTAAGGTTCGACTGGGTCCCGGCTTCCACTATATTAATCGAGTGTGCCGTCAGCGAGATGTACCGTCTCTTCCCACAAGCACTTGTCCACGTGTCCATAGTTAGGTGGACTTTCCCAGTAACTGCGTTGTTGAGGGCACATCAAATGTTGTGGGACACGTGCTTGTGTAATACGTGGATGACTCACTGGGAGAAATAGTGGTAGCTGGGGACCGAGGGACGGCCGCCGCCATCAAGTTGCGGAAAACTTCAGTCTCCACGAGCCTAAAAAGAAACATTTCGAGCGCAAGCATTCGCTAAATGTGTGAGTTTACAAGTGTGGCCTGTGGGGCGTTGGCTGCATATTTACACTTGCGTTTCAAGGACTGGGGTAGGGACAACTGAATGTTGCGCTGGGACAAGGACGTGGACGTGCTTGCTGATGGTGCTAGTTGAGAGTGTTCAATGACAGGTGCAGGGCGGAAGGCATCTTGGCATACGCCATAGACAGGGGATTGGCGTGCGCACACAACAGCGGAACAAGCAGTGGTGTCACCCGTGGACACTGTTGCTGGACCATGGGATTCAGCCCATTTAGTCGGGTGCTTTGCTGCCATGTGCCTGATGATGCTGGTGGTGGTCAGGCTGCTAGTTTTGCTACCCCTGCTGATGCTATCCTGGCAGGTGGTGCAAATGGTCCTTTTCTGGATTTTTGTCGCTGAAATATGGAACAGAGCTGGCTTTATTCTGCATTGAGAACAAGCAAATGGAGCAGAAAAATGGTGTACTCTGGATTGCTTTTTAAGCAAATAACCCGGATTAAGATAAATTAAAAATTGCCCTGGCCCCTCATATCTGCGGCTATGTCTACAAATATCTGTAATTATTATAGCAGCAGACAGGATGTCCAATGCACCCTCTTGTGCTGTATCATACACTGCAGTCTGCCACATTCACTGCCTGCCTGCCTAGCACTGATTATATGCAGCTGGATTAGTCCTCAGAAGGACTGTTAGTTCAGCTGGATTTTACTCTTCCTGATTCCGGGTTACACTGTGACGAGCATAGCGGCGCCAGGTCTTATATAGACCTGGTGATGCTGTGCGGCCAGCCAATCACTGTAATGCCCACAACCAGCATGGTTACGGCATTACAGTGCATGTTAGGCAATCCTTGCATGTTCATTGGCTCTTAAAGAGCACCAAACATACAGGGAGGGGGAACCAATTTCCCGCCCGTGCAACCCCGAAATGTTCGCCGAGCTTGTTGAGCACAGTGATGCTCGGGCGAGTACCGAGCAGTGGCGAGCACGTTCGCTCATCACTAGTCAAGACAATAAGCTAGGTGATACAAAGAGATGGGGTTGACATGTGAGGGTGGCCTGGGAGGCTGATGCGATCCATAATTCCCTTCTCCTTCCCTCAGGAAAACAGAGGATAGCTGTAGACTGAAACTTTTATGTATTTCTATTCTTTCTCCTTTTTTATTTTATAACTGTTTTGCGTACTTGTGTGTTGTTTTATTTTTACTTTTTATATATATTTATTGTAAGCACTGTATATTTTTATATTGAAGCTTAAAATCTTTAATATGTTTGACCTTGTATGCGCTAAAAGAAAGCAATAGCCTTTGAAAGTGTGTGTGACCTTTTGATTGTCTGGCAGTGACATATTTCGGGGACTAGTCACCCCATGTGTTTGAGCGGTAGCACTGAGTTAGGAAATCTGGGTGTGCTGAATGTGTCTGGGTTTGATTTATGCTCACTTTATAGCCTAAAACAGAGGTTGAGTGCTGGATTGAGTGACAAGAGATAAATTAATCCTTGCCGGCACATCTCACATCACGTGCTGACAAGTGTGTAGATGATAACCTGGTGGCAAGCGGTGGGGCAGAGTTGTTTTTTTTTTTTTTGCTTTTATTAGAGCATTAGTACTTGGTTTAAGCAATTATTCCCTGTACTAAGAAATTGGTATCCTTGCAAGGAGTGCACAAGTTCTACAAGGTCCAACTCAGTGCTTACTTGGACATACTTGCAAACAGGGCTGTGGAGTCGGAGTCGTGGAGTCGGAGTCGGTGTCGGAATCGGTAGAAATGTACCGACTCCGACTCCAGCTTTAAAAAAAAATGTATAAATATTTCATAATTGAACTTTCATATGAATTTTATAAATGTTACTCAAATATATATGTTCTATCAAACTATGAACAACAGTGATAAGCAGTTCTGCTGGAGATAGAGACATTTCTTACTTCTTGTGTGTCTATATTCTCCACTGCCCTTATCTAATCTTATACTTGGTTAACCTCATGCTGCCCCAACCCCCCTACTTACAATGTATGAAACTGAAAGTGAAAATGTGTTGCAAATTCTTAGTAGTAAAGCTCCTCCTCTAGACTAGATGTTTACTAGGTGTGCGTCTTCCAAGCATCTCACAGCTGCTACTCAGAAGATGAAGACTGCAAGAAGTATTATCCTTTCAACAAACTTTGCATCAGTTAACTGTGAGTACATGAGGAATAACAGTATTACTGACCACTATATCAGTTGTACGACCTGGCAATAATTTTGTACAATTGTTTTTAGGAAAAACAATTGTCATTTGGATTGTGAAAGCAGAATTAAAAACCTGAGAATGTCAAAGAAGCGTCACATTAAATCAGCTGTATTTGAACATTTCATCATCACTCAAGATAGAAAACATTATGTCTGTCAGTGTATGACAAATGATCCAGACGAAAACAAATGCTGTGAAGCCAGGATCAGTGCATATTCAGGCAAAGATAAAAATGCTCCTACCAGAGCTTCTAATCTAAAGAGACATTTACAGCGCTTTCATCCAGAAGTACTGAAAGCAGTGGATGAGAAAGACTGCATCCAAACCAATGAACCAGTGCCCAGCTCTTCCAGCCAAACAAAGGAGCAGAGAACTTTGCAGCCATCAGTTGCAAGATATTTTGTCAGTGACAAAGTTACTGTGACAATGACAGTAGATGCATTTAAAAAACAGATCATAGAGCTTGTTGTAAAGGATAGTGTGCCTATTTCATTATTTTCACGACCAGTTTTTACGTGTCTGAATGGGGAAATGGCCCGCAAGCTTGGTGTTTCTCTGGAGAGAGAGAGTATTAGAAAATTAGTCATCGAAGAAGCTTTTAAACAAAAGGAAGAACTTAAAAAAACTCTCAAGGGACGCTTTCTGTTTCTTAAAATGGATGCCTGCACACGTCAGAGTGAACTATTTTGCCATCAATGTTCGATATGTTTGTGACAACAATTAAATAGTTACCAAGACATTGGCAGTAAAAGACACCAAACCTCATCACACCAGTGAGTTTCTCCAGGTCTTGGTGGAAAAGGTTCTGCAAGACTATGAACTTAAAAAAGAGCAAGTTCTTTCTGTCGTAACTGACAATGTTTCAAATATGATAAGTACTATTAAGCTAATGAATGAGAGTAATGATGGTGACCAGCAGCTAGAAGAACATTCTGGGTCCACATACACAGAAATGTTTGAAATAGAGGAACACAGTATTGTAACTGAGGAGTAAACTGAAGTTGCTTCAGATGAACAGCAACATGATTGTTTAGATGATCTTGTTGAAACTGTGTCAATACGTTCTTTCATTCATCACATGCGCTGTGTTGTGCATACGCTACAGCTGGCTATAAGAGACAGTCTGCAAGAAGGACATGCTGCTGCACTGATTGACAAGGTGAGAAAATTGGCTACTGTTGCCAGAACCCCTAAAGTTGACTCAATTTTGAAGAGACGTGCTGGAAAAGGGGAAATTATTGATCAAGCCACACGATGGGGCAGTACTTACTTAATGATTCAGCGCTTGGTTGAAATGAAAACCTTTCTTGTAGACATAGCTAACCCTCAACTGACGCTAAATGAAAGTCAGTGGAATCAGGTGACTGAGCTGGAAAAATTGCTAGAGCACCCATTTACAGTGACTAAAAAATTACAAGCAGAGGACTTAACTCCAGGTATTTTCTTAAAGGAGTGGAAGAACCTGATGTTTCGCCTGTCCCAAAGAGGAGGGTTAATTGCAAGTGGCATTGCTACATCAATGAAACAGAGAGAGGAGCTACTATTACAAAATAACATTCTTTTGGCAGCTGTTTATGTAGATCCAATGCATCGGATTCTTCTAGATGATCAACAGCTAACTAAAGGAAAAGAAGCTCTGTTTGAAATAGCAGTAAGGATGAAAGGGTTGCAGAACAGTCAGGAGGAACAAGAAGAATTTGGTCGTCCTGCCACATCTTCACCCTCATCATCAACTGATGAAGAATTTAATTTCGAAAAATATTTGGATCACAAGGACCGTGCAAAGCGTTCCCGCATAGAAGAAGAGTCATCCCCATCAAAGAACACAGCCAGTACATTTCAGCAGAATTTTTCATGCGCACTAAAAGAAATTGAGAAATTTGACCGTTCATCAAAAATAACAATGCAACAAGCGATTCCTCTGTATCCTGACATTGTCAGAGATGTTGCCCGAGTGGTTACTGCTTTGCCACCAACCCAAGTTAGTGTAGAGAGGTTGTTCTCTGCTCTAAAAATAATTAGATCAGATTTGAGGGCATCCATGAAGGAGGATCTGACAGAGGCAATACTTTTTCTGAGGACAAATTTATAGATTTCTTATTATTAACTGCATAACAGTGTTTATTGCATATTTACTTACAAGAGTTTAGAAAAGTTTATAAAAGTTATTTGCTATATTCTAATTGTATTCTAATAAATATAGTTTTTGCTCTAAGTGGTCTGATTACTTATATGATGGTGAGAAACTGAATAAGCACGATGTTAATATTTTACAACAGTAAATTTATTGTTACGAATTGGCCATTTATGAAGGAGTCGGAGTCTGAGTCGGAACCTGATAAAATCCAGGAGTCGGAGTCGCAACTGTGGCTTACCGACTCCACAGCCCTGCTTGCAAACAGCTTCCCCTTTCCGTTTTTCTTTTCTATCTTTTATTTGGCATAAGGCTGTTTACCGATATGGCAGCATTATTTAAGAAGCAGAGTCAAGAGGCTCTGATTAAGCTCTGTGAGCAGAGAGGAATAGAGACAGCACACAGATTTCCTGATTGGTGCGTTGATGGCGCAGGACTCAAAGCAGAGTACCTTGGCACCTGGACAAATTGAAAGCCCAACTCAGAGGAGACAAGTGATGGACCTTGTCCCGGAAATAACTTATGGGGGGTACCGACACTGCCAGTTCTGAGGCGAGCAGGGACTTTTCTTTGCAAATGGCCTTACAAAAGCTCGGAGAATGTGATGCCAGTATGTGCCTGCAGCTTATTCTAAAGTGCCAACAGGCTTCAGAATGCCAGGATATGACAGATTTCCAGCTTAAGATGGCCCAACTACCAAGGGGTTTCAGTTTTCAGCTACCTTATTCTTAGTATATAAATCCTTTGAAAATTCCACTTTTGGAAAACTTACTAGCGATAGAGAAAGATGGAGACTTACTGTATTTTTTGGACTATAAGACGCACCCCAAATGTTGTGGTGGAAAATAGGAAAAAAAGTATTTTTTTAATATGTGGGTCCGTCTTATAGTCTGAATAGATATCTTACCTGGGGAGGTGGTGGATCGGGTGTCACAGGATGCAAGGTCCTTCAGGAAGCCGGCGGAAGTGGAGGAATGCTGCGGATCCTGAATGTGAGAAGCCAATGCTCCAGCAGCGGGGAGTAGCGGTGGTGATGAAGCAGGATCGCAGGGCCCTCCGTTCCCTCCCTCAGGAACCCAGCGGCTGCAGTAGAAGAGGTGAGATGCTGGGGGCCGGTGTCTGACTGGGGGCCTGGGGCCTGGCGCTGTTTGAATTTCTGGTGATGCAATTTGGTATGAAAAATTCCCCTGCCTCTTTCCAGCGATTGGTTAGTCAGCTACTGGAGGGGTTTAATGGTTTTGCAGTTGCTTATCTTGATTATATAACCATTTTGAGTAATTCCTGGAAGGAACACCTTGTGCGTCTGTCTCAGATGCTGCAGAGACTTAACACAGCAGGTCTGACTGTTAAGCCAGGGAAATGTCAGATAGCCATGCTTGAAGTAAAATACCTTGGACACAGTGTGGGGGGAGGGTTGCTAAAACCCAAACAAGGGAAGGTAGAAGCCATCAAGACCTGGCCTACTCCACGAACCAAAAGGCCGATAGTGTCTTTCCTGAGTACGGCCAGCTATTATAGGAAGTTTGTGCTAAACTACAGTGCTCTGGCAATGCCATTAACTGACCCGACAAAGAAGAAACTTTCCCAAATGATTTCCTGGATTTATCAATGGGAGGAATCCTTTGGTGACCTAAATGGCTTGTTCACCCGTTCTTCAGGCCCCAGATTTCACTCTCAGGTTTGTGGTGCAGACTAATGAAAGCACTTACCGGCTGGGTGCGGTTCTCAGCCAGGTAAACCAGCAAGGTGAAGAACACCCAATTCTCTAAGCAGGATACTCCTGCCCAGAGAGGTTGCTTATGCCACAATTGAAAAGGAATGTTTAGTAATTGTGTGGGCTCTGCAGAAACTACAGCCATATCTATATGGGTGCCACTTCGCCATGATCACAGATCGTAACTCACTGAGTTGGTTTAACAGAGTAGTAGGGGATAATGGAAAATTGCTCAGGTGTAGCCTGATTTTACAGCAGTATGATTTTACAATTCAACATAAGAAAGGAATTGCTCATGATAATGCTGATGGTTT
The DNA here is from genome assembly GCF_046119375.1 of Phyllobates terribilis. NCBI lineage: Eukaryota > Metazoa > Chordata > Amphibia > Anura > Dendrobatidae > Phyllobates > Phyllobates terribilis. Next base: position 276,635,504 of record NW_027362769.1, on the reverse strand, counting down.
ATCTCGCCAAGGTGGGCCGGAACCGGATACTTGCTAGGGAGCTGACAAGAAATTCAAACTCCAATGCATGTTCAAAAAGGGGAGGTGTGAGGGAAATATACACACGTGATCAAAATTGTTGGTACCCCTCGTTTAATGAAAGAAAAATCCACAATGGTCACAGAAGTAACTTGAATCTGACAAGTAGTAATAAATTAAAAATCTATGAAAATGAACAAATGAATGTCAGACATTGCTTTTCAACCCTGCTTCCACAAAAAAAATTTTTGAACCTCGTTTTTATTAAAAATAAAGTTTTCATACATTAATGTGAATATGATTTGAAATATACATGACAAGGCTGTTATAAGATGGTAAATAGCAGAATGTACATTTCAAGCATGGTTACATCAAGTCAAAAAACAAACCAAAACTAGGGGGGGGGGGTACAGAATGCCTAAAACAGGTACTTTCCTCCTATAGATCACCCAACAGGGGTGCATAACCTTAGACTCTCCTTGAAAGTTGTGCGGGACCCACCGACACCAAGATAGACCTATGACACCTAGATGTATCTCCTCACTGCGGCTCTATCAAACACACTTCTTCACAGGCCGTTCCCCTAATAGTTGCTGCTCTTGGTACCACACTGTAGGTTGGAAACAAATTCTAATATCATCTCGGATGTGTTGTGGAAGCAAAGAGATGAAACTTTCCCAAGTTTCAAAGAATGACTGCACCTTTTCCTCTCTGTGCAAAGAGGCCTCAGCCCAATCCATCTGAAGCAGGAACGATAATTTGTCTAAAAAGATCTTAAAAAAAGGAGTTTGGTTGTGAATCCATACTTGCAGAATGGCCTGGACACTGGCTGCCACCACCATGTGCAGCAGTTTACGGACACCCGGAGAGCATGTGTATTTATCTGGCTCTAGATATCCGAAGATGGCCCATAGAGGCTCATCAGGAGCAAAGTTTGTCAGGTGTGTGGTGGTAAATTGTTATATTCTGGTCCAGAAGGGCTGAATGATCAGGCATGTCCACAGGCAATGAAATAGATTGGCCTCAGGGGTGCGGCACTTAAAGCACTCAGAGGTTGTATACAGCCCCATTCTATGACCCTTCTGGGGGGGTTAAAAAAGATCTATGACATATTTTCAATCTCATTTCAAGGAAGCGAGCTGAAGGGAGGGATTTATAGGCTTGGTCCAGGGCTTCAAAATTGTGTTGATCGATAAAGCGGGATCATCGATCTGCCATTTTGTTAGTGAAAATTGAGATTTCTCATAGTCTAGGGCGACATGGATGAATTTATAATTGGAGACTATTTGGCCAGATGAGGTGTTAGATTTAGTGAACCATCTAAGCAGGTATGGATCCCACTCTCGCTCAGGAAAATGAGTTATTATCTTTGTTACATAACTCTTAGCCTGTAGGTATTGGAATGGGGGGAATGTAGTGGTAGAGTATTTAGATTGCATTTCCTCTATTAAATACATACGGCGCTCCCCTAAGTGGATCAGTTGTTTAATGGATGTTATACCTTGAGAGTGCCACCGATAAAAGACAAGATGAGCATGCCTGTGCTGGAAATAGTGGTTTCCAATGAGTGGGAGAAGGAGAGACATCTGAGGAGAGAGCTGAAACTGTCGGCGTATTTTCTGCCATGTTTTCCATGAAGACACCAGGATAGGGTTCGCCTTCACCTTAGCCGGCAATTCAATATAAAGGAGGTGTAGGAGAGTAGAGAGAGCCAGTCCCGGTGTGAGACAGTATTCCAGACTATACTGGGCGTAGCAGGAGTCCCCCCCCCACCCCCTCAGCCAGTCCACCACCACCCGGAATGGGGATGCTAAATTATAGCGTCTAATATCAGGGAAGTTTATCCCCCAATTTCTCTTCAGCTGTTGGAGTAATTTATAGGCAATACGGGGCTTCTTTCCTTCCCAGATAAATAAGCAGTATAAATAGTTAATCTGTTTCTCCTCTTAGGGAGTTAAGTAGATTGGTAGAGTGAGAAAAAGATAGAGAAGACGTGGGAATTCTGTCATTTTAATTAAGTTGACTCTACCTAGGTATGATAGATTAAAATCTTTGCATTTAGCTAAAGTGGATTTTAAGTTGTTGAGGTATAGGTTGATGTTGGTTTTATACAATTTAGCTGGATGTCTCGCCACTTGCACTCCCAGGTATTTTACTGAGCTAGTAGTCCACTGACAGGGGAACCCCGATGTCCACGACAGCCTGGATGGACCGCATAGCATCATCACTTCTGTTTTGTCCCAGTTAATATTATAGCCCAATAGGTCTCCCACATCCTCTAGCTCTCGTTTAAGAGAGTGCAGAACTTATTTGGGGTTAGTTACTACCAGCAGGATATCATCCGCGAATGCGGCCACATTGAGCTTCCCAGAGTCCACCACAAGTCCCCTAAAGGTAGGGGTCTGCAATAAATGATGCAGTAAGGGGTCAGTAGAAAGAATAAATAAGAGGGGTGATAGAGGGCATCCCTGTTTTACTCCTCGAAAGAGGTCTAAAGTTGGTGCATTGCATCCATTGACCGCCACACAGGTATTTGCATTCATATGGAGGTATTGAATATATTGCCGAAACCTTGGGCCCACAATCCCCCTGCCCAGAACTTCATACAAAAAAAGGCCATGCCACTTTATCAAAGGCCTTTTCGGCATCTAGACTCATCAGCATTGCGGGTGGTCTCGATGCGTCTTGGTCCAAGTCCGTAGCAGCGACCGCCAGGCGTATGTTTACCACACTACTCCGCCCCTGAGTAAAGCCCTTTTGAGCCTCACACAGTAGCAGTTGTAGACGGCTTGCTAAGATCTTTGCCAAGAGTTTGTAGTCCTGGCTGAGGAGTGAGATTGGGTGATATTATTGTGGTAGTAACGGGTCGCAATTAGGTTTAGGGATTACTATGGTGCGTGAGTCAGTAAATCGATCGATGGGGTCCCCCTGAAGGAAAGTTGTGTTGAAAAGGTTAGTCAGAATAGATATTATGTCAGGGGATAAAATCCTATAATATTCAGCAGAGAAACCATCAGGGCCCGGGGCCTTGCCGCTGGATGAGTCTGCTATAGCTGGTCTCACTTGATCTTCTGTTATCTCTGAGTCCAGCGTCACTTGTTTTCAGTGGTCAGGGATGGGAGATTAATTAGGTTTAAGAAGGAATTAATCGTTGAGAGGTTAGCGGGGGAGGCTCTGTAGAGGTCTTCATAATAATCACTAAAAAATTTTTGATCTCTTCCAGGTCAGCCATCTGCAAACCTGTTAGGGGGCTCTGCAGTTTAAGAACTGGTTTGTAGGGTTGTTTGCATTTAGTTAAAGTAGCTAATAATTTACCCTTCTTATTTCCCCAACGATAAAATTTATTTAGAGTCAGTTGGATTTGCCATGGTTATCGGAAATGTACGAAGGAATCCACTGGATGTTTAGCCATAGAGTAAGCTTGTTGTGTGTCAGGGAATGAGGTCAAGGCGAACGCTGTTTGAGCCTGAAGTAGGGAGGTGTGTAAGGCATCAAATTTCTTTGTGTCCTTTCCTCCTACATGACAGGTAACTGACAATATGGCCTTTCATAACCGCCTTAGAAGTGGCCCACAGCAGAGGGGTATCGTCAGTATGGATGATATTGTCATCTAGGAAGTTATTCTAGTGTGATTTAAGAAAGGTTTTGAAATCATCTGATTCTGCCATGTAGGATGGGAACCTCCAATGTCTCGTCTGTGGGCTTGGCTCTGCTAGATGAGATAGGAGCATGGTCTGAGATCAGTATATGGTGAATACGGGAGTCAGTGTTGGATAAATAGTTGTGAGGAAATGAGGAAGAAATCAATCCAGGAGAAGGAGTGGTGGGTGAGGGAGTGACACGTGTACTCTAGCTGTGGAGTCTGTCACTCTCCTTGGCTCACAGAGTGAAAGCTGTTCCATGAAATGTAGGAGGGATGTGGTGGCTGCTGAGGTCTGTGGGAAGGGTGAGGAGTGGTCTAAGGTGGGACATTGTACTATATTAAAGTCTCCTCCCACTGTCATGCGACTAGGCCCAAGTCCTATCTGGAGAATCGATAGGTAGAAAATATGTTGGTCATGGTTAGGAGCATAGAGATTGACCAAGAAATATATTTTCCCAGCTATTTCCACTTTCAGAATCCGTTATCTGCCCTGAATATCACTAATAGATTCCTGAATGGAGCATGGCAGGCCCTTCTTAAGAATAGCTACTCCGCGTGATGATGAAGTATGCGAAGCAGTGAAGCAATCTCCTATCCAGGGAGCTGGCAATTTACCAGGCTTGACAGCCCTCCAGTGTGTCTCTTGGAGTAAGATGACATCTGGTGAGAATCTGTTTAAGTGATTCAATACCTTTTTACACTTTGGAGGGGTGTTAAGGCTCGCCACGTTCCATGATAAGAACCACAAGTGTGGTGAAGTGTAAGTGGTGTCAGGATCTGGTATTTGAAAAGTACTCATCCTGTATCGCAGGGCAGTGTCTGAGCAGTATACGGCAGTAGGGTATGTTCATCCCCCTCGGTCCCAGTGAGCCGCAGGAATGAACAGGTAGTAAAAGTGTTATCAATGGTGGGTTCTGCATGGATTAGTACCTGAGTTAAGAAGAGGGAAAGTATAGGAGGGTAAAAATAGTAAAAAAAAAAAACTAGAGAAGCAACAATATGCTTAACACTACAAAGCAGTGATAGCAGCTCGCCAAAAACACACCATACAAGCCATGCCATCACGGAGAAAAACATTCCATTATGAAAACAACAGTCTTCCTGCAATAAAAGATCGCATGGATAACAGGTCTATAGATTATCCCACTGCGACATCTCCAGCACATCGAAATCTTCTCTCCTCCACCTTAGGGTCTTCGTAAATAGTTACATGATCGCCATCTTGGACTTTGAGTTTAGCTGAGTAGAGCAGATGAAATCCAATGTTTTTTTCAAACAATAAACGACAGGTGAGTTTACGGCTGTGGAGAAGTCCTGGAAAATTTGAATTTTTGAGTCCTGGATAATCAATTCTCGTTGTCGTCTATATGATCTCATGACCTTTTCTTTCACAGCCCAGTTGAGGTATTTTGCTGTAACCGGGCAAGGTCTATAATTTCCATTTCCTCGGTTAGGGCTTTGGGGACCTAGTCTGTGCGCTAGTTCTATAATCATTGAGTCTTTGTCCAGATCCATCTGAAGTGCAGCAGGGAGGTCTCTAGTAAGATATTACATAAGATGTTCACCGCCCACCGACTCCGGGACGATCTCTGTTCTCCAAGTCTTCTAGCTTATCGCGCATTTCTCGCTCTGCGATCTGACTCTGTTAGAGAGAGGCCCTCAATTTTGTGGTCTACGTTTTATTGGACTGGATTCTGCTTTCCAGCTCTGTTACCTTTTGGGAGTAGGGGGTGATTAGAGCCATAGCTGTGGCAAGAGAGGCATGGAGGGCGTCAAATCGCTGGTCAAATTGTGGCATCAATATCTTGGAGACCTTACGAGCCACCAACGCTGCTTGTGTAGAGTCTTGCACAGAGGATCCAGGGCAGCTCCGTAGCGGAGAGAGCTGTGGTGAGGATAAGCTATCATCCATCTGTAATTCAGGCGGAGAGCCTAGTGGTGGGGAAGCGGGCTGGCAACGTGGGTTCTTAGCAGGTTGTTTAGGTGGTTTCGGGGTGGGTTAACCTTTGTGCATTGTAGATGGTGCTTGTGTGTTGAGCGGCCAAAGCACTTATAAGATGGTGGGTTTCTCTGCTTGGGTTTTTATTAGGTTTTTGTCCATTACAATTCCCCGATAGTAGTGAGAAATAGTAGATCAGCAGGCACCAGATGGGGTTAGCAGATTACCAGGTTATTGGTCATAGTGGACAGGGAGTAGGAAGACTGTTATGGTCTGACTACCATATGTCTTGGTTGGTGGTGGCCAGATGGATAAGATGTGGTGTCTAATTGCTACATATATCCTCGGATAGTAGGTCAAAGAAGAACCGTGCAGCTGGCAGGTAGAGTATAAAATTCTGATCCTGGTGTCTTTATGACCTGCAGAAAGGGTCGTCAGGAGAACCACACCAGTGTTTTGGTATATTCGGCAGGTCTCTGCTATCTTATGTCGTGTGAGCCACACAGAGGGCTTCCAGAGAAAAAAAGAGTGTAGCGCTTGCAAATCAGATGCGTCAAGGGAGCAGATCCCTTACACAGTCAGTTAGATTGCTTCCTGATGGTGGTGGTTTTCAGCAGATTTATCTATGTAAGCAGGAGCTATTTTAAAAGGCGGTCATGCTGGATGTCCCTCTCCCGGAAGTCCTCCAATCTGCGACAGTTCACCACTTGATAATTCCAGTCATAGAATTGACAGGATCAAGTAAGAAGTGAGTTTCAAGTATTTCTCCCGTGTCTTTATCTATATCCTGAAGACACTTTGCTCCAGAGCCAGTCCTAGATTTTAGTGGTCTCTTTAAAAGTACATATGCTGAAGGATGTATTAGTAGTGTTCCCCAGCTGTGCCCCTAGTCTTGTTTCTGGCTTTAGGGTTTCCGTCAAAGAGTAAGTTGCACGGGAAGAGTTAAACTCTCTACCACTATGCACTCAGGATTCCAAGTCACTGTTTTATTTAGATGAGTAAACTGCAGGGGAGGAACTTAATGAGTACTGCATTTTGTGTGGCTGTATCCCCAGGGGAGATTAGGCTTCCAGGTTTAACAGTTCAGTGTGGAGGTGTGCACTCCATTAATATGGGGTTACCTGTTGTTGTCTAAACACCTCCAGCAATGTTTCCCTTTATTGTGTGGTGTTCTGCATCTGGTCACTTTGGGTGTCAGGGGTTCTCTCCTTTGTTGTATATGACTGTCCTGCTAAATCTCTCCCCTCTCTCCACTATCCGGCTTCACAGTATCCTCCAGCCACTCTCCACGTTTCTCCCCCCCCTGATTGTATGTGTGCCTCAGCAGGGAGCCCCGGATACTGATTAACCCGGGGAGATAGACTACTCCGAGGGGAGCCTGCAGTCCCGGGGATATCAGAAGCACTCTTCCCAGTGGAGAGGCTGGCTGTTATCTGGCCTCCTTGTACAGCACAGTCTCTTTCACAACCCCAGAACGGAGGAGGGTAGGAGAGATAGCGTCCCAGGGTGGGGGTGAGTGGATGTTTTTACCTCGGTAATATGATCTATGAAGCTCCAACCACTTAGTCCCGCAAGCTCTGTACTCCGTCAGACGGCCAGTGTGTGTGACACTCTCCCACTGTTAGTTTTCAGGCAGATGAATAATGACATGGCAGGCCTCTGCTAGGCCTCAGTCTTGGAGTAGGTCCTCTGAGTCCCACTATAGGGATTACTGGTCAATATCACCCTTGATGAGTTCTTGCAGATGGTGTGGTGAAATATAGCCAAGGGAGCTTTGTAGATGCGGGATGCACTAGATTAACGTTGATGCATCAGGAGCTCCATCAATCACGTCTGGTGCTTGTGGCAGCCATTTTGGAATACCCTCCACATAATTCAAAAAAAAATTAAACTCATGAAATACGCCTGGACAGAAATGATGGTACCGCTGAAAATGTGACAAAAGGGACATGTTAAATCAACTTGTGTCCACTAAGTAGCATCACAGGTGTCTACAATCTTGTAATCAGTCAGTGGGCCTGTGTATAGGGCTACAGATACTCACTGTGCTGTTTGGTGACATGGTGTGTACCACACTCAACATGAACAAGAGGAAGCAAAGAAAAGAGTTGTCTCAGGAGATTAGAAAGAAAATTATAGACAAGCATGTTTAAGGTAAAGGTTATAAGACCATCTCCAAGCAGCTTGATATTCCTGTGACTACAGTTGCACATATTAAGAAATTTAAGATCCATGGGACTGTAGCCAACCTCCCTGGACGTGGCCGCAGGAGGAAAATTGATGACAAATCAAAGAGACGGATAATACGAATAGTACCAAAAGAGCCCAGGATAACTTCTAAAGAGATTAAAGGTGAACTTCAAGCTCAAGGAACATCAGTGTAAGATCACACCATCCTTCGTTGTTTGATCCAAAGTGGACTTCATGGGTGACTACCAAGGAGAACACCATTGTTGAAAAAAATCATAAAAAAGCCAGACTGGAATTTGCCAAACTACATGTTGACAAGCCACAAAGCTTCTGGGAGAATGTCCTATGGACAGATGAGACAAAAATGGAAGTTTTTGGCAAGGCACATTAGCTCTATGTTCACAGATGGAAAAATGAAGCATATCAAGAAAAGGACACTGTCCCTACAGTGAAATATGGAGGAGGCTCTGTTACGTTCTGGGGCTGCTTTTGCTGCATCTGGCACAGGGTGTCTTGAATCTGAGCAGGGTACAATGAAATCTCAAGACTATCAAGGGATGATTCTAGAGACAAATGTGCTGCCCAGTATCAGAAAGCTTGGTGTGAGTTGCGGGTCATGGGTCTTGCAACAGGATAATGACACAAAAAACACAGCTAAAAACACCCAAAAATGGATAAGAGGAAAACATTGGACTATTCTGAAGTGGCCTTCTATGAGCCCTGACCTAAATACTATTGAGCATCTTTGGAAAGAGCTGAAACATGCCGTCTGGAAAAGGCAACCTTCAAACTCAAGACTACTGGAGCAGTTTGCTCATGATGAGTGGGCCAAAATAACTGTCGAGAGGTGCAGAAGTCTCATTGACAGTTACAGGAATCATTTGATTGCAGTGATTGCCTCAAAAGGTTGTTCAACAAAATATTAAGTTAAGGCTATGTGCCCACAATGCAGAAATGCACCGGATTTTTCCTGAGCATTTCTGCATCTCCCTGGCAGAAAAAACGCATGCAGATTTTACATGCGTTTTTCCTGCCAGGGACAAGCGGAAGTGAAGCATTTTTACATGCATTTCCGCATGCGAGTTGTCGAGCGCTTTCCAAGCGATTTTAGCATCACTTGGAAATTGCTTGCCTGCTTGGTCACACTATATAAAACCATTCAACCGGTATGGATTTATATAGTGTGACTGTAAAAGAATGGTAAAAAATAAATCTATACTTACCTTCTGATGGCCCCCGGTGTCCTTATCCAATCCGTCCGGTGTCTCACGTCATGGCAGGTCCTTTTAGACCATTGCGAGCTGCCGGGGACACCGGACTTATCGCTATGAAGACCGCGGGCCATCACAAGGTGAGTATAATGTATATTTTTTATTTTATTCTTTTTTTTTACAGGTACTATGGTACCCGGGTCTGGAGGAGAGTCTCCTCTCCTCCAAACCCGGGTACCATCCGCACATTGAACCGCATGATATCCGCATGTGCACACTTAGTGATGTAGATATAATGTGATTCAATGCTAGTCAATGGCGGCGAAAACACAGCGATTCCGCAAAATAATTGGTAGTGCTGCGGATTTTTCCGCAATGATAATCCGCAGCGGAAACTTCCGCAGCATGTGCACAGCACATGCGGATTATCATTGGGGAACACGGCAGACTTCTACCAAGCATTTTTTAAGCGTTTCTGCAGCGTAATTGCCGCTGCGGAAATGCTTAAAAAACGCACCGTGGGCACACAACCTAAAAGTACCATTATTTCTGTCCAGCCCTATTTCATGAGTTTAATTTTTTTTTTTAAATCTGTTGAAGCAGGGTTGAAAAGCAATGTCTGACTTTCATTTGTTCATTTTTATAGATTTTTAATTTATTATTACTTTTGTCAGATTCAAGTTATTTCTGTGACCATTGTGGGTTTTTCTTTCATTAAACGAGGGGTACCAAGAATTTTGACCACCTGTGTATAATCAATAAGAGAAAAGTATAACAGTAGTAAAGCTGCATTTAGTTGACAAAAGGATGAAGCTGGATATACCAGTATTGTAAGCACAAAGGGGCTGTTGTTGTAGGTGTCAAACTCGGCACTTTAGCTCCTAAATTCTGAGTTTCAAAGCAAACACATGGTCTGTAATTGGGCAGGATATTTCCTATTCACTGTCTAGAGAATAGGGGTAGACAGGTACCCTATTTTTCGAACTATAGGATCCACTGGACCATAAGATGTACCTAGGTTTTAGAGGAGGATTATAGAATGTAAGCAAAAAATGTGGTCATGATGCCCTGTTAAGGGGGAGGTGATCTGCTGCTGACACTGTTAAAGGGGTAATGACCCCCAATTCTGTTAATATCCCCCATCCTGGTATATATGGCCCCCTCCTTCCTGTTATATGTGGCCCTCATCCCCATCCTGGTATGCATGGCACCCCTCATCCACATCCTGGTATGTATGGCACCCCTCATCCCCATCCTGGTATGTATGGCACCCCAATCCTCCATCCTTGTATATATGCCCCCCTCATCGCTCTTCCTGGTATGTATGGCCCCCCCTCATCACTCTTCCTGTTCTGTATGGCACCACTCATCCCTGTCCCTGGTATGTATGGCACCCTTCAACCCTCATCCTGGTATGTATGGCACCCATCATCCCCCATCCTGGTATGTATGGCACCTCTCATCCCCCATCCTGGTATGTATGGCACCCCAATCCCCCATCCTGGTATGTATGCCCCCCTCATCCCTCTTCCATGTATGTATGGCACTCTTTATCCCTTTTCCTGGTATGTATGGCACCCCTCATCCCTCTTCCTGGTATGTATGGCACCCTTCATCCCTCTTCCTGGTATGTTTGGCACCCTTCATCCTGGTATGCTTGGCACCCTCTGATCCCCATCACACTGCACACAAAAAATAATTATTCTCATCACCTCTCTCCCCCAGCGCTACGTCCTGCTCTGCTGCCGACAGGCTTCTCACTGTGTGAGCCACGCATGGCGTAACTGCCTTACGCCCTCACACTGTGAGATGCTGTGCCGGAATAGTCACTGCTCCCCACGCCGGAGCTACAGTACAGACCAAAAGTTTGGACATACCTTCTCATTTAAAGATTTTTCTGCATTTTCATGACTATGAAAATTGTACATTCACACTGAAGACATCAAAACTATGAATTAACACATGTTGAATTATATACTTAACAAAAAAGTGTAAAACAACTGAAACTATGTCTTAAATTCTAGGTTCTTCAAAGTAGCCACCTTTTGCTTTGATGACTGCTTTGCACACTCTTGGCATTCTCTTGATGAGATTCAAGAGGTAGTCACCGCAAATGGTCTTCCAACAATCTTGAAAGAGTTCCCAGAGATCTTAGCACTTGTTGGACCTTTTGCGTTCACTCTGCGGTCCAGCTCACCCCAAACCATCTTGATTGTGTTCCGGTCTGGTGACTGTGGAGGCCAGGTCATCTGGCGTAGCACCCCATCACTCTCCTTCTTGGTCAAATAGCCCTTACACAGCCTGGAGGTGTGTTTGGGGTCATTGTCCTGTTGAAAAATAAATGATGGTCCAACTAAACACAAACCAGATGGAATAGCATGCCGCTGCAAGATGCTGTGGTAGCCATGCTGGTTCAGTATACCTTAAATTTTGAATAAATCCCCAACAGTGTCACCAGCAAAGCACCCCCACACCATCACACCTCCTCCTCCATGATTCACGGTGGGAACCAGGCATGTAGAGTCCATCTGTTCACCTTTTCTGCGTCGCACAAAGACACGGTGGTTGGAACCGAAGATCTCAAATCTGGACTCATCAAACCAAAGCACAGATTTCCACTGGTCTAATGTCCATTCCTTGTGTTCTTTAGCCCAAACAAGTCTCTTCTGCTTGTTGCCTGTCCTTAGAAGTGGTTTCCTAGCAGCTATTTTACCATGAAGGCCTGCTGCACAAAGTCTCCTCTTAACAGTTGTTGTAGAGATGTGTCTGCTGCTAGAACTCTGTGTGGCATTGACCTGGTCTCTAATCTGAGCTGCTGTTAACCTGCGATTTCTGAGGCTGGTGACTCAGATAAACTTATCCTCAGAAGCAGAGGTGACTCTTGGTCTTCCTTTCCTGGGGCGGTCCTCATGTGAGCCAGTTTCTTTGTAGTGCTTGATGGTTTTTGCAACTGCACTTGGGGACACATTCAAAGTTTGCCCAATTTTTCGGATTGACTGACCTTCATTTCTTAAAGTAATGATGGCCACTCGTTTTTCTTTACTTGGCTGCTTTTTTCTTGCCATAATACAAATTCTAACAGTCTATTCAGTAGGACTGTCAGCTGTGTATCCACCTGACTTCTGCACAACACAACTGATGGTCCCAACCCCATTTATAAGGCAAGAAATCCCATTTATTGAACCTGACAAGGCACACCTGTGAAGTGAAAACCATTTCCGGTGACTACCTCTTGAAGCTCATCAAGAGAATGCCAAGAGTGTGCAAAGCAGTCATCAAAGCAAAAGGTGGCTACTTTGAAGAACCTAGAATATAAGACATATTTTCAGTTGTGTCACACTTTTTTGTTAACTATATAATTCCACATGTGTTAATTCGTAGTTTTGAAGCCTTCAGTGTGAATGTACAATTTTCAAAGTCATGAAAATACAGAAAAATCTTTAAATGAGAAGGTGTGTCCAAACTTTTGGTCTGTACTGTATGTGTGTGGGGAGCAGTGACCATTCACTCACCTTAATACCGCGCACACTGTACCCGCAGCGCAGATCCTACTGCCACTCTGCGGTCTGTGTGTCCGCTATTAAGGATCATGAATATTCACTACAATCCACTCCCATGAGTTGTAGTGAATATTCATGGTCTTTAATTGCGGGCACACAGATCGCAGAGCAGCAGCAGGAGCCGCGCTCCCCGCGCACAATGGTCACTTCTCCCCACGCATACAGTCCCTGCATGGGGAGCTGTGACTATTCACAGAAAAGACCAAACTCTGTATGAGGCATATCTTTATTTCCAGTGAAATTTTCAGGGATTTGAAGACCTTGTCCAGTGAGTTCATTGTTGATTTGTCCTAGCTCTTCTATTGACTTTGATGTTGTCCCTGCATTGTGAGTGATCGTTGATCTGAGTAGGTTAAAGTCCTTTACCAATTTCCAGTTTGTCACCATACATCTCAAATGTGTCCCGGTCCTACCTGGCAGTAGTCAATAGGTTTGTCTTTGTATTGAGTAGAAGTCCCATGTTCGAGCTTTCCATCTTGACACTTAAATAACTCCTACATTCCATCTACACTTGTTGCTATCAATATTTTATCGTTTGCATATTTAACCTCTTTTTGACATGAGGTGTAATAATACATCTCTGTGACCTGGGTCTTAATGGCCAGGTACGTAAAAAAAAACAAAAAACAAGCCGCCATATAGCTCCATCAGCCGAAAAGTAAATTATAGCTCTCAGAATAAAGCGATGCAAAAAATTTATTTTTTCTATAAAATAGTTTTTATTGTGTAAAAGCGCCAAAACATAAAAAAAGATGTGTAGTATCGCTGTAAACGTACTGACCTGAAGAATAAAGCCGTCTTATCAATTTTACCACATGCGTAATGGCAAAAAAAAATTGTTGGTTTTTGTTTATTCTGCCTCCCAAAAATCGGAATAGAAAGCGATGAAGAATGTCATGTGCACGAAAATGGTACCAATAAAAACGTCAACTTGTCGTCCCGCAAAAAAACAAGCCCTTACATGAGTTTGTCGGCCGAAATATGGCAAAATGATTGCAAAAACTGGTCTGTGCAAAAAAAAACTTTGTGTGTGACAGCTGCCAAACATAAAAACTCGATATGATTCTGGTATCGCTGTAATTGCACTGACCCAAAGAATAAAGTCGTTTAATTACTTATACCACACGAGGAACGGCATAAAAAATAAACTCTAGGGTAGGGTTAGGGTTGGGTTAGGGTTGTGTTAGAGTTAGTGTTAGGATTAGGTTTACGGTTAGGGTTACTGCTAGGAGAAGGGTTAGGCTTGTGCTAGGCTTAGAGTTGGGGTTGGAATTTTTTCAAAAGTAAAGAAAAAAAATGATGACATGGCGACCAGTGTTGAGCGCAAGTGCTCGCTACTTGAGTCTGCATCTGGTGCTCGGGTTTGCACCAAGTATTGTTGGTGCTCGAGTCTCTGCCCCATATGTTCTGCGGCTGTGATACAGCAAAAAAAAACACGCGAGATTGCCTGCCATGCACAAGCAATCGCCGCATGTTTTTTTTGGGTGCCCAACAACCGTGAAACATGCAGGGCAGGGACTCGAGCATGTCACTCGTGCACCCGCGTTACATGGTGCATATCAGAGTACCCGATGCAAACTCAAGTAGCGAGCACTTGTGCTCAAGACTGATGACAACTTATTCAATATGATGACCTAATGTGATCAAATTCTGTGTCGTACCTCTGTGTTCAAAATGTTCACTATGCCCCTTGATAAAATACTTTAGGGGTCTTCTTTCCAAAATGGGGTCCCTTGTGGGGGGCTTCCACTGTTTAGGCACATCAGGGGCTCTTCAAATGCGACATGGTGTCCGCTCTCAATCCCAGCCAATTTTGCATTCAAAAAGTCACACAGTGCTCCTTCTCTTCTGAACCCTGTCGTATGCCCAAACAGTGTTTTTTCCCCGAATATGGGGTATCGTCATACTCAGGAAAAATGGCACAACAAATGGTGTGCTGCTGTTAGCCTTATGAAAATGCAAAATTGGGGGCTGAAAAACATTTTTGTGGGAAAAATGTGTCAATTTTTATTTTTGCATCTTGATTTCATAAACTTCTGTGAAGCACCTTGGGGGTTCAAGGTGCTCACCACACATCTAGATAAGTTCCCTGAGGGGTCTAGTTTCCAAAATGAGGTCTTGTTTGTGGTTTTCACTGTTTAGGCACACCAGGGGCTCCCCAAACATGACATGGCTTCCGCTAATTATTTAAGCAAATTTTACATTCAAAAAGTCAAATGGCACTCCTTCCTTTCCGAGCTCTGCCTGGCGCCCAAACAGTGGTTTTTCCACACATATGGTGTATCTGCGTGCTCAGGAGAAATTGCACAACAAATTTATGGTCCAGTTTTTCCTGTTCCTCTTGCAAACATAAAAAAAATTGGGTCTAAATTAACATTTTTGTGAAAAAAAATTAAATGTCCATTGTTTTCTTCCACATTCCAAAAATTCCTGTGAAGCACCTGAAGGTTTAATAAACTTCTTGAATGTGTTTTTGAGCACCTTTAGGGGTGCAGTTTTTAGAATGGTGTCACTTTTGGGTATTTTCTGTCATAAAGGCCCCTCAAAGTCGCTTCAAATGTGATGTGGTCCTTAAAAAATGGTTTTGTAAATTTTGTTGGAAAAATAAGAAATCGCTGGTCAGCTTTAAGGCTGTGTGCCCAATATGCAATACCGCTGCAGAACCGCTTAAAAAACGCTTGGTAGAAGGTCTGCCATGTACCCCAATGATAATCCGCATGTGCCGTGCACATGCTGCGGAAATTTCCGCTGCTGATTATCATTGCAGAAAAATCCGCAGCACTACCAGTTATTTTGTGGAATCGCGGCGTTTTCGCCGCCATTGACTTGCATTGGACTGCATGAGATCCGCATCACTGCATCTGCAGATGCGGATACCATGCGGTTCAATGTGCGGATGGTACCCGGGTTTGGAGAAGAGGAGACTCTCCTCCAGACCCGCGTACTATAGTACCTGTAAAAAAAAGAATAAAATAAAAAATATACATTATACTTAACTTACGATGGCCCCGGTCTCCATAGCGATCCGTCCTGGCTTGCCGCTAGCTCGCAATGGTCTAAAAAGGACCTGCCGTGATGTAATTTAGTCATGTGACGTGTCACGCGACCGCTGGACCAGAATGGTAAAAAATAAATATTTTACTTACCTTCTGATGGACCCCGGTGTCCTTATCCGATCCGTCTTGGCTTGCCAGCAGCTCGCGGTGGACTAAAAGGACCTGACGGCAAGCCAAGACGGATCGGATAAGGACACTGGGGTCCATCAGAAAGTAAGTATAATATTTATTTTTTATTTTTTACCATTCTTTTATGGTCACACTATATAAATCCTTGCCTGTTGCATGGAATTATATAGTGTGACCAAGTTGTCAAGCACTTTCCAAGTGATGCTAAAATCGCTTGGAAAGCGCTTGAAAACCCGCATGCGGAAATGCATGCAAAAACGCTTCACTTCCGCTTGTCCCTGGCAGGAAAAATGCATGTAAAATTTGCATGTGTTTTTTCTGCCAGGGAGATGCAGAAACGCTCAGGAAAAATCCGGATCATTTCTGCATTGTGGGCACATAGCCTTAAACTTTATAACTTTCTAACAAAAAAAAAAATTTGGTCCCAAAATTGTGCTGATGTAAAGTAGACTTGTGGGAAATGTTATTTATTAACTATTTTGTGTGACATATCTCTCTGATTTAAGGGCATAAAAATTCAAAGTTTGAAAATTGCGAATTTTTTAAAATTTTCACCAAATTTCCATTTTTTTCACAAAGCAACGCTAGTCATGTCATAATTTTTTTACCACTATCATGAAGTACAATATTTTATGAAAAAAACATTCTCAGAATCAGTGGGATCCGTTGAAGCATTGCAAAGTTATTACCTCATAAAGTGACAGTGTTCATAATTGTAAAAATTGGCCTGACCCTTAACGTGCAAACCACCTTTGCGGGAAAAAGTGTTAAATTGCTAATGATTCATCCAGAAATTTTAATTCCTTCTTTTTCAGCAAGTCTAGCCTTTCTGAAAATAGTGTCTTCATATAAATTGAAGAGAAATGGTGACAGGATGCAGACTTGTCTGACGCTTTGCTCAACTTTGAACCATGCCGTGTCACTGTGTGCTGTTCAGACTGTTGCTCTTTGGTCGATGTAAAGGTTCCTGAGGCTGATCATATGATTTGGCACACCTATATTCTATATGGTATTACAAAGTTTCTGGTCATCAATACAGTCGAAAGTTTTGCTGTAATTTGTGAAGCAAAAATAGATGTCCTTGTTCTATTCTTTTTTTTTTTCCCATTATCGATCTAATGTTAGCATTCACATCTCTTTTTTTTTTTCTCCGCCTTTTTGTATTTCTGCTTGTTCCTCTGTCAGTTCTTTGTCAAAGTAAGGCTGTAACCATCTTTGTAGGATCTTCAGTAGTATTTTGCTGGCATGATAAATGAGTACAATAGTCTGTAGCATCTCTCTTCTTCGGAATAGGAATAAACACTTATCTTGTCCAGTCATTGGTCCTTCGCCATTTACCAGTTAAAGTTGTCCATATTTGTTGATAGAGGCATGTGATGACATTAACTTATGCTTCCGAAGACTATTAGCTCTTTTGGCATATTGCCACATCCAGCCACTTAGATATTGGACAGAAGCTTTATCTCAGCAAATACTTCATCTTTCATCAAAACGTTCTGCTCTCTATCATTTCCAGTCTCAGTTTCTTCCCGCATCACTGAGTCGTTCTTGTAGAGGTGCTCCGTGTACTATCCGCATCTTTACTTGATCTGTTCTGGCTTCGTTAGTTTGTTCCTGTTGGCGCCTTTCAACATGCCCACTGTTGTTTGAAACTTTCGTCGTATCTTTGATTTTTAGGTATGCCTTTGTGTTTTTTCCCCTTCAGATGTTCGCTTTTGATCTGTTTTTATCTTTTGATATTAAAGTTATTTGTCTGTTCGAATGGCTCTGTTTAGTCTTTAACTGATGTTGTCTGCATCCTGCTTGTTACCTCTTGCTTTTACTCTTCGTCTTTCTTCGATGATCTTTAGGGTCTCTTCCCATGGTTGTGGGTGTCTCTTCTGATTCTTGTTTATTGTCTTACTGGCCTCTTCAGTAATAGTAGTGTTCTGTATGTGTCCATAATTTCTCAGGCTTTCTTTATTCCATGTCCAGTGATTTAAATTGGTTGTGCAGACCTGTCATGCCAGGTGTGAGTGCAACACAGAGGGGAAAGGGAAAAGGAGCCCAGACACTAGGGAAAGGGGGAAGAGGTGACCTCCTAATCTGGACTAGCGTCACCCTGTCTCCCCCTAACGTCCCTATACAGCCTCCACAGCTGTCGCCGATCACGTGCCTTGTCCTACTATCCCTGGCGTAAGGCTATAGCTGGGGGTGGAAGGAGATGAGCACTAGTCAACCTTCTCTAGCACTCTAAAGACAAAAGGGAAGACAACACAAGGGAACAACTACTCCGCTTTAGAAGAACTCCAACAGGTCGCACAGTCTCAAGACTCCAGAGAGGACGTGATGCTGCTTCAGCCAAGTTCCAATAAAAATGAATAGAACCGGCGACGCCCACCTAGACACACCAGGTATATATACACCCAGACTAAAGGGAGGTAGTCGCTGGGTCCTAAACACAGCCTCCTATCTAGACAGCTCTCTGCATTGCCAAACGTGGAGACCTCCTGCAAACCACTGCAGGGCGACTGTCTGTCACCTCTGCTACACCCGTGACAGTACCCCCCCCCCCCTCTTCGAGTGGCCTCCGGACACTCAGGACCGGGTTTCTCTGGAGAAGAGGTATGAAAAGAGCGAACCAATCTGGGAACGTTCACCTCTGACGCTGAAGCCCACGTCCTCTCTTCCAGACTATAGCCTTTCCAGTGCACCAAGTATTGCAGAGAACGATGTTGGAGACGAGAATCTACTGTCCTCGAAATCTCAAACTCAAATTACCATCAACCATTACTGGGGGCGGTGGTAGAGGTGAGGGTTCAAGAGGTTCTACGTACCTTTTGAGTAAGGACCTTTGGAACACATTGTGAACCTTAAGGGCCCGAGGAAGTTCAAGACGAAACGCTGCTGGGTAATGACAGCGGTAAATTTGTAGGGACCAATAAACCTAGGTCCCAGCTTCCAAGAAGGAACTTTCAATCTTATATTTTTGGTAGACAACCACACAGTCATTCACATTCAGGTCCGGACCTGGCAAGCGTTTTCTGTCAGCCATACTTTTATACCTCTCACCCATGGTCTTCAAATTACACAGAACACCCTGCCACACCGAAGAGAGCGACGAAGCAAACTGTTTCTCTTCAGAAACTCCTGAAGTTCCTCCCCCACCCCCCACTGAAAGTACCAAATTGTGGATGATAACCGTATGCACCGAAAAACGGTGATCAGCCAGTGGATTCTTGACGATGATTTTTGATGGAAAATTCTGACAGCGGTAAGTAGGATGCCCAATCCTCCTGATTTTCGTAGACGAAACACCTGAGGTATGTCTCTAAGTTCTGATTGACCCGCTCGGTCTGACCATTCGACTGAGGGTGGAAGGCAGAGGAAAAGGACAGCTGCACCCCCAGTCGAGAACAGAATGCCTTCCAGAACTTGGAAACAAACTAGGTGCCCCGATCAGACACCACATCGGAGGGAAACCCGTGAAGCTTCACAATCTCATTTATGAACACCTGAGCAAGTGTGAAGCGACGAAGTGAACCATTTTACTGAACCTATCTACTACTACCAAAACCACTGTTTTGCCTGCAGAAACCGGTAGGTCAGTAATAAAATCCATGGACAAGTGTGTCCATGGCCTGCTAGGGATAGGTGGTGGAAGAAGAGTACCAGACGGACGGGTGTGCGAAACCTTAGAACGCGGGCAAATACTACAAGCAGCTACATGTTCAATTACATTCCGATTCAACCCCGGCCACCAAAAACGACGAAAGAGGAGGTCCGCGGTTGCCCTACTACCTGTATGCCCAGCAAGCATAGAGTTATTATGTTCTTTGATTACTTTACGGCGCAGATCAGGTGGTACAAATAACTTTCCTAAGGGGCAGGAGGCAGGGGCGTCCCCCTGAGCCCTCCAGCACCTCACCTTCCAGTTCAGGAAAAAGATGTAAAATGACTACCCCTTTCTGTAATATCGGGTCAGGGTTCTCATGGTCACCACCACCAGGGAAGCTCCGGGACTAAGCATCAGCCTTGATGTTTTTGACCCCTGGACGAAAAGTGACAGCAAAATTAAACCTAGTAAAAAACAGGGACCATCTGGCTTGCCTAGGGTTGAGACGTTTAGCTGACTGGAGATATGACAGGTTCTTATGGTCACTAATAACAGTAATAGGATGGACAGCCCCCTCCAACCAACCAGTGTCGCCATTCCTCGAATGCCAATTTGATCTCCAAAAGTTCCCTATTACCCACGTCATAATTTCTCTCAGCCGAAGACAATTTTTTAGAAAAGAAGGCGCAAGGACGCCATTTACCAGGGGACAAACCCTGAGACAACACAGCCCCAACCCTGACATCTGAAGCCTCGACCTCCATAATAAAGGGTTGAGAAACATCAGGCTGACTAGAATAGGTGCAATGGCAAAATGATTCTTTGAGGAAGAAAAAGCCTGGAGCTAAGCCTTCGACCAGTTGGAACAATCATACCCATACTTAGTCATGTCAGTAAGGGGTTTCACTACCACCGAGTAATTTTAGATGAATTTCCTGTAAAAATTAGTAAAGCCCAGAAAACGTTGTAGAGCCTTCAGGTTCTCGGGACGTTCCCAGTCAAGGACTGCACGGATCTTCTCCAGATCCATCCGAAAACCTGAAGATGACAAGTACCCCAAAAAACTGCACCTCCTGAACAACGAAAACATATTTCTCTAGTTTGGCATACAGTTTTTTATCCCTTAATATCTGGAGCACCTGCTTAACATGCCCCCGATGGGTCTCAAAATCAGGTGAATAAACCAAAATATTGTCCAGATAGACCACCACGAACCTCACCACCAAATGATGAAAAATATCATTTATGAAATGCTGGCAGGTGCAGTGGTCAAGCCGAAAGGCATAACCAGACTATCGAAATGACCTTCCGGGGTATTGAACGCTGTCTTCCATTCGTCCTCTTCTCTGATTCTAACCAGATTGTAGGCTCCCCTTAAATACAACTTGGAGAATACCTTAGCTCCTACAACCTGGCTGAACAAATCAGGAATCAGAGGAAGAGAGTATGGATCACGGATAATTTGATTTAATTCCCGGAATCTAAACAGGGACGTAGACCGCCATCTTTTTTCTTCACAAATAAGAACCCTGCCGCCACGGGCGAAGGTGAGGGTCTAATATGTCCCTTCTCCAGACTTTCCGCAATGAAATCCTTCATGGCTTGTCTCTCAGGGCCAGAAAGATTATACAGTCTGGACTTGGGTAATTTAGCTCCGGGGGGTCAGGTTAATTGGACAGTCATAAGCACGATGAAGAGGCAAATCCTGACACCCCTTCTCCGAAAAAACGTCCTCAAAACCAGACAGAAAAGCAGGCAGTATCCCCGCAGAGACAGCAGCAATGGAAACATTCAGACAGTTCTCATGGCAGTAATCTCCCCATTCAATAATCTCCCCGATTTGCCAATCCACCAATGGATTATGTTTAACAAGCCAGGGGATACCTAAAACAAATGGAGTAGGGAGATTCGCCAAAACATAGCAAGGAATGATTTCACAATGAACTGACCCCACCCTCAGTTTCACATTATGTACAATCTGAGTAAATGCTTTCTGTGCAAGTGGTGCTGAGTCAATGGCAAAGATGGAAATAGGTTCAGCTAAAGCACAGCAAGCAAGACCATGAGTTTTCACAAACTCACCATCAACCATGCTGACCTCGGCTCCACTGTCAACAAACACAGAAATTTTTTCGATTTTGTTCTCTAGAACCACCTCTGCAGTCAGGCAAAGCAGGAACTGCAGTTTGGCCACAAATGCACCCCTTGTTTATCCAACTCCAGACTACCGAGAGTTAATAGTCTCTTTTTGTTTAGGAATTGAAGGACAGGTCCCAACAAAGTGTCCCTTTTTCCCACAAAAAAAACATACATCTTTTTTCTTGCGATTCTCCGGGGAGGTGTATGATGTAGAGACACCCCCTAACTGCATAGGTTCCTCCACCTTCCCCAGTACTGGTTTACTCCCGTCTATCCCGTAGGCGCCTATCCATACGTATGGCCAAAGACATGCCAGCCTCCAAGGACTGAGGGGTATCATATACAGCCAAGGCATCTTTCAACCTTTCAGGAAGCCCCTCACAAAATTGACTTTAACGGGCTGTCATTCCATTTGGAATCTGTTGCCCTTCTACGGAATTCCGAACTGTATGTTTCCGCTGACTAAATCCCCTGCTGAAGGCGACGTAGCTTAGACTTAGCCAAGACAACTCGGTCAGGGTCATCATAGATGAGGGCAAGAATTCCAAAAAACCCCTCCACAGATTGGAGACAAACCGAATCCTGCAGTAACGGAAACACCCACGACTGAGGATCCCCCTGCATTAGAGAGATCACAATGCCAACCCGTTGCTCTTCATTGCTGGAGGAGTAGGGACGAAGTTTGAAATATAATTTGCATACATCCTTAAACACAAAAAACCTGTCCGGGAGGGGAACCTTGGGTTCAGGCTGGACAGACCTACCTGTAACCGCTGATAGTGCTGCTGAACCTCACAGCGGAGGTCATTCACCTCCAGAGACACAGCGGAACTGCTCTGCGAGCTCTGCAACTGATCCCATACTAAAGGGAGTAAGAAAAAAAAGGTGCATGCCCAAAAACACACACAGAAAACAAAAATGTCAATCTTGTCTTTTTTTTTTTTTTCCAAACGTGATCAGGACGTGATGCTGCTTCAGCCAAGTTCCAAGTAGAAATGAGTATAACCGGCGACGCCAACCTAGACACACCAGGTATATATACACCCAGACTAAAGGGAGGTAGTCGCTGGGTCCTAAACACAGCCTCTTATCTAGGCAGCTGTCTGCATTGCCAAACGTGACAATACCGTTCAAAAAGAACTTTCAGGTACGTTGGTCAAATCAAAGTTGGAAACTGTCTGTTGTCTAGTCATCCTTGCACAGCTTTACTTTAATCTTGATGTCAAAAGTTCATGATCAGTTTCACAGTCAGCTCTTTGTCTTGTTTTCACAGTAATATTCGATGACCTCCAACTTTATCGAACACATATGTATTCAATCTAATTCTTATAGGCAGCATTCATGATGTCCTTGGTTAGAGTCTCAGTTTGTGATTATGGAAGAAGGTGTTCATGATGGACAGTTGGTTTGTTGTATAGCAGTTAAGGAATTTCACTAGCCTCGTTTCATTCACCAAGTCCAATGTTTCCAACAACGGTTGCATTTTGTCATTGCCAACTTTGGCCTTCAAGTCTTTTATGATACTGAGTAAGTCTTGTTTTGGAGTTTTTATTCTTGAACTTTATCATAGAATAGTTCAACGTTCTCCTCCTCAGCTTCTGTTGTTGATGAGTAGAGTTGTATGACTGTAATCAGAATAGTAATTACAGCTCTCCTATGGATGGTGCCAAGTAGGATCTTATCCCAAACAAATCTTGGAGAAAACTTATCTCTCAAGTAAATGTTGTAAGAAGATAATTTTATTGTGTGCAGGCAACCCAAAAATAAAGACAATGTTTTGATCATATAATGACCTTCATCAGTCAGACAGATTGCTGTGTGCACAAGGATACAGGCAATAAAGGACGCTCTGGATGAGCAGCATGTGCTCGAATTGGTGCTTCTTGTAGTCTTATCGAGATACCTTTATCATAAACTGCATTGTATTAAAGGGCAGTGCCGGCCTTTCTTCAGTTGAGAATAAAAGCAACACCGTTTCATCTTTGGTTATCATTGCAGAATAGTAGACCCAATGTTTGACTAGAAATATCTGGTTTGAATCCATCTTAATTTGCTAATTCCAACTAAGTTAAGCCCTGTTCTGTCCATTTGTCCTTTGACAATTGAGTTTGCTATGGTTCTTGGTTCATACATTCTAAGTTATGAACTTTATGATATCTGTGTAGCTTTTCATATTCCCTTTCAAACAAGCAACATCCGCACCAAGACGTCCTTGAGGCTTTGATTCTGGGGCGTCATGGGAATTAATTATACTCATGTCGACCATCTGCTCTTTATCAATAATTTGTTGAGTATCTTCTGACTTAGGTGCGCATCTTCCAGCACTATATCAAATTCCTTTAGTTATACTCTCCATCAAGTTTCCTTGGCATAATACGGAAGTAGATTTCCAGTCCTTTCAGCCTTACAGTAATGTAGCACATGTGAAGGAGCCACACTGAATCAGAGTTGTATGTTGTCAATGCAATACGCCTCATCATACAATGTCCTGTTGCCACTTTGCAAATAGGTTCACCTGGTTATTAACAGATCTAGTTTATTACCCTCATTTGTGTTCTCACCTTATTAATCTCCCAGGTCCAGTCAGTAGCGTGGCAGTACCTTATTTATTTCAAAAATTCACTGCTTAGAAATTACTTGTTTACATCTCCAACGTAAAGATTTACAATTATTTACAGACTTATCCAATTGGAGTAGAATTCACATTAAAAATAAATTTTTATTAAATTCATTAAAATTGATCAAAATACTCACTATAATAAATATTAAGTTTTAAAAAAAGACTAAAGACCTTTATGTCACTGGACTAAAGTCACAATAGGGTATTATTGACACTAATGTGACTATCGGTAATATTAGCACTCCAGAATGTCTAGCATCAATTTTTAATCAAATCTCATTAGATTGTCCACACTGATATCACTCAATCTGTACTCTGATTATTCTATAACATCAGATAAGTCATTCGTTGTTACTATGGGTCTTAGGTATTCCCGCAATTCAGTGTTATTATACCTCAAAACTAAGTATAAATTTAGTTATTTTAGGGTAGCGACACAGTGGTCATATTATTCCCACAGTATACACTCTAGTACCCACTATTCTGACTCTAGGGCTGAGCTGCAGGCATAGGGCGCTGTGAGATGCCGTGTCTAGCCTGCCTCTTAACCTTGCTCTTGAAAGAGATGTTCTAAGATAGTTTAACTCGACTGCAGGAAGCACGTTGGTGAAGATTCAGAAGAAGATTTATTTTCTTGCAGAATGCTTGATGATAGGTGAACATGCAGCAGCTAAAAAGACCATTTTTAGATACACGGTGTAAGCACATGAGCTTCTATCATGGCTAAGATTGAGAAAAGAACATGTAAAGAACATGGGGAAGAAGGGAGGGGTTAGTTACATCACAGCCACATCAGAAGGAGACTGGGAGAGAGAAAGGACAAACTTCTAAGGAAAGCAAACATTACTGCATAGCAACAAAACAGCAATACATGACAACTGAAAGAAGAGACTAGAAGCTGCAATTATCTGATTACCTCTATTACACACAGGCGATGATCAGAACGCCTGTGTGTTGCAGATTTGCTCACTTGCTATGAGCGCCGACCACTGGGTGGTGCTCCTAGCAATCTGTCAGTGACAACCACAGGGGTCTCCTGCAGACTCCTTGTCATGGCGACCCACTATCATGTGACAGGGTTGCCGATAGGTGGGGCCTCTGATGCTGGTGCACGGAAAGGTGCGAGCTCAGCGCCGGAGCCCGCACCATACATGGGGTTATGACGTGGGGCGTATTATTACGCTCCACGTCAGAAAGGGGTTAAACAACATTTTACTCTGTCAGTAAACTTATCAAAAAGACTGCTAGCCCCTGATGATCACAACAGTCATATATTTAGATGATGAGACGCGTAGGGTTTAGGAATAATGAAGTTAGATTAACTTAGGGTGTAAAATCCATGATAGGAAGATATATAGATTAGATACCTATACACTGCATCGACTGAGGCAAACAACCTCAGTACTGCAGTCTAGCTGCAGTGTATCAAACTCTGTCTCTTTTTTAACTTTTAGGCTTAGTGCCCACGATGCAGAAATTTTCCTGAGCATTTCTGCATCTCTTTGGCAGAAAAACGCATGCGGTTTTTACATGCGGTTTTGACGCGTATTTGACCCGTTTTTGCATGCGTATTTGCCGTGCTTTTTTCCAATGCATTGTATAGGCAAATATGCATGCAGAAACGCACAAGAATTGGTCATGTCCGTATTTTTTCTGCGAGTAAAATCTGCGCAGAAAAGATCCTGACCATGTGCACAGAACTTGCAGAATGTCATATGAAGTCATGGGATAAGGTATGCAATGTGTTTCTGGAGCGTTTACACGCTGCAAATATAAAGCAAAAAATGCTTCAAAAACGCATCGTGGGCACACAGCCTTAGAGTTTGGAGCAGTATAAACCTTACACTAATATTTAGTGCTCCCTTGTAAAAGAGTCACATGGCCAAAAGGCCAACAATAGTATCTGAAAATGACTGATGTTAACACTGGGTACTAGAGTGTATACTGTGGGAATAATATGACCACTGTGTCGCTATCCTAAAATACCTGAATTTTTACTTAGAGTGGAGGTATAATAACACTGAATTATGGGATAGTTACAGTGGGTATGGAAAGTATTCAGACCCCTTTAAATTTTTCACTCTGTTTCATTGCAACCATTTGGTAAATTCTAAAAAGTTCATTTTTTTCTCATTAAAGTACACTCTGCACCCCATCTTAACTGAAAAAAAAAACAAATGTAGAAATTTTTGCAAACTTATTATAAAAGAAAAACTGAAATATCACATGGTCATAAGTATTCAGACCCTTTGCTCAGTATTGAGTAGAAGCACCCTTTTGAGCTAGTACAGCCATTAGTCTTCTTGGGAATGATGCAACAAGGTTTTCACAACTGGATTTGGGGATCCTCTGCGATTCTAACTTGCATATCCTCTCCAGTTCCGTCCGGTTGGATAGTGAACGTTGTTGGACAGCCATTTTCAGGTCTCTCCAGCGATGCTCAATTGGGTTTAGGTCAGGGCTCTGTCTGGGCCAGTCAAGAATGGTCACAGAGTTGTTCTGAAGCCACTCCTTTGTTATTTTAGCTGTGTGCTTAGGGTCATTATCTTGTTGGAAGGTGAACCTTTGGCCAAGTCTGAGGTCCAGAGCACTCTGGAACAGGTTTTCATCCAGGATATCTCTGTACTTGGACGCATTCATGTTTCCTTCAATTGCAACTAGTTATCCTGTCCCTGCAGCTGAAAAACACCCCCATAGCATGATGCTACCACCACCCTGTTTCACTGTAGGAATTGTATTGGGCGGGTGATGAGCAGTGCCTTCTTTTCTCCACACATACCGCTTAGAATTATCACCAAAAAGTTCTATCTATGTTTCATCAGACCAGAGAATCTTATTTCTCATAGTCTGGGAGTCCTTCATGTGTTTTTGAGCAAACTCTATGCGGGCTTTCATATGTCTTGCACTGGGGAGAGGCTTCCGTCGGGCCACTTTGCCATAAAGACCCGACTGGTGGATGGCTGCAGTGATATTTGAATTTGTGGAACTTTCTCCTATCTCCTTACTGACCCACATAAGCCTCCCCACGGTCAGCGGGAGACCCACATAAGCCTCCCCACGGTCAGCGGGAGACCCACATAAGCCTCCTCACGGTCAGCGGGAGACCCACCTAAGCCTCCTCACGGTCAGCGGGAGACCCACCTAAGCCTGCCCACGGTCAGCTGGAGACCCACCTAAGCCTGCCCACGGTCAGCTGGAGACCCACATAAGCCTGCCCACGGTCAGCGGGAGACCCCCATTGCTGCCTCATGTCCTGCAACTGACTCCCATAGCCTCCCCATGTCCAGCAACTGACCCCCATAGCCATGAAAAAAACACCACATACTCATCTCGCTCCCTTTCCCTTTGCCCTGGCGCTGTGCCTCTGCTCATATCTCTGGTGCACAGTTCAGCTGAGCTGACGCAATGAATTGACGTCATTGCGTCAGCTGTCTCACTTGCTGATTAGTGGAAGAAGGAGCCGGTGGTGCCTTCTTCCACCAATGCATTCATTTCTGTCTGCTTCCTGAGGATAAGGATGATAGCTTTGACAGTGGGAGGCGACGGACAGGCAGGGGAGCGTGCGGTGCGGCCAGTGGGCTACTGTTTTCAGCCCATGGCTGTCTAGGTTCGCGGGCCGGACGGGGACCACCACAGGGCTGGATGTGGCCCGCGGGCCGCACTTTGCCCAGGTCTGATCTGAAGAGTTAATAAACTTCTTGAATGTGGTTTTGACCCCTTTGATGATTGCAGTTTTTGAAATGGTGTCACTGTTGGATATTTCTCTGTAATCCAGCCACTCAAAGCCATTTCAAATGTGCTGTGGTCCCTAAAAAAAAAACAGGTATTCTTTTGGAAAAATTGAAAATTGCTGATTAACGTTTAAGAAAGTCCAAGAAGAGACCAGCACTCACTTCATTCATAAAAAAGGCAACTTGTTTCTGACCTTTTTGGTCCTTAATCACTGTCTAAATGTTCACCTGAGACCACACAACTACAAGTGCATCTCACAAAATTAGAATATCATCAAAAAGTTGTTATTTCAATACAAAAAGTGAAACTCATATGTTATATAGTCATTACAAACAGAGTGATCTATTTCAAGTGTTTATTTCTGTTAATGTTGATGATTATGGCTTACAACCAATGAAAACACAAAAGTCATTATCTCAGTAAATTTGAATAGTTAACAAATAACACCTGCAAAGGCTTCCTAAGTGTTTAAAAAGGTCCCTTAGTCTGTTTCAGTAGGCTCCACAATCATGGGGAAGACTGCTCACTTGACAGATGTCCAGAACGCAGTCATTGACACACTAAGTAAATGCAAAGTAAATTTTGCATTTCATTTGGAAATCAAGGTCCCAGAGTCTGGAGGAAGGGTGGAGAGGCACACAATCCAAGCTGATTGAGGCCTAATGTGAAGTTTCCACAATCAGTGATGGTTTCGGGAGTCATGTCATCTGCTAGTGTGGGTCCACTGTGTTTTATCAAGACCAAAGTCAGCGCAGCCATCTACCAGGAAATTTTAGGGCACTTCATGCTTCCCTCTGCCGACAAGCTTTTTGGAGATGGAAATTTTATTCTCCAGCTGGACTTGACACCTGTCCACACTGCCAAAAGTACCAATACCTGGTTTAAAAACAACAGCATTACTGTGCTTGATTGGCCAGCAAACTCGTCTGACCTTAACCCCACAGAGAATCTATGGGGTACTGTCAACAGGAAGATGAGAGACACCAAACCCAACAATGCAGACAAACTGAATGCTGCTATCAAAGCAACCTGGACTTCCATAACACCTCAGCAGTGCCACAGGCTGATCGCCTCCATGCCACGCCACATTGATGCAGTAATTGATGCAAAAGGAGCCATGATAAAGTACTGAGTGTATTTACTGAACATACATTTCAGTAGGCCAACATTTCGGATTTTAAAAACATTTTTCAAGCTGTTATCAAGTATTCTAATTTCCTGAGATAATGACATTTGCGTTTTCATTGGCTGTAAGCCATTATCATCAATATTAACAGAAATATACAATGGAAATATATCACCCTGTTTGTAATGACTTTATATAATATATGAGCTTCACTTTTTGTATTGAAGAACTGAAATAAATTAACTTTTTGATATTGTTCTAATTTTGTGAGATGCACCTGTATATGCAATCTCAGTCTGGCTGATAGATTAGACTGCACGTACGTACGGATTAAAAAACCAATGAAAAAAAAACACAAGGAAATTTACAAATATAACAAAAAACTATGTAGGTATGGGGTTTATCTGCAGGTTAACAGCTTTATTATGCTGCCCAGTGCTTGCACACAGCTGAATGTAGCGGGAAGAAAATTAACTTTATTCTCCCTGCCAACATTCGGTTTCAATCTTGGGAGCGGGGGTGCCACAGGTTCAGTCATCACACTGAGAATACAGAATGGCCACTGTAACTGTGCCCCTGACCCTGAACAGCACCAGTTAAACAGCACCCGTTGTTCGTTGAAAACATAAATCCAGACTTGGCTGGTAACCAGTAGCATCGCTTTACTGCATTTGAGGTTGGCAAATTTTACTGTAATAAGAATTCTGCAAAGTTTTTTCAGCAGGGAAATCTCATACGCAATTTAAAATGGTCATGGCGCTTGTTATGGGACAGGGATGTGGACATGATGCTGATGGTGAGCGCACAGGCTGAGGCCGTGGGCAAGGTGAAACTGTGCCTGCTACGGGAGCGCAACAAACACACACATCATGTCGACCTATTTTCCTGTCCCACTTTTTAGGGGGGCGTGGAACACCACTCTTGAAGTCAGACCTGTGTGAAATGGTTGTTGGTTGTATAGCAGATAATGCTTCCAGTCAGTTTGTCCGCACCACCCTGTCTTCCAGTCTCAGCGTTCAGTTGTCCCAACTCCAGTCCTTGGAACACAAACGTAAATACACAGCCACCAGCCTACAGGTCACAATGCTAAATGGCTACATTTCCAGACTGCTTGCCCTGGAAATGTTGTCGTTTAGACGTGTGGAAACGGAAGCTTTCCACAACCTGATGGCAGCGGCCGTCCCTCGGTACTTGGTCTCCAGCCACCACTATTTCTCCCATTGTGCTGTCCCCGACTTACACAAGTACGTGTCCCTTAACATTACCCATGCCCTCACAAATGCATTTACTGTCGAGGTCCACTTAACCACGGACATGTGGATGAGTGCTTGTGGCCAGGAATGCTACATTTCCCTGACGGCACACTGGGTGAATATTGTGGAAGCCTAGACTCTGGGATGGAACACGTGCTACCGACACCAAAGATTGTGGGTTCTGGTTCAGTTAGGGTTGCCCCCACTTTCTACAGCAGTTCCTGCACCTCTCACCCCCCCCGCTCCATCTTCGAAACGTTAACATCAATCGCAAGCTGGAAGCACTGCAGCGGCAACAGGCTCTGCTGAAGCTAATCTGCTTAGGTGATAAACCACACCACCGCAGAATTGTTTAAAGGTCTAACAGACCAGACTGATCTGTGACTCTCGCCCCTGAATCTACAGCCAGTCATGATTGTGTGTGATAATGGTGGTAACTTGGTGTCTGCTCTGAAGCTTGGCAACCTCTCACACGTACCATGCCTGGTCCACATGCTCAATTTAGTGATTCAGCAGTTTCTCAAAACTTACCGCGATCTACCTGTTATGGATTCAGGTCGTGGAACCTCTGTGCTGTGATGCAAAGAGGCACCAGAGGGACGTAACTAAGTGCCTACTCCGTGAACCAAGGAGGGACCGGGAAGGTGAACCAGGTGCCACTCTGTGACCGACCTTGTGTGAGAGCAGGCGACTCCCACGGGACTGGTGGACGAGGCAGACAGGCACAGCAGATGAGCACGGCTGGTAGACAGGCAAGTGATGCAGGTAGACAGGCAGGAGGGCACGGCTGCTAGACAGTCTGGCGGGCACTGGAACCTGAGGGCTGAGGAGAATGTTAGCACACAAACAACAACTTCCACAGGCACCTCCATTTTGGAGGAGGTGCCTTATATAAGGGTAGTCCTCCCGCCATTAACCGGGGACACTTTAGGATGGTGCGTGCGGCCCCTTTAAGAGGGAGGGAGCGCACGCGCCCTAAGTACAGTGCCCTGGGAACTGCGTGTGGTGCGTGCACACTGGGCAGATGCAGCAGGAGAGCCGTAGGATGCTGGACCGGGACTGCGGCGGTTAGGGGATTGGCGTCTCTGCCCGGCAAGAGGCAGAGATGCCGATGCTACAGTATCCCCCCTTTACGCCCCCTCTTCTTTAGGCCCGCAAGAAATTTTTCTAGAAGACGTGCATGAATGTTCTCCCTGGGCTCCCAAGACATCTCCTCAGGACCAAACCCCTTCCAATCCACAAGAAAGAAAGTCTTTCCTCTTACCCTCTTGATGGCCAAAATATTCTCTACCTCAAAGACGTCCTCAGCGGAGACTGGAGCTGGAGTGGTACCTGGATCGTCAGAGAAAGGATTAAGGACAACAGACTTGAGGAGAGACACATGAAAGGAATTGGGAATCCGTGAGGAGGCAGGGAGTTTTAGCTTGGTGAGGAGGCCACTGGGTTTTAGTTCAGAATCTCGAAAGGACCTAACATGTATGACTGTGTCTTGAGACTGACATATTTGGAGGATAGCCAGACCTTGTCTCTCGGACGAAATAGAGGCGGATCCAGACGTCTCTTTATCAGCATGCTTCTTCATCCATTCGGAGAACCGAAGAAGCACAGGTCTAGTGTCTTCCCAAATCACTGAAAAGTCACTGACAAGAGACTCCGTGGCAGGATTGTCTACTGAAGAAGAGACGCGAAACGGAATTAGGGGGTGTCGACCGTAAACCACAAAAAACGGAGACTCAGCAGAGGACTCACTCACATGGTTGTTTTAAGTAAACTCAGCCCAAGGTAGAAGTTCTACCCAATCGCTATGGTGAGTGTTGACAAAGTGCCGAAGAAAACTGGTAAGGATCTGATTAATACGTTCCACCTGACCATTGGACTGAGGATAATAGGCCGAAGTAAAGTCCAAAGTGACATCCAGCAGCTTGCTCGTGGCTCTCCAGAAGCGAGAAGTGAACTGAACTCCTCTGTCCTAGACAATGTGGAGAGATAAGCCATGGAGACGAAAGATGTGACGGATGAAGACTTAGCCAGCACAGGTGCAGATGGAAGACCAGGGAAAGGAATGAAGTGAGCCATCTTGGAGAAGCGGTCAGCGACCACCCATACGACGGTAAAACCGGCAGATACCGGAAGATCAGTGATGAAGTCCATAGCAATGTGTTGCCAAGGAGCAGAAGGCACGGGGAGAGGAAGAAGACGACCAGCTGGGAGGTGCCTAGTGTTATGATCTGCTACAAGCACTAAGGAAAGAAAGGAGATCTGTCCCTACAATAGAACTAAGCTAAATCCCTACGATGTAACGGGGAACCTGATCCTGCGATCAGACCCGCTAAAGTCGTCGGCTAGTCTGTACGCAGACCTATAGATGCAAGGGAGGGATCCCTACAAGAACTAGGGACTGGGATAAAGTTGGACACCTCCTAGCAGAAATTGTAGCAGAAAAAGACAAACACACAACATAGAACATAAAGGTCCGAAGACCTAGCAAAACTGACTGAGAAAGGTAACTAAGCACCAGGCTAACTTAAGAGTAGAAATTACAATGAAGTCCAGCAAAGCCAGGAGGGCGGAGCAGGATTAAATAGGCAAAAAAGGTCATGTGACCAGCAAGATAGAAAAAACCTAACAGGAGAGTTCTAACAGTACCCCCTCTTCTAAGAGGATCCTCCGGATCCCCTAGGCCCAGGCTTATCAGGAAACCTCTTGTGAAACGCTCTGACAAGTCTGGAAGCAGAAACATCATCCGCCCTCACCCATGAGTTATCCTCGGGTCCGAAACCCTTCCAAGCGACGAGATACTGCAAACTCCCTCTATACCGTCTAGAATTTAGGATGTGGGAAATTTCGTATTCCCTGTCCTCCACCACCGGAGGAATAGTGGCAGAGGCGTCTCCATCCGACACATAAGCTCTTTTCATCAGAGAAACATGAAACACCGGATTAATCTTCCAGGAGGTAGGAACCTCCAACCTAACAGCAGATTGGTTAGCTACCTGAAGCACCTTAAAGGGCCCTACAAACTTGGGACCCAATTTTTTAGAAGGAATCCTCAACCGCAGATTCTTAGAGGACAACCAAACCATGTCACCAATAGCAAACAAAACCTCTTGCCGTTTCCTATCAAAATACCTCTTAGATTTTTTGTTAGCCTCCTGAAGATTACCACGCACATCCTTCCAAACTCTCTCCAAATCACCGGAAAAACTCTCCTCCTCAGGCACAGCCGATACCAATTTGGAGAATGACCCAAAAGATGGATGTCTCCCAGAACAACAAAAAAAAGGCGAACAACCAGCAGAAGAGGATGTATGGTTGTTAAGAGCAAACTCAGCAAGTGGCAGAAACTCAGACCACCCCTCCTGATTTGTCTGCCACAAAACAATGCAAGAACTGCTCAACATCCTGATTCTTCCTTTCTGTCTGGCCATTAGACTCAGGATGATATCCGAATGAAAACGACAAATGAACTCCCAACCTGTCACAAAAAGCATGCCAAAAACGAGCCACGAACTGAGGTCCCCTATCCGAAACAATGTCAGTAGGAGCGCCATGTAGTCTGACAATTGCTAAAAAGGTCCACGACCACCCAGATGACTGTGAAACCCTCAGAGGAGGGAAGGTCAGTAATAAAGTCCATAGCCAGATGTGTCCAAGGTGCACTAGGAACCTCCAGAGGGCAAAGCAACCCCGCTGCAGGAGTATGAGAAGACTTAGATCTAGCACACACCGTACATTGACGCACCCACTTAATGACTTCCTTCTGCCATCCAGGCCACCAAAAACTGTGACCCACAAGTCTCTTGGTCTCAGAAATTCCTGGATGACCTGCCAACCGAGACTCATGACACTCAACAAACAAATCTCTCCTAAAGGTCCTAGGAACAAACAACCTCCCATGGGGAGTGTTAGATGGGGCATTCTCCTGTGCTTTAAGAATCTCATCTTCCAAAACGGAGTCCAATGCAGCAATCACAACACCTTCTTGTAAAATGCTCCCTTCCTCCTCAGCACCGACCATGGGAGAAAAGCTGCGAGACAAAGCATCAGCTTTAACATTCTTGGTACCCGGGATATAAGTAACGGAAAAATGAAACCGTGAGAAAAAAAGTGCCCACCTAGCCTGACGGGCATTCAAGCGCTTGGCAGCATCAAGATAGATCAGATTTTTATGATCAGTGAAAACCTGAATGGGAAATTCAGCACCCTCCAAGAGATGACGCCAGTGTTCAAATGCGAGTTTAATAGCCAGCAATTCCCGATTAAAATTTTTTTTGAAAAAAAAGCACAGGGATGTACTCCATCCTTGTTTTTCTGAGACCACACCGCACCGACCCCCACCGAAGAAACATCAACCTCAACCAAAAACGGCTTAGTCACATCAGGCTGCATAAGGATGGGAGCAGAGCTGAACCTCTCCTTTAGAAACACAAAAGCTTCAATGGCCTCAGTAGTCCACTGAACCGCATTAGCTCCTTTCCTGGTGAGATCGGTCAGTGGTTTGACAATAATAGAAACATTTTTAATGAATTTTCTGTAATAATTGGCGAAACCCAAAAACCTCTGTATCGATTTCAAACCAATAGGCCTAGGCCATTCCTGAACCGCCTGAACCTTCACAGGGTCCATCTCAAAGCCCTCGCTGGAGATAATGTAGCCCAAAAATCTAATTCTCTGTACAACGAACTCACATTTCTCCAGCTTAGCAAAAAGCGAATTGTCAATTAATAACTGTAATACCTCACGTACGCTCCGCCAATGAGACTCCTGATCCGGTGAATAAATCAAAATGTCATCCAAATACACAACCACATTTTTGCCGATCAAAGGTCTAAGGATGTCATTAATAAGATTCTGAAAAAATGCTGGAGCATTGGTAAGACCAAAAGGCATAACCAGGTTCTCAAAATGACCCACAGGAGTGTTAAAAGCAGTCTTCCATTCATCACCCTCCTTCATGCGCAACAAATTGTATGCCCCCCGGAGATCAATTTTAGAGAACCACTTGGCCCCCACTAACTGGTTAAACAAGTCAGGAATCCATGGCAGTGGGTAAGGATTGTGTACAGTAATTTTATTAATCTCACGAAAATCCAGACAAGGACGTAAACCGCCGTCCTTTTTTTTTACAAAAAAAAAATCCAACAGCCACAGGAGACTTGGAAGGCCTAATGTGACCGGCGGCCAAGCTTGTCTGTATGTATTCCTCCAAAGCCTTTCTCTCAGGAATAGTAAGATTAAATAAACGACTTTTAGGAAGAGTCGCACCAGGGACAAATTCAATGGTACAATCATAGTCTCTATGGGGAGGCAAAACTTGTGACTCCTC
Organism: Phyllobates terribilis; assembly: GCF_046119375.1. NCBI lineage: Eukaryota > Metazoa > Chordata > Amphibia > Anura > Dendrobatidae > Phyllobates > Phyllobates terribilis. The sequence continues at coordinate 276,599,967 of NW_027362769.1, read as the reverse complement.
CTCAGAAAAAACTCTCCAAAAATCCTGAATAGGTACAGGTAATTACCCTTTTTCCACCGCAGCAATACGTCCGTTACAACACTTGTCATAACACTTAGGGATCCAGGACTTAATTTCATTGGTAGACCAATCCAGTACAGGATTGTGCAATTTCAACCAGAGTAACCCCAAAATCACTGGAGAAGGCAAATTTATTTAATACCACCAAATCCAAATTTTTTTGGTGAATACCATTAATAGTGAGGGGAAATTCACAGACCTTGTGAGTAACACTCTTCAAGGGGGAGCCATCGACAGAAACCACAGAAATAGGGGATGACAAAGGTTTGGGTTTTAATTTAAATTTTTCCAAGAATCCCCCATCAATCACATTCAGAGTAGAACCACAATCCACAAATATCCGAAATTCAATTAATTCTTCCTGAGCAGCAGTAGTTGCAGAAAGAAATACCCCCTTAGAATTTAAACAGACAATACGGGCATAACTGACCATTTTTTTTTCTTTGTTCATACGCAGCACACAGTTCTTAATAAAATGATCAGATTTCCCACAGTAGAAGCACAAACCTTCAGAAGATCTGCGATCTTTTTCCTGAGAGCGGGGTGTCATCGCCCCAATCTCCATCGGCTCTCCAGTGTCAGTACAGACCCTCTCAAGACTCGGAGCTGACATGGCAGAGGATTTACTCTCATTAACCCTTGCACGCTGTCTCCTGTCCACCCGTATAGCTAATTGCATTGCCTCCTGCAAGTTTCCAGGTGTGGGATAAGCAATCAGCAAATCCTTAACCCTTTCACCTAGCCCTGCAAGAAACAAACTTTTCAAAGCAGAATCGTTCCACCCCACCTGGGCAGACCACCGACGGAAGTGAGAACAATATTTTTCCATATTACCTGATCCCTGCCTCAAACGTCTTAATTCAGTCTCTGCTGATGAGACACAATCAGGATCATCATACAACAAACCCAAAGCAGAAAAAAAACTGTCCACTGATCTAAAGCATGGATCACTAGGTTGGAGAGAAAAGGCCCATCCCTGAGGTTCTTTGCGCAAAAGTGACATTATGAATAGTGTTGAGCCACCCCCGTAGTGTTCGAGTTCGGTTCGTCGAACACCCGTGTGTTCGCCGAGCTGTTCGTCGAACACCTTCGAACACCGTTAAAACCAATGGCAGGCAAACAAAAACACATAGAAACACATAGAAAACACCTTCAAAGGTGTCCAAAAGCTGACAAACTGCTCAGAAGACATAACTGACACATGGAAAAGTGACAAGTACATATAGTCATGCGAAAATAAAAGAGGTGGAGGAGTAAAAGGAGGGGGAGACACAGATATAGGCATGTCATGCCCTTCTAAAATCCAAAAAGTGAGAAGCCGACACGGCCAGTCCGCTCCTGCCGGTGCCACCTCCGTGTCGCCGGGTTTGTGCCAGAGCCGCGGTGAACCCTGATGGCCAGCCCCCCTCTCCCAATACTGGTGCCTGTCCGCTGGTGGGTCGAGCGAGCCCCCCTGTGGTGGAGGCAGCTCTAAGCTTTTTAATTTAAATTGTCTCTCTAATTTGAATGAATACACTTTAAATCCATTTACAAGGATCTATTGGAGGGCAAGTCTCATGCCAGCAGCCGCGTAATTCCAGCTCCAGTAGCGTCCACTAAAGCTGCTGCAGTTAAAAAGCTTTTATAAGGATCGAGCTCGGCTGTCCACCGCAAGGCATCCTACTGCCAGTCCCAGCCCCTATGCCTTGGGGTGCCTCCTGATGCTCTTCACTGAGTATCCCATGGTCCCGAAGCATTTCCTTTGAAAAAATTAAGTGTCTAAACTACAGGTGGTGTAGCTTGCTTAACAGCCGGGATAATCCGCTGACTAGCAGACACTGCTACTAGGCACAAAGTATTTCCTGGGCTAGATGCAGTTAAAAATTTGTAATTAGATACTCTCGTTGGATGCTGAGAAAGCATTCCATAGAGTCTCCTGGCACGCCATATATGATTCTCTTAAAAAGCTTGGGGCAGGGGTCTAGGGGACCCTTTTATAGCCAAAATCACGGCCCTGTATCACAATACGTCACCTAGGCTGAAGATAAATGGAACTGTAGCACCCTGAGGGCTCGGTTGCTACAGAGGTATTGCACCTCACCCAGAGGTGTGATATCTCACTCTCAGGTAAGGATGGAGTGTGGATCAGGACCCGACACCTGCATGCATTACACCACATTGCCGTGGGGCAGGGCGACCAATATGCCTCTGAGATGGGCACGACAGTCCCTGTCCCTGGCTGGAGTGGGGGGAGGGAACACTGAGGAAGGGGAACCCTGTAGTGCAGGAGCAGGGAGGAAGCAGTTCCTGGGTGCATTGAGAAGGGAGTATAAAAGGTGGGCACCATCTTAGTTCAGTGCAGAGAAGTCTGAGCAGAAGTGGCAGGGAGCAGGGGCTCTGCATGAGCTCTGCTCCGGAGGCGGGCCTAGTAACAGAGGCCCAGGCCTGGAAGAGGGAGAAGGAAGGAAGAGGAGCGGAGAAGGCTCCAGGAACGAGGAATGAAGGGATCCCAGGGGTGCGGACGGGCGAGTCGCCACCGCACGCCCGAATCCACCTGCGTGGAGGGGTCAAGCCAAAGGTGGAGACCGGTCCCCGAAACTAGTGGAGGCAGGAAACGACCCTCAGCTAGAAACCGGAGGCTGTGACATTTTATGTGGCGCAGCCCCTCGCTACACCCGCTAGGAAGGCACCACATAGGGTCAGGGAAACTGGCGCCAAGTTTACCAAGAGGAGGCCCGAGGCAGCCGGACAGAAGGGTTGGTAAGAAAGGCCAGACAAAGGACACACAAAGGGGGTCCTGTGAAGCGCTCCAAAGTTATCTGGGAGTTGTCTGAGCCCCCCACCTGGTGAGCACAGTACGACGTGGGCAGCCGTTACCTGCAGACGTGGTCTGGATAATAAGAACTGTGAGTAAAGGCCCTGGACTGCATCACTCACTCCGTGTCGTTACTGCTGCTGCCCTGCACCATCACCCCCATCCTCCGCATACACTGCCCTGAGGCTATACTCCTCCCGTGGGGAGTTATGCTACGCTCTGCTGCACCCACAACACCAGCCTCAGCGGTCTGCCCTGCAGCGGCGGTTCACTCTGACCGCAATCCACGGGTGGCGTAGTCGGACATTTAAACATCAAAACCACATAAATAGTTCCGACACTGGTTTGACCACCCTGTGCCACGGAACCGGGTCGCCGCCACGAAGACTACAACCACCAGCATCCACCAAAAAGGGTCCGGCTCCGGGTGTCCCAAGGCCCAGGGGGTGCATCAGAACATTTTCATCACCTTTCACAATCACCAATGGGACAAGGCAGGGATGTCCTCTGTCCCCTCTCTTATACATCCTAGTGACGGAGCACCTGCTCTCATCAATTCGCCATAACCCCAATATTAGGTGGATTGAGGTGGGAGGCACCGAGTACAAGTGCTCTCTATTTGCTGATGATGTCCTAGTATATATCACTCAATCACATATATCCATCCATGCTGTTATGGCTGAAATAGATCACTTTGTTACATGGTCAAATTTTAAAATCAATGCAGCGAAGTCTGAGGCCCTCGATGTCTCCCTCCCCAAATCCATATAGGATTCCATCCAGTCCAACTTTCCCTTTGCCTGGCCCTCACAGGGTATCAAATACTTAGGAATTCCTATTCATAGAGACCTCTCCCATCTATGTTATCTTAATTTTGGGCCCTTTATTGAACAACTCCATACAGACCACGGTTGGCAAGTTAGAACTGTAAGATTCACTACGTGAACCACTGGTGTTTTGTGGAAAAGCACATGTACACTGTGTTCCAAATTATTATGCAAAAAGTGTTTAGGAGTGATAAGGGAAGAATTTGTTTGTTTGTCAGTTAAGCTCATTGATGGTGATGTGTGTCAGGGCTCTTTATATCACTGTAAGCAATTGCAGACACCTGGGCTAATTAGTTTGGCAGGTGTGTCCAATGAAAGGCAAGACTACTTAAGAAGGCTGTCTCACATTATTAAGCAGCCTACATTTTCTGCCAAAATGGGAAACAAAAAGGATGTGTCGGCTGCTGAGAAGCAACAAATTGTGGAGTGTTTAGGTCAAGGCATGACTACAATCAACATTGTGCGATGATCAGGATGAAGTGTCTTGGCAATCAAGAAGTATGTAGCTGATTCACAGTACACACGTGTGCGTGCTGATAAGGGCAAATTGAGGACTCTTTCCTACAGGCAATTACGTCAGGTTGAAAGAGCAGCGGCAAAAAAGCCTTGTCATAGCAGCAGACAAGTTTTTGAAGCTGCTTGTGCCTCCAACGTCCCCCGAACAACAAGATGCAGGGTCCTTCAGAGGTTTGCAGCTGTGCATGCGCCATCCTGTCGACCTCCTCTATCCACTTCACACAAGCAGAAACGGCTCCAGTAGGCCAAACATTACATGAAGACTGATTTCAAAACTGTTTTGTTCACGGATGAGTGCCGTACAGCGCTCGATGGTCCAGATGGATGGAGTGGAGGATGGCTGGTTGATGGACACCCCACGCAAACACGGCTACAGCGCCTACAAGGAGGAGGTGGAGTAATGTTTTGGGCTGGAATCATGGGGAGAGAGATTGTCGGCCCCTTTAGGATCCCTGAAGGCACTAAAGATGAACTCCATAATGTATGTGGATTTTCTCAAACAGCACTTCCTGCCATGGTTCAAGAAGAAGAACCGTGTATTTCACAGCAAGATCATTTTTCTGCATGATAATGCACCATCTCATGCTGCACATAAAACATCTGCATCTCTGGCTGATATGGGCATAAAAGGGGACAAACTTATGGTGTGACCCCCATGCTCCCCTGACCTGTACCCCATTCAGAACCTTTGGAGCATCATTAAAAGGAGTGTCTATGATGGCGGGAGGCAGTTCACATCTAAGCAACAGCTCTGGGAGGGTATTCTGTCCTCATGCAAAACAATTGAAGCAGAAACCATCCAAAACCTGACAAATTCAATGGACGAGAGAGTTCAGAAGCTCCTTTCGAACAAGGGGTCCTATGTGAAAATGTAACATCACCTAGAATAAAGTTTTGAGTTGAAAACTGTTTGATTTCAGTTTCTAACAACCTGCTAATGCTTATAATTTCAAAAATGACCATTTTTTTGGTCTTTATTAAAATGAAAAGGTTGATCGAAAAGTTTGGGGGATCTAAGAGTGTGGCAACCCAGTAGTCATGATTACTTCGAATTCTGACAATATGAGGGTCATGTTGCAGGTAGTGCAGCAAGAAGGCACTTATGTGTCTTGCGCATCTCGGAGCCCCAAAATTATTTTCCGGGCTAGATGCAGCTAAAAATTATTATTATTAATTTTAAATCTGGTGGAGCTTAGTATAGATGGCCTAATAGGATCAGTGCTGCACACTGCTACAAAGCCCAAATTATTTTCCAGCCAAGATACAGATAAGCATGATTAGTAATTTGAAAGCTTAAAACGGTTGGTAGGGTGATTTTAACCAATCATCAAGCTTTTACTCTCCGCAGGATGACACAGGGGTAGAAAAGTCGTTTCGGATCCATGATTTGTTCATCTTTATGAACGTGAGTCTGTCTACATTATCAGTGGAGAGCCGCGTGCGCTTATCTGTCAGCACACCACCAGCAGCGCTGAACACACGTTCAGACAGAACGCTGGCTGCGGGGCATGACAAGATCTCCAAGGCGTAAGTGGCTAGCTCCGGCCATTTATCCAGATTGGAAGCCCAAAAAGAGCAAGGGTCCAGTGACACAGTCGTGGCTTCAATGTTTACTTGGAGATACTCCTGTACCATCGTCTCTAGGCGTTGACTATGTGTCAGACTTCTTGTCTCCTGTGGCCTTGCAAAGGATGGGCTAAAAAAGTGGTGAAATGATTCCGCAAAATTGATGTTACCAGCAGATACTGTGGTTCTGTTACGGTTTGAGTGCTGAACACTTGACGGTCCCACGGTTGGCAAGTTGGAACTGTGAGATTCACTACATGCACCACTGGTATTTTGTGGAAAAGCACATGTAAGATTCTGCAACAGTCTCTGCTGATACTCCTGCATGCGTGCATCCCTTTCTATGGCAGGAATAATTTCTGCAAATTTACTTTTGTACCGGGGATCTAACAGTGTGGCAACCCAGTAGTCAGGATTATTTCTAATTCTCCCAATTCGAGGGTCATGTTGCAGGTAGTGCAGCAAGAAGGCACTCATGTGTGTTGCGCATCCAGGAGCACCAAGTCCCTGTTGTGTTGGTGGCGAGGTAACAATCATGCTTCCTTCCTCTGTCCTCTCCCCCCAACCTCGCACAACAGAAATGTGATCAAGGTCTCCCTCATCTGATGAGTCTTCCATCAGTTCGTCCTCCACTTCTTCCTGGGCTCCTGCACCTTCCTCACTAGTTTGGCTGCTACCATGCGCCCTGGTAAAACCATCTCCCCCACCCTCACATGCCTGCCGCCTTGGTGCTGCCGACTGTCTGGACCTTGCAGATGTTAGCCCTTCCGCATACAACTCCTCCTCCTCTACTTCCTCCACCTCCTCTTGTGCCACCACCTGACTCCGAATTCTGTTTAACATGTGCTCCAGCATGTAAATCACCGGAATAGTCATGCTGATAATGGCATCGTCAGCACTAAACATCTTCGTCGCCATTTCAAAACTGTGCAGAAGGGTGCATAGGTCCCTGATCTGAGACCACTCCTCCAGCGTGATTTGCCCCACCTCTGAATCTCGTTGGCCCAGGCTATACGTCAGAACGTATTGCACCAGGGCTTGTCGGTGCTGCCACAGTCGCTGCAACATGTGCAGAGTTGAATTCCACCGGGTAGGCACATCGCATTTTAGCCGGTGAAGTGGCAGGCCCAACGACTTCTGTAGAGATGTAAGTCGCTGAGCTGCGGGATGCGAACGGCGGAAGTGAGCACACAGCGACCGTGCCCTCTGCAGAAGGCCATCTAGTCTGGGATAGTGGGCTAAAAATTGCTGGACAACCAGGTTCAACACGTGAGCCATACAAGGCACGTGTGTGACATTGCCCCGGCGAAGGGCCGCACCCAGGTTTGCAGCATTGTCGCACACGGCCTTCCCTGGTTTCAGGTCCAGTGGAGACAACCATTCATGAAATTGGTTCTCCAGAGCTGACCACAACTCCTCAGCTGTGTGACTCACATTTCCCAGACATTTCAATGTAAAAACCGCCTGATGACGTTGAGCCCTACTGCCAGCATAGTAAGGAGGTGTGCAGGATCCCTTCTGCGCAGTTAGAAAGCTTGTGGCATGACCAAGACAGGCTTTGGGTGCAGGTGGAAGACCGAGAGGAGGTTGAGGAGGCAGAAGCAGTGGAGGAACTTTGATATAAAGAGGATTGACGCACAACTCGTGGGGACGGCAAGACTTGGACAGCAGCCCCTGGTCCTGCTGTCACCATAGTTACCCAGTGCCCAGTCAGCGACATGTAACGCCCCTGTCCATGCCTACTCGTCCAAGTGTCTGTGGTGAAATGCACCCTGTCACACACAGAGTTTCTCAAAGAAGCGGTGATGTTGTGTGCGACATGCTGGTGGAGCGCAGGCACACCTTTCTTTGAGAAGTAGTGCCGACTGGGCATCTGGTACTGGGGCACTGCGACGGACATAAGGTCTCGAAAATCCTCCGTGTCCACCAGGCGGAAAGGCAGCATTACGGTAGCCAAGAGCTTGCAGATGGTGAAATTCAACCTCTTAGCTTTCTCATGGCTAGGAGGAAATGGTCTTTTACTTGTCCACATCTGAGGGACCGAGGGCTGGCTATTGTGCTTAGACGGGGTTGATAAGGGTGTCCCCGGCAAACTGCCGGTCTGTGAGGAAGATGCAGGCGGACATGTTAGGTTGTCTTGATCCAAAGGTGGTGCTATCGATGTCGGACAGCGCTCAACACCAGCTGGTGTTACCACCTCCAAAGAAAATGATGACCTGCCAATCACGCTGGCTGTTGCGGGTAAAGAGGTGGCAGGTCTGCGCCCCAAAACAGGTGTGACTGCTGTCCCCCCAGTCACAGAGGATGAAGAGGCCGCGGATGCACAAGATATGGCAGACGGTGGTTGGCCCGGCCGGCTAGGCCGCATTGTAGCACACTGAGCTTCCCACTGCAACTTATGCTTCATGTCCATGTGCCGGTTCATGCATGAAGTACTCAAGCTATGTATTTTTTGGCCTCTACTTAGCTTTTGCTGACAAATGTTACAGATAACACGAGTTGGGTCATCTTCATCGATCTGAAAAAATGCCCAGGCTATGCAAGGCTTAGCACCCATGCGACCTGAAGAGCCACCACGACTTGTGGTGAGAGGCAGAGTTGTGTTTGAGGATGCAGTTGTTGACGTGCTTCCAGTACTACGTCTCTGTCCAGGAAGGCGCAACCTGACCTCGTCGTCACTAGCATCTTCCTCCACCTCCTCTGCTGACCTCATCTCTTGGCTGACTGTGGGTTGACAGTAAGTGGGATCTCCAACCTCATCATCATCACCCTGTGCGTTATCACACCCGTCGTCCTCAGAGCCAACCTGTTCCTGCCCTGACAAAAAACTAAAGTTGTCGCTCCAATCAGGTATTTGAGTCTTATCATCGTCTTCCTCATTGTCTCCACCAACAGGAGTTACAGTTTGGGAATGAGGGTCTACATTATGGTCAGAACCTTCTGCGTCTGGTCCTGGATCCGACTCATAAAGATTCTGGGCATCAGTGCAGATCATTTCCTCGTCTGGATTCACAGAAGCGCTGGAGTCGACCTCTGATTCCCAGGCTATAGTATGAGTAAACAGCTCTGCAGACTCAACCATCTGTTCTACCTCATACTCAGACGGGCAGCTGGAGATTTGGGAGCTGTGAGGAAGCAAGTGCGATTGGGGTGACACCTTTGAGGACTGGAGTATTTGTGATGTTGAAGTTGATGTGGAGGAGAGCCCACTTAAAGGAGCACTTGATATCCGTTGAAGCACCTGCTGTTTTTGTGCCTCATCTGGAATTTGTAGCGATTGGCGTGGCCGTAAGAAAGGGATCTTATGGCTATGTGCCCACGTTGCATTTATGAAGCAGAAAATTTCTGCTGCATAAATGCAAGTCCTCTCCCGGAAAAACGCATGCGGAATTCCGCACGCGTTTATCGCGCATTTTTCGCGCGTTTATCACGCGTTTTCCACATGCGGAATTGCCTTGCGTTTTTTATGCATTGGACTAAGGCAATTCCGCTTGCGGAAACGCAAAATTAAATGACATGCTGCGGATTTTTGAACGCGGCATAAACGCTGCGGAAAAATCCGCAGCATGTGCATAGAACTTGCGGAATCCCATTGGGGACCATGGGGTGCGGATATACATGCGTTTTTCAAGCGTTTACGCTGCGGAAATTCCGCAGCATATACGCTTGAAAAATGCTACGTGGGCACACAGCCTATCACATTGTCCGCTAAAAGAAGTAGACATTTTAGTTTGGCTGGAAGATGGTCTTTCTTCTGCAGATGTTACTGTTGCTTTAACACCTACCCCACGGACACAACCTTTTTTCCCCTTCCCAACACGCCTATTCCCCTTTCCACCAGCAGCAGGCCTTTTTCCACTCATTTTGGTGGTTAACTAATTCACAACTCTGGAGTTGTTTGCACAAAAAAACAATGGATGGGAACCGAGCAGAGCTGAGTGGCCAAACTGTGGTATTAGGCCAAAACTATTGGCTGGGTTAGATGCAGAAAAAAATTATATTCAATTTGCAACCTGATGGAGGTCTGTATAGATGGATTAATAGAACAAGTCCCACACACAGCTAGAAGCCCAATATTTTTTCAGAGGTAGATGCAGAAAAAAATATATTCAGTTTGCAACCTGATGGAGGTCTGTATAGATGGATTAATAGAACAAGTCCCACACACAGCTAGAAGCCCAATATTTTTTCAGAGGTAGATGCAGAAAAAAAATATATTCAGTTTGCAACCTGATGGAGGTCAGTATAGATGGACTAATACAACAAGTCCCACACACAGCTAGAAGCCCAATATTTTTTCAGAGGTAGATGCAGAAAAAAATATATTCAGTTTGCAACCTGATGTTGGTCTGTATAGATGGATTAATAGAACAAGTTCCACACACAGCTAGAAGCCCAATATTTTTTCAGAGGTAGATGCAGAAAAAAATATATTCAGTTTGCAACCTGATGGAGGTCTGTATAGATGGATTAATAGAACAAGTCCCACACACAGCTAGAAGCCCAATATTTTTTCAGAGGTAGATGCAGAAAAAAATATATTCAGTTTGCAACCTGATGGAGGTTAGTATAGATGGACTAATACAACAAGTCCCACACACAGCTAGAAGCCCAATATTTTTTCAGAGGTAGATGCAGAAAAAAATATATTCAGTTTGCAACCTGATGGAGGTCTGTATAGATGGATTAATAGAACAAGTCCCACACACAGCTAGAAGCCCAATATTTTTTCAGAGGTAGATGCAGAAAAAAATATATTCAGTTTGAAACCTGATGGAGGTCTGTATAGATGGATTAATAGAACAAGTCCCACACACAGCTAGAAGCCCAATATTTTTTCAGAGGTAGTTGCAGAAAAAAATATATTCAGTTTGCAACCTGATGGAGGTCTGTATAGATGGATTAATAGAACAAGTCCCACACACAGCTAGAAGCCCAATATTTTTTCAGAGCTAGATGCAGAAAAAAATTATATTCAATTTGCAACCTGATGGAGGTCAGTATAGATGGACTAATAGAATGATGCTATGCCCAAAAGATTTTACTTCACTAGGTGCAGTAAAAAAATTGGTATTCTATACACAGGTGGTATATCTTGCAACACAGATAGGCTACTCCACTGACTAACACACTCTGCAATAGGCCAAAAAGGATTAACTTTGCTAGATTCAGCCAAATGCTGTGAAAAAAACTTGCACAGCACTGGCACAGACCTGCCTGGCAAAAACTGATAGGAACTGATGTAACCTAGTCCTGAAAAGGACTCCAATTACAATTAGTCTTTACTCCCACAATCTATCTATTTAAGAGCACAGACCTGCCTGATAAAAGTCGTAGGAAATGCTGTAACCTAGTCCTTAAAAGGACTGCAATCACAACTATTCCCTACTCCCAAGCTATCTGTAGATTTGTGCGAAAATTGGCTTGAAATTAACAAGGTATAGCGCACACAGCAACAGCGGTGCCGTCTAACACGCAGCTGCAGCAGTGAGAAAATGGTGGCGACGGGGAAAATGGCTTGGTCTTATAGGGCAAGGACATGTGACATACACTGCCAATGACACATGCCCTTGCTTGTGTGAAAAAAAGCACTTCGCTCCGTGTGTGCACTGCTGATAGGCTGACAGATTGCACCTCCCCACTGCAAATGGGGGAAAGAGAAAAAAAAATGGAGATCTTCATTGTTCCTGCAGAGATCCATCCCCTGCCCCTCCCCCCACCCCGCTGTACACTCAAACTGCGTATTAACATTAATTTTCATCATTACTGAGAAAAAATCCAGTTATGATTTTGGTGCACGAACAGTTATCGAACATAACCTCGAACAGCCGAATTTTTCTCAAATTGTTCGTGTTCGCCGAACGGCTCGAACACCGCCCAAAACAGCTCGAATTTGAGATTGGCGAACAGCTCGAGTAGAACAACGCTCATCTCTAATTATGAACCCTATGCGCTGTGATTCATCACCAGGATCTGGGTCTCAAACGAAAATACAACAAACAAGCATTTTTAAAGGAAAAAAATTCTTCTTGATCACCAAAAAATAAATCAGGCAAACGTACCTTTGGCTCCACAAAATGTGCTCCAGAACAGCTACTCACGTGTTGTTGGAGCTCGGCCACCTCCAGAGAGTCCCTGCAGGCGCTGAGCCAAATCCTGAACCGACACCATGATGGAAACTGGAAGTCTTTCCTTAGAGATATTTTTGGGCTGGACTTACTGATATGATCTGCTACAAGCACTAAGGAAAGAAAGGAGATCTGTCCCTACAATAGAACTAAGCTAAATCCCTACGATGTAACGGGGAACCTGATCCTGCGATCAGACCCGCTAAAGTCCTCGGCTAGTCTGTACGCAGACCTATAGATGCAAGGGAGGGATCCCTACAAGAACTAGGGACTGGGATAAAGTTGGACACCTCCTAGCAGAAATTGTAGCAGAAAAAGACAAACACACAACATAGAACATAAAGGTCCGAAGACCTAGCAAAACTGACTGAGAAAGGTAACTAAGCACCAGGCTAACTTAAGAGTAGAAATTACAATGAAGTCCAGCAAAGCCAGGAGGGCGGAGCAGGATTAAATAGGCAAAAAAGGTCATGTGACCAGCAAGATAGAAAAAACCTAACAGGAGAGTTCTAACACCTAGGTATCTTGTTACGGGCACAGGAGGAACAAGCCGCAACAAAATCCGCAACATCCTTGCGCATGGTGGCCACTAATAATGTCGGGCAATGAGCAGAAGCGTCTTCCTCTGGCCGGCATAACCAGCCAGTTTGGACGAATGACCCCAGAGTAAGATCCTCTTCCGATCCTGAGCCGCTACAAAGGTCTTACCAGGAGGTAGATGAGACAGGTCAAGCGGAGCTGCAGTCATTATTCTGGAGGGGGTCAATGATGTGTAGAGGCTCCTCCTCTTGGTCGGTAGACAGTAAAGAGCGGGATAGAGCGTCAGCTTTAATATTCTTGTCTGCCAGGTGGTAATGGAGAGTGAAGCTGAAACGAGCAAAGAACAAAGACTATCTGGCCTGACGCGGATTTAGTCTTTGGGCAGTCTGCAAGTAAGCAAGGTTTTTATGGTCAGTGTAGATGACCACCGAGTGCAGAGCCCCCTCAAGCAAGTAGCGCCACTCCTCCAGCCCTAATTTGATGGCCAGCAGTTCTCGATCTCCTATGGATTAATTGCGCTCAGATGGAGAAAAGAGTTTGGAGAAGACGCAGCTGGTCACCATTCGCCCGGACGTGGATTTCTGGGTGAGCACTGCTCCAGCCCCAGAGAAAGAGTCATCAACCTCCAGAAAAAAACTGTTTATTGCAATCTGGACGATGTAGCACTGGAGCGGAGGAGAAGGCTTGTTTAAGAGAGACAAAGGCACTTTCCGCCACGGGAGTCCATTCCCTGGGATTTGCTCCTTTACGGGTGAGCGCAGAGATGGGAGCAGTCCGGGAGGAGAAATGAGGAATGAAGAGGCGGTAATAGTTAGCGAATCCCAGAAACCGCTGAATAGCCTTCAACCCCTCAGGTCGGGGCCACTTTAACACGGCAGACACCTTCTCGGGATCCATCCGCAGTCCGGTCTCTGAGATGATATGCCCCAAAAATGGTAGGAAGGTCTGCTCAAAGAGGCATTTCTCGTACTTTGCATACAGGCGATTCTTCTGGAGCCTCAGCAGTACCTGATGAACATCCCTCCGGTGAGAGGGCAGATCAGGGGAGAACACCAAGTTATCGTACAGGTACACCACCACGCAGGAATACTGGAGATCTCGGAAGATGTCAATCACTAACTCCTGGAAGACGGCTGGAGCATTACAGAGACCGAAGGGCATCACGCGGTACTCGTAGTGACCATCCCGAGTGTTGAATGCCGTCTTCCACTCGTCTTCCTGGCGAATCCGGACCAAATTGTATGCCCCACGAAGATCGAGCTTAGTGAAGATCTTCGTGCCTTTTAGGAGGTCAAGCAGCTCCGAGATGAGAGGCAATACTTATTTTTGATGATAATCTGGTTTAGGCCCCTATAGTCGATACATGGACGAAGAGAGCCATCTTTCTTTTTGACAAAGAAGAATCCTGCTCCAGCCGGAGAGGTGGATTTCTGGATAAATCCCCTAGCAAGATTCTCTTGTATGTACTCAGACATAGCACGGGTCTCGGCCAGCGACAAGGGGTAGGTTTGCCCGCGAGGAGGTGAAGCACCAGGTATTAGGTCGATGGGGCAATCATACGGCCTATGAGGTGGTAGTTTCTCTTCCTCCTTTTTTATCAAAGGCGTCTGCACATGACCAGTATTGTGCCGGCAGCCCAGGTAGGTTAGCTGTAGTAGACTGATGTCGAGCAGGACGAACGGGAACCAGACAGGACTTATGATATTCCTGATCCCAACGGAGCACCTCACCCGAGCTCCAATTCATGACAGGCTCATATCTCTGTAATCAAGGCAGGCCAAGCAAGAGGGGATGAGAGACACCGAACCGCACGTAAAATGAGATCCTCTCCGAATGTAGTATTCCCACCTGATGAGTTAGAGGCCCAGTGACAAACAGGATGGTCTCAGAGAGAAGCTTTCCATCCACAGAGGAAACCGCTAAAGGATCAGCCAGACGTATGGTAGGAATCTGATATCGCTCCACAACAGCCTGTTGAATGAGGTTCCCAACGGCTCCGGAATCCCGATAGGCAGTCTCGAAGAAGCGGGTCTCACCACTGGTAACCGAAACGGACAGAGTCAAGTGCGGAGAGGAAGAACTTTTGCCTAGGACGACCTCTCCGAGCGGTCCTAGACACTGGTGTTTCCCGGTCTCACCGGACAGGAGCGGATTAGATGCTCTATACTGCCACAGTAGAAGCAACTCCCCTCAGCGCAGCAGACCTCCTGGCGAGACTTGACCATCTTAACTTGGTCTATTTGCATAGACTCTGGAGAAGACACTGGAGGAGATGCAGGTTGCGAGACTGGCCTTTGGAAGGTTGGTGCGAGGCACATGGGTCTAATCTCACTGGTCGCCTCCTTGGAACGCTCCTGAAAACGGATGTCAATCCGTGTAGCTAATGACACCAGGTCGTCCAGAGAGGGAGGTATGAAATGTCACGACCGGCTAGCTCATCCTTGATCCGTCCGGAAAGGCCCTCCCAAAAGGTGGACACCAGATCCTCATTGTTGCAGGCAAGTTCTGATACGAGGGTGCGGAAACGCACGGCATGCTGTCCCACAGAGAGACTCCCTTTGCGGAGTCGGAGAAGAGAGGAGGCAGTCAAAGATTTTCGTCCGGGCTCATCGAACACCTTCTGGAAAGGCCCGAGGAAGCCTAGAGGTCAAACACCGGAGGGTCCACTCTCTCCCACAGAGGGTTAAGCCATGCCAACGCCTCTCCGGTGAGGTGAGACATGATGAATGGCACCTTGGCCTGGTTGGAGGCGAATTGGTGTGCCAGGAGCTCAAAGTGCAGCGTGCATTGATATATGAAGCCCTGACATAGGGCAGGGTCACCACCAAAACGTGGAGGAGCAGTTAGCCGGGGTCATAAGCCAGATGCCACAGCGCCACTGGGTTGAGGTGCTGCCGTAGCGGGTGCCGCTTGGGTAGAGGTGGACACAGTCGGGGTGGACACCGCGTCCAAGCGGGAGTTGACTGTCCGCAGATAGGACAGGATAGTATCCTGTTGGGATCTCTGGCGAGAGACCTCTTGGTACAGGTCTGAGAGCGAAGGAGCCTGGGAGCCACCGGATTCCATGGCCTGTGCAAACTGTTACGGATCCTGGTGGTGTAGCCTCTGTGCTGTGATACAAGGAGGGACCAGAGGTGCGTAACTAAGTGCCTACCCGGGCCGACCCTGGCCACACGGCGGATTAGTCTACTCTACGTGAGCCAAGGAGGGACTGGGAAGGTGAACCAGGTGCCAGTCTGGGACCGACCTTATGTGAGAGCAGGTGACTCCCACGGGACTGATGGCTGAGGCCGACAGGCACAGCAGATGAGCACGGCTAGTAGACAGGCAGGTGATGCGGGTAGACATGCAGGCGGCACGGCAGATAGACAGACAGGCAGGTGAGCACTGCTGATAGGCAGACTGGCGGGCACACCTGCTAGACAGTCGGGCGGGCATGGCTGCTAGACTGTCAGGCGGGCACGGCTGATAGGCTGGCGGGCACTGGAACCTGAGGGCTGAGGAGAGTGTTAGCACACAGATCACATCCCTGCACAGGCACTTCCATTTTGGAGGAGGTGCCTTTTACAGTCATATGAAAAAGTTTGGGCACCCCTATTAATCTTAAGCTTAATGTTTTATAAAAATTGGTGTTTTTGCAACAACTATTTCAGTTTGATATATGTAATAACTGTTGGACACAGTAATGTTTCTGCCTTGAAATGAGGTTTATTGTGCTAACAGAAAATGTGCAATCGGCATTCAAACAAAATTTAACAGGTGCAGAAGTATGGGCACCCTTATCATTTTCTTGTTTTAAATACTCCTACCTACTTTTTACTGACTTACTAAAGCACTTTTTTTGGTTTTGTAACCTCATTGAGCTTTGAACTTCATAGCCAGGTATATGCAATCATGAGAAAAGCTACTTAAAGTGGCCACTTGCAAGTTGTTCTCCTGTTTGAATCTCCTCTGAAGAGTGGCATGATGGGCTCCTCAAAACAACTGTCAAATGATCTGAAAACAAAGATTATTCAACATAGTTGTTCAGGGGAAGGATACAAAAAGCTGTCTCAGCGATTTAACCTGTCCGTTTCCACTGTGAGGAACATAGTGAGGAAATGGAAGAACACAGGGACAGTTCTTGTTAAGGCCAGAAGTGGCAGGCCAAGAAAAACATCAGAAAGGCAGAGAAGAAGAATGGTGAGATCAGTCAAGGACAATCCTCAGACCACCTCCAGAGAGCTGCAGCATCAACTTGCTGCAGATGGTGTCACTGTGCATCGGTCAACTATACAACGCACTTTGCACAAGGAGAAGCTGTATGGGAGAGTGATGCGAAAGAAGCCGTTTCTGCAAGCACGCCACAAACAGAGTCGGCTGAAGTATGCAAAAGCACATTTGGAGAAGCCAATTTATTTTTGGAAGAAGGTACTGTGGACTGATGAAACCAAGATTGAGTTGTTTGGTCATACAAAAACACTTGCTACCCACATTAAAATTTTGTGGAGGTTCCATCATGCTTTGGGGCTGTGTGGCCAATGCCGGCACTGGGAATCTTGTTAAAGTTGAGGGACGCATGGATTCCACTCAGTATCAGCAGATTCTTGACAATAATGTTCAAGAATCAGTGATAAAGTTGAATTTACGCAGGGGATGGATCTTTCAGCAAGACAATGATCCAAAACACCGATCCAAATCTACTCAGGCATTCATGCAGAGGAACAATTACAATGTTCTGGAATGGCCATCCCAGTCCCCAGACCTGAATATCATTGAACATCTGTGGGATCATTTGAAGAGGGCTGTCCATGCTCGGCGACCATCAAACTTTACTGAACTGGAATTATTTTGTAAAGAGGAATGGTCAAAAATACCTTCATTCTTCATCCAGGAAATCATTAAAAGCTACAGGAAGCGACTAGAGGCTGTTATTTTTGCAAAAGGAGGATCTACTAAATATTAATGTCACTTTTCTGGTGGGGTGCCCATACTTATGCACCTGTCAAATTTTGTTTGAATGCAGATTGCACATTTTCTGTTAGTACAATAAACCTCATTTCAAGGCAGAAACATTACTGTGTCCAACAGTTATTACATATATCAAACTGAAATAGCTGTTGCAAAAACACCAATTTTTATAAAACATTAAGCTTAAGATTAATAGGGATGCCCAAACTTTTTCATATGACTGTATAAGGGCAGTCCTCCGGCCATTGGCTGGGGACTCTTTAGGATGGTGCGTGCGGCCCCTTTAAGAGGGAGGGAGCGCGCGCCCCCTAAGTACAGTGCCCGGGCAACTGCACGTGGTTAGCGCACCCCGGGCAGATGCAGAAGGGGAGCCATAGGATGTCGGACTGGGACTGCGGTGGTGAGGGGATCGGCATCTCTGCCCCCCCTGACGCTACACTACCTGAGCTACTTCTGAAAGTATGCCGCGTGTGTGCACTTTTCCGCAAGTCAGCTACAACTTCCGCTTCCCTGGCAGTGCTGCAGCAGCGTTTGCACACCAGTCGGTGAGCTAGAAGTTGCAATGTCACGACGTGTTGGAACTCAACGTCACATATGTTGGCAAGGCTTATTGAGCAGCAGAGGGCAGTAGTTGAATACCAGCTCAAACACTCCTGTTGTTATTCCTGTAGCCTCCAGACACATAAGAGCTCATGAGTGGGCATGGATGTCGGACATCTGTGCTGTTCTCCAAAACTTTGAGGGCTTGACGAAGATGGTGAGTGGCGACGACGCATAATCAGCGTAACCATCCCGCTTCTCTGTGTACTGAAACGCTCGCTGCTCACAATTAAAGAGCAGGCTTTGGAGGCGGAGCAAGTTGAGATGGAGCAAGAAACTATACAAGGTGATGCTACACAGCCCAGCCTCATCTTAACGTGGAATGGATGATAATGAGGAGGAACAGAAGCTTGTTGCCTGCGTAAAGACTGTACTGCCCACATCACCTTCATCATGTCTGTTCAGCGTGTATGGCCTGAAGAAGAGGAGGAGGAGTCGTCCTCTTACTGGGGACAGGGAAATCTTGGCTGTTGGCAGTTTGGCACACATGGCTGAGTTTACGTTCCGCTGCCTTTCCCGTGACCCTCACGTTGTATGCATTTTGGCCAGCACTAATTACTGGTTGGTCACCCTTCTAGACCCACGCTATAAGGAGAACTTTCCATCTGCATTTTCTCAGACCCTACCACCGCCCAGGTCCTGATGCGTGGGGTACTTTGACAAGGACGGAAAGGTTTTGGAAGATGCTGAAGAAGTACCTTGCCGACCGTACCAGCGTCCTCCGTGAAACTTCTGTGCCTTACAATTATTGGGTATCCAAGCTATACATGTTGCATGAACTGTCACTCTACGCCTTGGAGGTTCTTGACTTCCCTGCCGCTAGCGTTTTGTCAGAGCTTGTTTTTAGTGTTGTTTGGGTATTATAACTGATAGGCGCATCCGCCTGTCAACTGAAAATGCTGACAGGCTGACTCTTATCAAAATGAACAAGGGCTGGATTGGCCCAGACTTCTCAACACCACCGGATGATAACAGTGTAACATAAACTCGAATCCAATGTTTTGTTTTTTGTTTTTTTTATCTGGTGTATTTCCTTGCACCCCTTCCCACCCAAACATGGGTATGCACTTCAGGCTTTAGTTCTTTTACAGTTGTGCTTAAAAGTTCACATACCCCGGCAGAATTTTTGCATTCTTTGCCTTGTTTCAGAGAATATGAAGGATAAAAACTTTTTCTCCACTGATGGTTATTGATGGGTGAAGTCATTTATTGTCAAACTACTGTGTTTTCTCTTTTTGAATCTTAATGACAACCTTAAACATCCAAATGACCCTGATCAAAAGTTCACATTCCCCAGCTCTTAATAACGTATATTGCCCCCTTTAACATCAATGACAGCTTGAAGACTTTTGTGGTAGTTGTGGATGAGGTTCTTTATTTTCTCAGATGGTAAAGCTTCCCATTCTTCTTGGCAAAAAGGCCTCCAGTTCGTGTAAATTCCTGGGCTGTCTAGCATGAACTGTGCTCTTGAGATCTCCCCAGAATGGCTCAATGATATTGAGGTCAGGAGACTGAGATGGCCACTCCAGAACCTTGACTTTGTTCTGCTGTAGCCAAAGACAGGTCGACTTGGCCTTGTGTTTTGGATCGTTGTCATGTTGGAACATCCAAGTACATCCCATGCTTAGCTTCTGGGCTGATGAGTGCAAATTTGCCTCCAGTATTTGCTGATAACATGCTGAATTCATGTTTCCTTCAACTTGTACCAAGTTTCATGTGACTTTGTAGCTACCACATCCCCAAAACATCAGTGATCCACCGCTGTGCTTTACAGTAGGAATGGTGTTCCTTTAATCATAGTCCTTGTTGACCTCTCTCCAAATGTAACATTTATGGTTGTGGCCAAAAAGTTAAATTTTCGTCTCATCACTCCAATGACCTTGTTCCAGAAGTCTTGAGGCTTGTCTCTGTGCTGTTTGGCGTATTGTAGGCAAGATATTTTTTGGCATTTGCGCAGTAATGGCTTTCTTCTGGCGACTCGACCATGCAGCCCATTTTTCTTCAAATGCCTGTGCATCTTGAAACTATGCTAGTTTTCAGAGAGTCCTGAATTCCAGCTGATGATGTTTGTGGGTTTTTCTTTGCATCCCGAACAATTTTCCTGGCAGTTGTGGCTGAAATGTTTGTTGGTCTACCTGACCATGGTTTTGTTTTTACAGAGCCCCTCATTTTCCATTTGTTAATCACAGTTTGAACGCTGCTGACAGGCGTTATCAATTCTTTCGATATTTTTTGTATCACTTTCCTGTGTTATACAATTCAACTACCTTTTCCCGTAGATTTGTTGACCATTCTTTTGCTTTCTCCGTGACTCATAATCCAGAAACGTTAGTGGCTGGATGAAAGATGCTAGAGTCTGTCTGCATCCCAGAAACTCACTCAGCTTTTATGTACACACACGGATTACAAACAAACAGGTCACAGGTGAAGGTATTACCTTTAGTAGCCATTCAAACCCATTTGTGTCAAATTCTGTACATGTTATCAGGCCAAAATCACCAGGGTATGTGAACTTTTGATCCGGGTCATTTGGATGTTTTTGGTTGTCATTAAGATTTAAAAAGAGAAAACAGTGGTTTGACAATAAATGGCTTCACCCAATCAATAAACATGAGTGAAAAAAAAGATTTTTTTTTTGTTATCATTCATATCCTCTGAAACAAGGCAAAGAAAGCAAAAAATCTGCCTGGGTATGTAAACTTTTGAGCACAACTGTATGTCGTCCTTTTCTTCCACCACCATCATTTCAACATGGTAATCATGCTACCCCCGCTACACATTTATTAAGGGTGTTTATGATGCCCGCATTAATTATTTTTTGAGGTGTACCTCTAACATTCTTTTATAGATATTAATACCCCCCCAGGGGTAAAGGTTTTCCAACCCAAGTGCATGCACATTTCCAGTCTAGGATACTTACTCCTTAATAATCAGGAAAATGTTTTCTGAGGCCCTCCACTACGCCTCTTCAAAGAGGTATTGAAGTGCCTCCTTCTATTTTTTGGCATTCCTTGCACTTAATCCATACAATTTACCAGCCTAGGAGACCCACTGCTTATTTATGTGAAAAAAAAAAGCTTTTCTGAGGCTCCACCTTCTAGTTGAGGGAACATTTTTGGAAGCCTAAAGAGCTGGTGGGTTCTATTAGTATATAATCCAGTGCCATGTTGTGGGTTGTCAAGTGGTCGTCACATAGGGAGCTCTCACACTGCATACAGGGTTTCACAACTGGGATAGGAGACTTTGTACATTAAGTACAGAAGATCCTGGTCTCTTCCATATCAGGCTGAGTAGATTCGAAGCGCGCCACTATATATTCTTCAGCAGGGTTTATGAAATAACAGTCCTTGGTGCTACTACGTACAAAAAAAACCCTCTTTTTAGGGCCGATTCAAATCTATTCTCTGTTCTACAATATTACCTCTCGTATCTGCAATTCGTGTACAGGTGAGCTATCGCACTAGGAATAGCGTATTACAGGCATCTAGTCAGGCATTATTGTCTTATAGTCCTTGCTGATGCAACAAAAAAAAAACTATTCTATTCCCTATTTTCTGCATTTAGTATAGGGACAGGTGCCAGGTATCATATTCTGGAAGTGAGTGTTCATTCTGGCGACGTACATTTCCTATACTCTCTATAACTTGATTGCTTTTTTCAAAAAACTTATTGACAGATTCGTGATTTTTACTGTAATCTGTACTCAAATTCATCAAAGTAGGCAAAATTAACTGATTTAATGTGGCTATTCACAGTTTCCCTGTAGCATCTGTATGTAAGAGGTAGTGGTAGGAAACTTAACGTTACTGGAGCTGGAATTACCACTTCAGAACTTTGCAGTGCTTTGTTTCTATCCATTCCTGGGTGTTTCTTGAAGTATGTTTGGGGTCATTGTCCTGCTGGAAGACCCATGACCTAGGATGCAAACCCAGCTTTCTAACACTGGGCACTACATTGTTACCCAAAATCCTTTTGGAATCTTCACATTTCATTATACCTTGCACACAGGCAAGGCACCCAGTGCCTTTATTTGTAGGCCTGATTCCATTTACAGTAAACAGTTGAATGATTTGCTTTAACTAAAAGCTCTATCTTGATTTCATGTGTCCACATGATTCCTGCTGGTCATCTAAAAATAGTGGAAGGCCACCTGCTGGCACTCTATAAATTGTAAGTTCCGCCTGCTGACCCTTCAAGTTTCAAACTTAACACAAGTGAGGACCTGCTGCTGGACCTCTAAAATTTGAGTGAGGACCACCAAATGGCTCTCTGACAATAGTCAGGGCCACCTACTGGCCCTCTAACAATAGTGAGGGCGTACTGCTGGCCCTCTAACAATAGTAAGGGCTTCCTGGTGGCACTCTACAAATAGTGAGGATCAAACAAAAAAAACACAAAATTTGAGCTTGGTTTAAGTTGGTATACATGCAGCACATAAATGTATGTTCACAAAGGCGATAAATCAGAAAAAAACGACAAGAAACAAAATGAACATAAACCCTGCTGTAAATAAATAAAAAGCAAAAGTGCATTTAAATACAATGGGGTTCTTAGTAACACTGTTTTTGATCAAAAATAGAATGAAAGCTACCCCACCACGGCAAGGTAAACCCATTTGGGATCGTCCTACTCTGCCTTGTAGTTTTTTTTCTGATTTATGGCCATTGTAAACATGCATTTATGTGCTGCATGCTTACGAACTTAAACCAAGCTCAAATTTTGTGTTTTTCTTTGCATTTTTTTTGCATTCTGTGCAAACCAAGGTGTGGCCTCCCTTCATCGAGCTGGATAATACATTTATCCAATCATGGGGCTGGAGCTATTAACAGCCTAGAGCAGGCCCTGCCCCTTTCTGTTATCAGGTTGGCTGTTCTTTACAGGGGGAGATGAAAATTTGTGTATGATGTAATGACCCAGACAGGAGGGGGAACCTGTAAGTAGCAGATTCTGTCACATGGAATTGCAAGGGTTATAAAAATAATAGAAGTGCACTGACCATCTCATCTTTATAGTGTATGAGGGCAGGAACAGTACAACAAAAATGTTATCTCCCCGGAGTTCCCCATTAACCCCCACCACCCTTTTGACCATGCACTAAACAGGTGAGCTAAACTACTACTTTTTTCTTTGATAAACTTTTAACCCTTCTAGCAAAAATTAAAAAAAAATGCTGATGTAAAGAAGACCTTTTTCTAAATGTTAATTATTAACTTGTGTGTTGTATAACTATTTATTTGATTTAAGGGCATAAAAATTAAAAGTTTGAAAATGTGCAAAATATTCTAAATATTTTAACATTTTAGATATTTTCATAAATAAATGAAAATTATATCGATCAAAATTTACCACTGACATGATGTACATTGTGTCACGAAAAACAGTCTCAGAATCACTGGATAAATTGAAGCGTTCCAGAGTTGTTATCACATAAAGTGTCGCTGGTTAGATATTAAAAATGAGACTCCATCAATAAAGTACAAAATGGCTTTATTTTTCTGTATCCACTTAACACCTTTAGGCGATAAGGGGATAAAGAAAAATAAAGTCACAAAGTAGTGGTATGGCTTGTTTAAAAATAAAGTACCAATATTTCTGCTTGCCAGAAATATATTCAGTTTAGTCTTATGTTTTGTACTATTTATTTTAGTGTAGACATGGAAGATTTATCCTGGAGATCAGAGCTCCTGCCTACTGCTAAGGTAAGACCAAACTTTTTGTATTACAAAAATGTCAAATATATATTAAGGCTATGTGTGCACGTTCAGGATTTGATTGCAGAAGTTTCTGCAGCATTTCTGCATCTCTTGGCAGGAAAAAACGCTGCAGAAAAATCACGCGTTTTTACCGCCTTTTTGGCGCGTGTTGACGTGTTTTATTAGTGCATTTGTTATGCTTTTTTTATGTGTTTTTGTACAATGAAAGCTTTTTGGAGCTAAATAAAGATATTTGAAAAAAGAAACGTGTGACATCGATTTAACCCATGGTTTACCGTCAGACCTGGGGTGAGTATATTGGTTAATATAAATGATTAAATAATTAAAGAATGTGTCTGTTGTATTTCACATAAAGTGTTTTACTCTTTTTTTTTTTGTTTATTTAACTCTTTACTTTACTTTAATTAGGTTTAGTAATGAAAGGGTCTGGTTAACACCTTATCATCACTAAACGAAAGGGCTAAGTGTCAGCTAAACCCAATCTCATAAGCATTCCCATTCATATAATTTCTGGGGCAGCTGAGAGCTGCTATTTTTAGCCTAGGAAGGTGCCTCTAGGCAAACATGTTCTCTGGCTTTTAATAACAGCTCACAGCTGTTTGTTTCGCTGCTACGTCCCCACGATCAGCAACCAGCAGCGCTTTGGACGCAGCATATTTTAGCTGCGTCCAAAACTCTATGTTCTAATGCTGCACTTTTGTTGTCAATACATTCTGTCAAAATCTGTAGCAGAGACTGGCGTCTCCACTATAGAAATTGACATGCTGCAGGTGAGTTTGGGTACGTGATCGCAATCAGGAGCCGCTGCAGGTTTGAAGCTTCGTGTTTAAACAGTGTTGAACTCGCAGCGTCCAGATGTTACAGCATAGTGGATGGGATTTCTAGAAATCCCATGTCCACTATGCGTACATCTGAGGCTGCGGATCACCGCGGACACTGACATGCGGTGCGTATTTCAGGACCGCTGCATGTCAATTTCTTTTGCAGAGTCGCTAGTCTCCGCAACAGAAATTTGACCACTAGAATGTATTGAATGCGGTAAATCCGTATGGTTCAGATTTACCTGCGTCCAATTGAAATACGCGTAGAAAAGGGTTTTGATGGTTTTTCAATAACTACACGGCCATAATAAAGTATTTTATTGAAATAAAATTACACACGGTTTTAATAATTTATTATTCACATAATCCCCGAATCCCTCGTCTCCTGTAAAAAAACAAACAAACAATAAAAAACAACCATTTCCCTCACCTCACCTCTCCTCTGTCAAGACGTAATCCCGGTGTGCCATGATGATCTGGGTCACTTCTCCAGCAACCATATCAATCACTGGTGTGACTGCTGTAGAAGACAGCACTATACACTGATAGGAGTGTAATCACTCCTGTCAGTGTACATCACTGCTGCTGTGACTGAGTTCACTTGAGTTCATCAGCTGAAGATCAGCTGATAAGCCCCAGTGACCTCATTTACTGCATCAGTGCTGCATGGGAACATTCCCACACAGCATCGGTGCCGTAAAGTGAAGTCCGGAAGCTGATCTCCAGCTGATGAACTCTGGTTAACTCAGCCATAGCAGCAGTGATGTACACTGCCGGGAGCCAGCGCGCTTCCGTCTTCTGGCCGATCGGTTCACCAGGGGACAGCGGGAGGATAGCGGACAGGTGAGAATGAAAGATGTTTTTTATTTTAATGTAGATTTTTACTTTTTTTTTTTTTTTTTAAACACCGTGCACAGAGGCCGGCTCGGCTGAGCAGACTACTTCTCCCATCAGCCGCGCTGCCCTCTCTGTTATCAGCGGGAGCTGTGGTCAGATTATGGGAGGGGTGGTCTTCTTCCCCGGCCCGGGTACCATTCTTTTGTATGTTTTTGTGTCATATTTGACTCATTGACTTGAATTGAGTCAGTCAAATAAGCAGCCAACATCCGCAGCAAATCCGCAGATATATTTTTATCTGCACATAGCCTAAGAATATGTGTACACATTGCGTTTTTGTCATGTTGTTTCCTCTCCGTTGTCACAAAAACGAAATGATTAACTAGTACCAGCAAAGTGAACTAAATTCCTGAAGTCTAATACACAAATTGCTCAGTTTCTCCTTGCAAATGTGTAGCAGATTTAAATCTGCATCATGTCAATCTTGCAACATTTTTGCAGATTTCACCCATTTTAATGAGTGAGGACAAATCCTAAACAAAAATGTGCATATTTTATTCATCTTTTTTCCAGCCAAGACATCAGGATTTCCAAATCCTGAATGTGCGTACCCCCCCTTAGTCATCATCAGAATTGTTGTCTCTGCAAATTATTCTGGTTGCACACAACACTAATACAGCTCCATTTTATCATGTCACCCAGAAATCCTACAGGTTTACTTACACAAACTTAGATTTGAGTGTTTGAGCTATAATATAGACCCTAAGACTTTGCCACATGAAAGCAGACTAACATGGTTCTCTGCATTAAACAGAACACTGTTGCTGAAATTCATTAAGTATGGCTGATGATCAAGTTATTTGTTTTATATACAGTGATAGAACAACTTAATGGGGTATTCCCATCTCCAAGATCCTATCCCAATTTGTCGTATGTGTAGAAATAATATTAGCAAATACCTCCAGAAATGTAGTATAGTTTTTCTAGTTCGCTATGACTTTCATCATGTGCAGGCATTGCAGGACCTTTGGTATCCATGGTTACAACCACTGATTTATTGACAGCTACTTGCTAGTGGTTGTAACCATGGACATCAGTTCATAGGAAAAACAAACACTGGCACCATTGCACCTGCACAATCTCTGATTCAGCAGAACAAACACCTCTCCTTTGTGAACAGAGTGCTTCGCTTGAAAACAGAGTCCAGGCACATCATATAAAAGAATATAGCGTGCACTTACTGGTAGATAAAAATTTCTTCTTTATTTCATCTCTGTAATACAGCAAGGCAGGGAGTCAGTGGAACACTTAATAGACGACGGCCATTTTGTACGTATAAGCCCTTCAACAGGTCACTGCACACAGGGGAAATGACGGAGGTGAGTTTATAGCACCTGTAAACGCCTCTTGTTCTCTAAGACCAATGAATGGCAAGAACCCCTGGTAGCACCTGAACTGGATGGAATGCTTATTAAAAATCACCTTGAATAAAAACACATTACATATAGTAAAAACAACAATGACCATTATTACAAAAATACTGACATTTTGATTCTGTCATTGAAACCTATGGGACCCATGTGTGTGCAGGATCCACCAAGCTTGTCTTTTAAGCGGGAGTCTATGCAGATCTCCTACTTGTGCTGGTAAGGATACCTGTTCCAGACCAGCAAAACGCAACACATGTGGATCTCCAGCATGGGAATCCCACATGTGTTGAATCAATCTCTGTGCACCCTTTTTGGTTTGGATCGATTTGAAATGTTCAAGAAATCTAATGAACATAGGACAAAAAAAGCCACATGGGCAAAAACTTATGTAGGCTACAAACTTAGTGCGACAAAAAATGAAATCTCGTATCTTGTGGCAAATATCACTTATTTTAAAAACCTTATCTGTAAGGTGAAACTGACAAAAAATACAATGGCCACACCTATAATTCCCTTTTAACCCTTAGTGACCAATAGATGTCTTTTTACTGACCTGCGATATAAGAGACTAGCGTTCCCTGACAGGTGACAATCCTGTAGCTGTCACCTGTACACTAAAGCTGACAACTTGCTGCATCAGCCACGATCAGTGTTGGCACCGACCATGGATGTTTAACCCCATAGATTTACCAAAATTTCCCCTCTCCAATCTGTCCTGAATGCGGCAGCCAGGGTCGTATTTATGTCCAGCCGCTTCACCGATGCCTCCACCTTGTGCCAGTCATTACACTGGTTACCCATTCACTACAGGGTCCAATATAAACTCATTGCTCTCACCCACAAAGCTCTCTACAGTTCTGCACCACCTTATATCTCCTCTCTCATCTCAGTCTATCGTCCTACACGTGCCCTCCGTTCCACAAATGACCTAAGGCTAACATCCCCCATAATCCGAACCTCACACCTCCGTCTCCAAGACTTCTCTCGTGCTGCACCAGTTCTCTGGAATGCTCTACCCCAGACGATCCGATTGATGCCTAGCCCCGATGTCTTCAAGCGCGCTTTAAAAACCCATCTCTTTAAACAAGCCTACCACCTCAACTACTCGGTAAACTAACTTTCCCCTGTTCCCTCCTAAATACTATTCAGAATCTGCACCCTACTGTTCATCTGTTTCTACACCCTCCATGCACTCGATAACTGCACTCGGTAATTGAGTATTGCACTTTAACATACAGGCTGATGACCGGATCATACAGCTTTATATGATAATCCTGACTTATTATAATTGCCAGACCTGAAATAACAACCACTTTCCACCTATTGTGTCCCCCCATTTCCATGTAGATTGTAAGCTTGCGAGCAGGGACCTCACTCCTGATGTAACTGTTAAACTGTCTCACCTTGTATTGAATTTATTGTTTGTACATGTCCCCGCTTAATTGTAAAGTGCTGCGGAATATGTTGGCGCTATATAAATAAAAATTATTATTATTATTATTATAGATTCTGCTCTCAATAGTGACTACAGCATCTAGATGGTTCACAGAGTGTGGGGGCTCCCTCTTTAACCTCATCAGCACCCTGAGAACTTGATTGTGTGGTCCTGATGTTTGCCATTGCAGTTCATGGCCAGATAACGGCCTTAGAGTCTACTGGCTATAGCGGCCTGTTCAGAAGTTATCAAAATTTAGGTGGTAAATATAAACTTTTTCATTCTTGTCATGCCACTTTCCATTACTTCCTGAAAAGAACCAGAAGGATTAATGAACTACCTGAAAGCAATTTTAAATACGTTGAGGGGTGCAGTTTTTAAAATGGTATGACATTTGGGTGGTTTCCAATATGTGACCCCCAAAGTCATTTCAAAACTGAACAGGTCACTATAAAAATAAGTTTTGTAAATTTCCTTGAAAAAATAAAAAAATACTGCTACGTTTTCAAACCTTTTAAAATGCAAATAAATTAAAACAAATTACAATATAAAACTAATTACAAATGATGCTGATGTACAGCAGACATGAGGGAAATGTTATTTATTAATGTTTTTGTGTGGTATGACTGTTGGGATTAAAGAGATAGTCATTCAGAGTTTGAAAATTGTAATTTTTTAAACATTTTTGTCACATTTCTGATATTTTTTTTTATAAACGCAAAACATATCATTCTAAATTTACCATTATTATAAAGTATCGTGTCACAAAAAGCAGTCTCAAAATCAATGGGATATGTTGAAGCATTCCAGAGTTATTACTACTAGTGATGAGCGAGCATGCTCGCTACTGCTCGGTGCTCACCCGAGCATCTCACTGCTCGAGATGCTCGGCGCTCGCCGAGTATTTCCGGGGTTGCTCGGCAGGAGATCGGGTCTCCTCCCTGCATGTTCTTTACAGAGCCAATGAACATGCAGGA
Source organism: Phyllobates terribilis (assembly GCF_046119375.1). Taxonomy (NCBI): domain Eukaryota; kingdom Metazoa; phylum Chordata; class Amphibia; order Anura; family Dendrobatidae; genus Phyllobates; species Phyllobates terribilis. Next base: position 276,570,772 of record NW_027362769.1, on the reverse strand, counting down.
ATTGCCTGCCACTCACTCTAATGCCGTAGCCATGTTGGTTGTGGAATTACAGTGATTGGCTGGCCGCACAGCGTCATCAGGTCTATATCAGACCTGGCGCCGCCATGCTTGTCACATATACTCCGGAATCAGACAGTCTAGGGAGAGATTTGCTTGTTTCTAATTAGTGTAGGTGTACCAAACTATATTAGAGACACATATCCATCTCAACAAACAGTCCTTCTGAGGACTAATCCATCTGCAGAGATATCAGGCAGACAGTGTATATAGGTAGGCAGGCAAGGTATATAGCAGACTGCAGTGCACATAGCACAAGAGGCTCCATTTCAGTTTTGTCTGCTGCTGCTGTTAGATATTTCTAGAAATAGGCCCAGGTCTCAGGGGCCAGGAATAATTTTTTTTGGATCTTAATCCTCATTATTTGCTTAAAAAACAAACCAGAGAACACCGTTGTTCTGCGCCAGCCATGTCCTTTCCATATTACAGCGCTAAAAATCCAGCTATTTAAAACTGTGGTTTTTCTGTCACATGGATCACATATAATTGCGCTGAAAATACTGCCATTTCTGGCATCCATAAAAAATTTGTTTCAGCGTGTCAGTGAAGCAATTGACATCAGTTTGCTGTTCAAAATAGTTACCTACAGGCCAGTTATTTAAAACTGTGGTTTGTCTGCCACACGGATCACATATAAGTTCGCTCCAAATTCAGTCATTTGTAGTGAGCGTGGAAGATATTGTCCTCCATTTAAAATGGGCAAGGCACGTGGCAAGGGACTGGGAACTGGACGTGATGGTGATGGTGCATGCAGAGGCCGAAGCCTTGGGCAAACTGAAATTGTGCCACAACAAACACCCACATTTTCTCGCTCGACCTTCCTGTCCCAATTAATAGGGGATCGCAGAACACCACTATTGAACCCAGAGCCGTGTGAAAAGATTATTGGTTGGATAGCAGATAATGCTTCCAGACACTTAGCCACCAGCATCACCACCTTGTCTTCCACACGGTCAAGTCTCAGGAGCCGTGAGTCAGGACCGCATATTCCTCACCCTGATCCTCTTTCCTCCCACCATGCCGAGTGCCCAGAGACAACTGATCCCACACTTGGACACTCCGAAGAGCTGTTCACTTTTCCATTTATAGATTCGGGCCTCTCGCCCGGTCCACTTGAAGCGGGGCAAGAGGAGATCGCATATAGCAATGCCCAAATATTTCAGCAGCCACGGTCACACGAAGGCGACAGTGGGAAAGTGTCACAAGAGGTGGACGATGATGAAACACAATTGCCAGAAAGTCAGGAGGAGGACCAGAGTGCGGAAGTGGAAGACGAGGTGATGGATGATATAGTAACTGACCCAACCTGGCAAGAGGACATGCAGAGCGAGGAGACCAGCACACTGGGGGAGGGAGGCAGAGCACCCCAACAGGCAGTAGGAAGCAGTGTGGTGGCCGCAAAAAGAAGGCAGGCAACCGTTCCCCATAACACCAACACGAAGGAAGTTGCCAGTACAACTGTTAGGTCTTCCCGAGTCTGGTTGTTTTTTAAAGACTCTTCCGATAACCTCAAAAAGGCCAGCATCAGCAGGGGTGGCAAAACGACCAGCCTGACCACCACCAGCATGATCAAGCACATGGCAGTAAAGCACCCGACTTTGTGGGCCGAACCCCAGGGTCCAGGAACAGTGTCTGCGGGTGGCACCACTGCTTCTTCCGCTGTTGTGCATGCAAGCCAATCCCCTGTCCATGGTGCATGCGAAGATGCCTCCTGCCCTGCACCTGTCATTGCACACTCAAAAGTAGCAGCATCAGGAAGTACGTCCGCGTCCCAACACAGCATTAAGTTGTCCATACCCCAGTCCTTGGAACGCAAGCGCAAATATGCAGCCAACGCCCCACAGGCCACACTACTAAATTCCCACATTTCGCGTCTGCTTGCACTAGAAATGTTGCCTTTTATGCTCGTGGAGACGGAAGCATTCCGCAACCTGATGGCGGCGGCCGTCCCTCGGTACTTGGTCCCCAGCCACCACTATTTCTCCCGATGTGCCATCCCCGCATTACACAAGCACGTGTCCCAAAACATTAGCCGTGCCCTCAACAACGCAGTTACCGGAAAAGTTCACCTAACCACAGACACGTGGACAAGTGCTTGTGGGCAGGGACAGACAGCTGATGCCACACTGGGTTAACATAATGTTAGCCAAGACCCAGTCAGATCTTGGTACGGAACATGTCCTCCCGACGCCAAGGATCGCAGGCCCTAGGTCAATCAGGGTTGCCCCCACAGTCTACAGCTCCTGTACCTCATCCTCCTCAGTCTCCTCCTCCTCTTCAGCCTCCATTTCCGAAATGACCACATCAGTCACATCAGTCACAAGCTGACAGCACTGCATCACTGCCTCTGCCAAGCGGCAACAGGCTGTGTTGAAGCTAATGTGCTTAAGTGACAAACCGCACAATGCTGAAGAGTTGTGGACAGCTCTGAAAGAGCAGGCAGATCTGTGTCTCACACTGCTGAAACTACAGACAGGCATGGTCGTGTGCGACAATGGCCAAAACCTGGTGGCGGCTCTGAGGCGAGACGAGCTCACTCACGTACCATGCCTGGCCCATGTGCTTAACCTTGTGGTTCAGCGATTTCTCAAATCCTGCCCAGAGCTGCCAGATCTGCTTGTCAAAGTACGCAGCCTATGTGCCCATTTTAGAAAGTCAGCTACAGCTTCCGCCGCCCTTGCCATACTTCAGCAGCATTTGCAGCTTCCGGCTCACAGACTGGTGTGTGATGTCCCCACACATTGGAACTCTACACTGCAGATGTTGGGATGGATTTGTGAGCAGAAGAGGGCAGTTGTTGACTACCAACATCAACAAGGCTGTCGGTATTCATTTCAGACTCCAGACATAAGACCTCAGGAGTGGACAAGGAGTGTACATCCTCCAAAACTTTGAGGACTCCACCAAGATGGTGAGCGGCGATGACGCTATAATTAGCGTCACCATCCTGCTTATCGGTCTTCTGAAACAATCAAAGAGGATGCATTGTAGGCGGAGCACGATGAGATGGAGCAAGGAACCATACAGGATGATTACACACAGCCCAGCCTCCTCTCATCCCAACGCGGATTGGGTGACAATGAGGAAGAGGAGAAAGAGCAGGAGCTAGTTTCATGCGCTTTAGATGGTACTACCTGCACAACTGTCATACCATCTGTTCAGCGTGGATGGCCTGAGGACAGAGAGGAGGAGGAGGAGGAGAGAATTTTCACTCGTCCTCTTGGTGTGGACACGGAAGTCTTGCCGTTTAGCAGTCTGGCACGCATGGCTGAGTTTGTTATACTGCCTTTCCCATGACCCTCGCGTTCTCAAAATTTTGAGTGACAGTCATTACTGGTTGGCGACACTTGTAGACCCACGCTACAAAGAGAACTTTATATCTCTTATTCCTGAGGCGGACAGGTCTACAAAAAATGGGGCAGTACCAGAAGGCCCTTGTTGCGGAACTATTAAAAAAATTCCCATCTGAAAATGCTGGCAGCAGAGGTCATTGTTCGTTGGACAACCAAGGATTACATGCGAGAGAGCCACAAATGCAATCCAGCAGAGGCAGGGGAACACTGTCAAAGTTCTGGGAGAATTTTCTCAGCCCCTCCAATCGCACAAGCACTGAGGCGTGGGGTACTCTCACAAGGAGTGCAAAGTTTGGGAAAATGCTGAGGGAATACCTTGCCGACCGTACCAACATCCTCTGTGCTTTATAATTATTGGATCCAAGGTGGATACGTGGAATGAGCTGGCTCTCTACGCCTTGGAGATCCTGGCCTGCCCTGCTGGCAGCGTTTTATCAAAGCGAGTTTTTAGTGCCGCTGGTGGAATTATAACTGATAAGCGCATCCGCCTGTCACCTGAAAATGCGGACAGGCTGACTCTTATAAAAATGAACAAGGGCTGGATTGGGCCAGACTTCTCAACACCACCGGATGATAGCAGCGTAACATAAACTCAAATCCAGTGTCTTTTTTTGGGAGGTATATTCCCATGCACCTTTTAACACCCAAACATGGGTATACTCTTACTGATTATGGCTATTTGCTCTTGTTCTCCTCCTCCTCCTTCTCCTCATCCTCATCCTTCACCACCATATCACCAGGGTGACCATGGTCCGTGATGCAACACCCACATAATTTTTTTAAAGGGTGTTTATGATGCCCGTAAAAAAATTTTTTTATACAGTATGTTCATGTATAACCCCCAGGGGTAAATGTTTGTCAGCCCATACAGTTGCATGGGCATTACAAGTATAGGAGTCCCGCTCCTTTCTAATGGGAACATTTTTTTATGAGGCCCTCTAAGTCTCTTCCAAGGGGCATTGGAGTGCCTCCCAATTTTTGGCAGCTCTTGCATTCACTGCATATGCCAACACTATGGGAGACTCTCTCCTTTCTAATGGGAATTTGTCGTTACTGTGGCCCTGCTCTATGTGTCTTTAAATTGTTAGTGGGGTCTTTCCTAAATTTGGTCAACCGTTGGACTCACTGCATACTCTATAACTGTATAGCAGACTCTCTCTTTTCTAATGGGAACATGTCGTACTCGTTACTGTAGCCCTGCTCTATGTTTCTTTAAATTCTTAGTGGGGTTTTTCCTAAATTTTGGCAGCCCTTGCAGTCACAGCATGGGCATTACCACAATAAGATACCCGCTCCTTTATAATGGGAACATTTTTTTTTACTGAGACCCTCCTCTGTCTCTTCAAAGGGGTATTGGGTTGCGTCAGAATTTTTGGCATCCCTTGCAGTCACTGCATATGCAATAACAGTATAGGAGACACACTCGTTAATAATGGGAACAACAAAGCATAGCCGGCTGATGGCTGTCTAACAATAGCGAGGGTCGACTGCTGCCCTTTTAAGAATAGTATTTGTGACATTCAAAGTCCCTCCATCATAAATGAAACAGGATGTGTCTGATGTGTTACAAACCACATTGTCAGATAAGGTTGTAAAATGTTAAAATTACATTTCCTGGTGAATGCATTTGTCTTAAAAAATAACGTAAAAAAACCCAAAACAATAAGATCTTTCTTTCGTATAAAAAACAGAGTCGCCAATGTAACCTGTAACCTCAATGTATTTATTGTTCAGCTCCTGCACCTCCTCCTCCAAATACGAAATGACCACATCAGTCACAAGCTGAAAGCAGTGCAGCACTGCCTTGGCCAAGCGGCAACAGGCTGTGCTGAAGATAACATACTTAATGCTTAGGTGACAAACCGCCCAGCGCTGCAGAGTTGTTGAAAGCTGTAACACAGCAGCCTGATCTGTATCTCTCACCGCTGAACATACAGCCAGGCATGGTCATGTGTGACAATGGGAGGAACCTGGTGACGGAGAAATGACAGCCGGAGTAGATACGGTTTCCCTCTATGCCAGTCCTTACACCGAGCTAAGAATATGGCTGTGGTGAAATACAACTCCCACTGAGAAGCTGTTTCAGATTGAAAAACATTGGGCCCACCAGAGGATTTGATTCTGAGGTCTCACCTTTCTTCCCCGCTCAAGAGCCCCATAGCAGCTGCAAAGTTAGTGAACTCTCCTGATGTAGAAGCCAGGCACACCAGAGTAATTCTCTGGTGGGACCGTCCAACCGTGCCGAAAAGCAGTCCTGGCTAAAAAAAAGTGTGTGGGATGGTTCCCGGACACTCTATGGCTGCTTTTTGACTGAGGTGGAAACCCACGCAAACACGGGGAGAGCATACAAAATCCTTGCTGATGTTGTCCTTGCTGGGATTTGAACCCAGGATCCCAGTGCTGCAAGGCTTCAGTGCTAACCACTGATCCAATGTGCTGCCGTTCACCCTCTGATATTTAACAGGCTGGAGAAACTTTCACCTACTGCAACTCTATTTTCAGCTCCTTTGTGAGAAACTAATGTATTTGGGCAGCCACTCAGTCTACCAAATAAAATTCCTGAGTAGGAAATTGGGGATTGCTTCACTAGTGGTACTGGGGGCAGTGCTAATACCATGGCATTGTACCATAGTTTAATGGAAATATTCCAGGCTGGTAGGAGGCAAGCAGATTCCCACAGAAAAGTACCAGCAGTAATATTCGGGACCCATGCTTGTAGAAGGCAGAGACAACACCGGTAGAAATAGTGGCAGCTGGGGACCGTGTATAGACACGAGACATGAGTTTGTGAAAAGCTTCCACCTCTACGAGCCTAAAAGGCCACATTTTAAGTGCAAGCAGCTGCCCAGAAATATGCAGTTTAGTATTGCGACCTGTGGGTGAGTGGCTGGCTGCATACTTATGCTTGCATTCCAAGTAGCCAAAAACGAAGCAGATGGTGGCCTCTATCATCATCATGACCTCAGCTCGGCACTATGAACTCTCCTTAAGGAAAAGCGAGGGCCCACCGGAGGAGTCTCCGGTTCTCTGGTGGGCCTGTCCAACCCTGCCGAGAAGCAGCCCTCGCTAAGAAAAGTGTGAGGGAAGGTTCCCGGACACTCTGTGGCTGCTTTTTTAATGTGGATCGGATGTGCTTATGCATGTTATTTCTCAAACCGCTTTGCAGATCAAGCCATTGCCCAACTCTTGAGTCATGAAATTAAATGCGCAAAGAAAAATGTTTGTGTGTCAAAGCACCACCGACAAGTGCGAGCTGATGTTGGATGGGCTGCCATTGCTTCTGCAACAAGCTGCATTAGAGGCTTTCCTTGGAGAAATGACACCCAGAGTAGATACAGTTTCCCTCTGTGCCAGTCCTTTCACCGAGCTAAAGAATATGGCTGTGGTGAAATACAACTCTCAGAAAAAAAAGCTGTGGACGGTCTCGGTACCGTCCCTGGCCACATTCACCTGTCCACATGTTTGTGGTTAGGCGGTCCTTCCCAGTAAGTGCACTGGGGAGGGCATGGGTAATGTTGTGTGACGGCCTGCTTGTGGAAGGCGGAGACGACACCGGGAGAAATAGTGGTGGCTGGGGACAGAGTATGGACACCCTGCCGGCGCTGGCATGACGTTGTGAAAAGCTTCCGCCTCCACGAGCCTAAAAGGCCACATTTCAAGTGAAAGCAACTTTAGAGGACTTCCTGGTAGAAATGACAGCTGGAGTAGATATGGTTTCCCAAGTCCTTTCACCAAGCTAAAGAATATGGCTGTGGTGAAATACAACTCGGCAAAAAAGCTGTGGATTGGCTCCGTACCGTCCCTGGCCACATTCACTTGACCACGTGTTTGTGGGTCGTTGGTCCTTCCCAGTAAGTGCACTGGGGAGGGCACAAGTAATGTTGTAGGACGGCATGCTTGTGGAAGACGGAGACGACATCGTGACAAATAGTGGCGTCTGGGGACCGAGTTTGGATACCCGGTCGCCGCCGCCGTAAGAGTGTGGACCGCTTCCGCCTCCACGAGCCTAAAAGGCCACATTTCAAGTGCAAGTGACTCGCCCCCTGGGCCGTGGGGTACTCGGAACCGGGCCTTCTCGTGTACGATGCTGGGGGTAGTCGTGGCAACCCGATCCCGTGGCTCAGGGGGGTCAGACCCCAAATGTTGTGTGGCAGTCTATGTACAGATTGATGAATGTCCAACTACGCCACCCGTGGATTGCGGTCAGATGTAACCGTGGCTCCTGGGCAGACCGCTGAGGCTGGTGTTGCTGTGCAGCACAAGGATGGGATAACTCCCCACGGGAAGAGTGTAGCCTCAGGGCAGTGTAATAGGATGCTGGAGGTGATGGTGCAGACGCAGCAGAAATCACACAGTCAGTGATGCAGTCCAGGGTCTTTTACTCACAGTTGTTATCCGAGTCACTTCTGCCGGCTATGACTGCCCAAGCCGTGCTGCGTCCACCTGGTGAGGAGCTCGATCAACCCTCAGGCAATTCAGGAGTATGGCACAGGACCCACTTTTATCCTTTCTCTGGCCTCTTGTGCCCCACCAGTGACCACACTTCTGTCCAGCTGCCTCGGGCCTTCTCTTGGTGAAACCTGGCGCCAGTTTCCCTGACCCTATGTGGTGCCTTCCTAGTGGGTGTAGCAGGGGGTCGCACCAATAGATGATCACGACCTCCGGTCTTTGGCTGAGGGATGATTTACCTACACCAACTTGGGAATCCGGTACCCTTCTGCGGCCTGACCCTTCACCCGATATCACAAGGGCTTGCAACGGTTACTGTCCGTTCTGCTCTCTTAGGGTCCCTTCTGCCTTCTTGTTTCTGGAGCCTTTCTACTCCTTTCTCTTCTCCTTCCTTCCTTCTCCTTCTTGCCTTCTCCTCTCTGGCCCTGGCCTTTCCCTCTAGGCCTGCCACGTGGAGCTGAGCTCAGGCCGAGCCTGTCAGCTCTCTCTCCCTCTTCTTCACTGAACTCTGCTGGACTGAACTCTCTCCTAAGATGGTCCCCACCTTTTACCTGCTTCACTGTGCTGAGCTCAGGTGACCTGCACCCAATAAGCTCCTTCCTATGCTCCCAGAAACCATCCCCTTCTGCTCCTACATCACTGGGTTCTTTCCCCCCTCCCCACTCCAGCCAGGGACATGGTCAGTTGTGCCTGCAATAAATGGGAGCACCTGCGAACTGTCCTCCGGAAATGAGGAGTGTGTATATGCAGCTAACTGAGCCCTGGTCCATACTCCATCTTTACCCGGAAGTGGAATATCACACCTCTGGTTGTGGTGCAATACCCCTGTAGCAACCGAACCCTCGGGGCGCTACACAAGCTGTTGTCAAAAATTTGGCAGTATAGTATTGCAGCCTGTGGGTGGGTGGGGGGCTCGCTGCATACTTGCGCTTGCATTCCAAGGAATAGGGTAGGGACAACTGAACGCTGCACTGGGACAATGATGTGGACGGTGATTGTTGCAAGTTTGCAACGATAGGTGTATGGCGAGAGACATGTTCGCATGCGCCAAGGATCACTTATGATGGGCACACTTTTAGGCAGTGACGTGGGAGTCAGACATGATTCCAGGGGTCTTCCCCATGCTGTTCCCATGTCATTTGAGCACTGTTCCCATCGATTTGGGCAATTTTTAGGCCCTCTGCCGACCACCGAGGGAAGCCACCTGATAAATGCTCGAGTTTCCCATAGACTTACATTGGACTCGTTGCTCGGGTCGAGCACCCGAGTATTCCAATTTGCTCGACCTGATCAATGAGTACCTGAGCATTTTAGTGCTCGCTCATCACTAATTACTACATAGAGACACTGGTCAGATTTCAAAAAATTGGTCCGGTCACTAAGGCTTTAATATATTTCTCTGTAACCAATTTTTACAAGAACCTTTTAGTCTGTTATGAACTAAAATATCTTTCAAATTACTGCTCTGTCTACATGAGATTCAAGGGCCCCGTGCTGTGCTGTGTGTTAAAGTGTGATCCTGTTCTAAAATGTGCCAGTTTTTATGGATAGCTGATCTTATTTGCTTATCCATGGCACTAAGCTTGAAATTAACCCCTTAAGCTACGAGGGTGGTTTGCACGTTAATGACCAGGCCAATTTTTACAATTCTGACCACTGGCACTTTATGAGGTAATTACTCTGGAACGCTTTAACGGATCCCTCTGATTCTGGGATTGTTTTTTCCTGACATATTGTACTTCATGATACTGGTACAATTTCTTCAATATGACTGGAGTTTTTGTGAAAAAAACAGTAATTTGGCGAAAAATTTGAAAATTGCGCAATTTTTTAAATTTGAGTTTTCATGCCTTAAATCAGAGAGATACAGTACAGACCAAAAGTTTGGACACACCTTCTCATTTAAAGATTTTTCTGTATTTTCATGACTATGAAAATTGTACATTCACACTGAAGGCATCAAAACTATGAATTAACACATGTGGAATTATATACTTAACAAAAAAAGTGTGAAACAACTGAAAATATGTCTTATATTCTAGGTTCTTCAAAGTAGCCACCTTTTGCTTTGATGACTGCTTTGCACACTCTTGGCATTCTCTTGATGAGCTTCAAGAGGTAGTCACCGGAAATGGTTTTCACTTCACAGGTGTGCCCTGTCAGGTTTAATAAGTGGGATTTCTTGCCTTATAAATGGGGTTGGGACCATCAGTTGTGTTGTGCAGAAGTCTGGTGGATACACAGCTAAGTAAAGAAAAAAAAAAAGCATCTAAGTAAAGAAAAACGAGTGGCCTTCATTACTTTAAGAAATGAAGGTCAGTCAGTCCGAAAAATTAAGAAAACTTCGAAAGTGTCCCCAAGTGCAGTTGCAAAAACCATCAAGCGCTACAAAGAAACTGGCTCACATGAAGACCGCCCCAGGAAAGGAAGACCAAGAGTCACCTCTGCTTCTGAGGATAAGTTTATCCGAGTCACCAGCCTCAGAAATCGCAGGTTAACAGCAGCTCAGATTAGAGACCAAGTCAATGCCGCACAGAGTTCTAGCAGCAGACCCATCTCTTCAACAACTGTTAAGAGGAAACTTTGTGCAGCAGGCCTTCATGGTAAAATAGCTGCTAGGAAACCACTGCTAAGGACAGGCAACAAGCAGAAGAGACTTGTTTTGGCTAAAGAACACAAGGAATGGACATTAGACCAGTGGAAATCTGTGCTTTGGTTTGATGAGTCCAAATTTGAGATCTTTGGTTCCAACCACCGTGTCTTTGTGCAACGCAGAAAAGGTGAATGGATGGACTCTACATGCCTGGTTCCCACCGTTAAGCATGGAGCCTGATGGTGTGGGGGTGCTTTGCTGGTGACACTGTTGGGGATTTATTCAGAATTGAAGGCATACTGAACCAGCATGGCTACCACAGCATCTTGCAGCGGCATGCTATTCCATCCAGTTTGCGTTTAGTTGTACCATCATTTATTTTTCAACAGGCCAATGACCCCAAACACACCTCCAGGCTGTGTAAGGGCTATTTGACCAAGAAGGAGAGTGATGGGGTGCTACGCCAGATGACCTGGCCTCCACAGTCACCAGACCTGAACACAATCGAGATGGTTTGGGGTGAGCTGGACCGCAGAGTGAAGGAAAAAGGGCCAACAACTGCTAAGCATCTCTGGGAACTCCTTCAAGATTGTTGGAAGACCATTTCCTGTGACTACCTCTTGAAGCTCATCAAGAGAATGCCAAGAGTGTGCAAAGCAGTCATCAAAGCAAAAGGTGGCTACTTTGAAAAACCTAGAATATAAGACATATTTTCAGTTGTTTCACACTTTCTTGTTAAGTATATAATGCCACACGTGTTAATTCATAGTTTTGATGCCTTCAGTGTGAATGTACAATTTTCATAGTCATGAAAATACAGAAAAATCTTTAAATGAGAAGGTGTGTCCAAACTTTTGGTCTGTACTGTATGTCACACAAAATAGTTAATAAATAACATTTCCCACATGTCTACTTTACATCAGCACAATTTTGGAACCAAATTTTTTTTTTTTGTTAGGAAGCTATATGGTTTAAAAGTTCGGCAGCGATTTCTCATTTTGCCAACAAAATTTACAAAACCATATTTTAGGACTTTGAGGGACCTTTATGACGAAAAATACCCAAAAGTGACACCATTCTAAAAACTGCACCACTCAAGGTGCTCAAAACCACATTCAAGAACTTTATTAACCCTTCAGATGCTTCACAGAAATTTTTTAAATGTGGAAGAAAAAAATGAACATTTTTAACTTTTTTCACAAAAATGTTAATTTAGATCCCAATTTTTTTATTGTCTCAAGGCTATCAGGAAAATATGACCCCAAGATTTGTTGTGTTATTCCTCCTGAGTAAGCAGATACCCCATATGTGGGGGAAAACCACTGTTTGGACGCACAGCAGGGTTCGGAAGAGAAGGAGTACCATTTGTCTTTTTGAATGCAAAATTTGCTTGAATAATTAGCGGACACCATGTTGCGTTTGGAGAGCCCCTGATTTGTCTAAACAGTGGAAACCGCCCACATGTGACACCATTTTGGAAACTAGACCCCTCAGGGAACTTATGTAGATGTGTGGTGAGCACCTTCAACCCCCAGGTGCTTCAAAGAAGTTTATAACAATGAGCCATAAAAATGAAATTTTCACACTTTTTCCAACAAAACTGTTTTTAAGCCTCCAATTTTGCATTTTCATAAGGGTAACAGGAGAAATTGCACCATGCAATTTGTTGTGCAATTTCTCCTGAGAAAGCCGATACCCCCATATTTGGGGCAAAACCACTGTTTGGGCACGCAGCAGAGTTTGGATGGGAAGGACCGACATTTGACTTTTTGATTGTATTATTTTCTTGAATAATTTGCTAATGCCATGTTGAGTTTGGGGAGCCACTAATGTGCCAAAACAGTGGAAACCCCCCACAAGTGACACCATTTTCTAAACTACTCCCCTTAAGGATTTTATCAAGGGGTATAGTGAATATTTTGATCCCAGAGGTACAACACAGAATTTGATAACATTAAGTCATCATATTGAATACGTTGTCATTAGTCTTGAGCGCAAGTGCTCGCTACTTGAGTTTGCATCGGGTACTCTGGTTTGCACCAAGTATAGTGAGTGCTCAAGTGACATGCTCGAGTCCCCGCCATCATGTTTCACGGTTGCTAGACACCCAGAAAAAAACATGCAGGGATCGCTTGTGCATGGCAGGAAATCTCCGCAAGGTTTTTACCATGTTCACTAAAGGTCTTAACTACTGGGACAGTTTTATAGGTCAGGTCTTTCCGGACCCAGCAATACCATATATGTGTACTTTTTATTGTTTTTTTTTTCATAATTTTTGTTTTTGGCTACAGTATATTTTTATTTTTTTGGATTATTTTTTTCATTTTTATTTTAAATATTTTTTTCTTTTTTTTTTTTTTTCCACTTTTTGACACTTTTTAACCTTTTACACTTTGTCTCACTATGGGACTTTCAATTTTTGCAGTCTGATCAGCTGTATAGCATAGGAAGCCCTACAGCCTGTCAGCGCTGCACAGGGAGAAGTTACTTTGATTGCGCACTGTGCATGAATTTAGATTCCTCACAAAGTCATCAAACAATTCCTGCGTACCAGCCCAGACCATAAATATGTCATCCACAAGTGAGATATAACCTGATACAACTCAGATATGGATTCAATTGGGAATATACAAATCTATCCTTGAAAACTGCCAGAAATAAATTTGCAAAAGTGCAAGCCACCGGAGTCCCCATTGCAGTCTCGTTGTGCTGCAAAAACCAGTCATCCATAAATTGAAAAACGTTATTTGTCAATACAAAGTTTACAAAGTTTACACCTTCCATAATAAACTTGATCATTTCTGCACTTTTACATAGTAACATAGTTTTTTAAGGTTGACGGAAGACTAAGTCCATCTAGTTCAACTCATAGCCCATGTTGATCCAGAGGAAGGCAAAAAAAAACCCATGTGGCAAACACTAAGCTCCACATTTGGCAAAAAAATTCCTTCCTGACTCCACATAGGGCAATCAGACTAGTTCTCTGTATCAACGCCCTATCAAGGAATCTAGTTTATATAACCTGTAATATTTTGCTTTTCAAGAAAGGCATCCAGGCCCTTCTTAAGTTTTAGTAGTGAATCACTCATTACAAAATCATGCGGCAGAGAGTTCCATAGTCTCACTGCTCTTACAGTAAAGAATCCCCGTCTGTGATTATGATTAAACCTTCTTTCCTCCAGACGTAGAAGATGCCCCCTTGTCCCCGTCTCTGGCCTCAGAGTAAAAATATCAGTAAAAAGGTCTTTGTACTGACCCCTCATATACTTGTACATAGTAATAAGATCACCCCTAAGCCTTCTTTTTTTCCAAATAAATAACCCCAAGTGTAATAACCTGTCTTGGTATTGCATACCCCCCAGTCCTCTAATAACCTTGGTTGCTCTTCTCTTCACCCGCTCTAGTTCAGCTATGTATTTCTTATACATCGGAGACCAGAACTGTACACAGTATTCTAAGTGTGGTCGCACTAGTGACTTGTATAGAGGTAAAATTATGTTCTGCTCATGAGCGTCTATGCCTCTTTTAATGCATCCCATTATTTTATTTGCCTTTGCAGCAGCTGCCTGACACTGGCCACCAAACGTGAGCTTGTCGTCCACCAATACACCCAGGTCTTTTTCAGTGACAGCTTTGTCCAGTGTTTTACAATTAAGCATATAATTATACATTTTATTTCCTCTGCCCAAGTGCATTACCTTACGTTTATCCCTATTAAAGCTCATTTGCCATTTATCAGCCCAAGCTTTTAGTTTACATCGATCCTCCTGTAATATAAAATTGTCCTCTGTATTGATTACCCTGCAGAGTTTAGTGTCATCTGTAAATATTGAAATACTGCTCTGATTGCCCCCTACAAGGTCATTAATAAATATGTTAAAACGAAGAGGGCCCAATACTGACCCCTGTGGTACTCCACTGTTAACTGTGACCCAGTCTGAGTGTGTTCCATTAATAACCACCCTTTGTTTCCTATCACTGAGCCAGTTCTTAACCCACATACATATATTTTCCCCTATCCCCATTGTTCTCATTTTATGTATCAACCTTTTGTGTGGAACCATATCAAAAGCTTTTGAAAAGTCCATATACACAGCATCCACTGCATTTCCTTAGTCCAGTCCGACCTTACCTCTTCATAAAAGCTGATCCGATTAGTTTGACCGGAACAGTCCCTCGTAAACCCATGTTGATATTGGGTCATGAGGTTATTCTTCTTCAGATACTCTAGTATAGCATCTCTTAGGAAACCCTCCAGGATTTTACCCACAGTAGAGGTTAAGCTTACTGGCCTATAATTTCCAAGTTCAGTTTTTGTCTCCTTTTTGAATATTGACACCTCATTTGCTATACGCCAGTCCTGTGGTACAGACCCTGTTATTATGGAATCTTTAAAGATTAAAAATAATGGTCTATCTATGACGTTACTTAATTCCTGCAGTACTCGTGGGTGTATCCCATCCAGGCCCGGGGATTTGTCAACTTTAGTGATTTTTAGACGCCACCGTACTTCCTGCTGGGTTAAGCAAGTGACATTTAGGCTATGTGCCCACGATGCAGAAATGCTCTGGATTTTTCCTGAGCGTTTCTGCATCTCCCTGGCAGAAAAAAAACGCATGCGGATTGTACATGCGTCTTCCTTCCAGGGACATGCGGAAGTGAAGCGTTATTCACTTGCATTTCCGCATGCGGGTTGACAAGCGCTTTCCAAGCGATTTTAGAATCATTTGGAAAAGGCTTGTCAAGTTGGTCACACTATATAAATCCATGCAAACGGCATGGATTTATATACTGTGACCGAAGGAATGGTAGGAAATAAAAAAAATAAATCTATACTTACCTTCTGATGGCCCCCGGAGTTTTGCTTTGCTCCGTTCTCTCTTGCCGGCAGTGGTACACTGAAGGACCTGCTGACGTCAGCGTCGTGTGACCCGTTACATGACTATGACGTCAGCGCATGTCCTCCAGTCCATCGCGATCTGCCGTCATGAAAGGACGAGTGCAGCTGGGGCCGTCAGAAGGTAAATATAATCTTTATTTTTTATTTTATTCTTTTTTTCACAGTTTCTATGTTACTCGGGTCCGGAGGAGAGTCTCCTCTCCTCTAGACCTGGGTACCATCCACACATTGGAACGCATGTATTCCGCATGTCCTTATCTAGTGAAGCAGAATTCATGCGTTCTACTGCAAGTCAATGGCGGCGAAAATGCAGGACTTCCGCAAAATAATTGATAGTGTTGCGTTTTTTTCGCAATGACAATCCGCAGCGGAAATTTCCGCAGCATGTGCACCGCACATGCGGATTATCATTGGGGAACATGGCAGGCCTTCTACCATGCGCTTTTTAAGTGTTTCTGCAGCGTTTTTGCCGCTACGGAAACGCTTAAAAAACGCATCGTGGGCACACAGCCTTAATGGAGAATTTTTGTTATCACTGATCATGTTTTCTGTCATGCGATTTTCTTGTGTAAATACTATTGAAATAAAATCATTTAGCATATTGGCTTTTTCCTCATCCTCATCCACCATTTCACCCAGACTGTTTATAAGGGGGCCAACACTATCATTTTTTAGTTTGTCAGTGTTTTTCAAGGTAACACCTAAAACTCCCACCCCTTGTTTTTGTGGAATTCTCGTATACAGGCTTTCCACATCTATGGAAACAAGTGCAAAACCATCTTGCCAGAGAAAATCTTGTAACACACATAAAAATTCCCGTGTCCTTTAAATAGCAGGGAATAGTGGATAGTATTGTTTTGAGAAGCCACTCCATATACTGTTACAACGGCTCAGTAACTGATCTTATACCTGACTCTATTGGTTGTCCGGGGGATGTTGTAATGGACTCGTGCATTTTGGGTATGCAATACCAATACATTTTTTGGGGGGAATTGTGGAAATAGCTTTTCAGCTTTTTTGCCTGTAATCAAGACCCTTTCAACTTGTCGTCTTAGAAAACTTTTTTGCCACAAGGTACGAGATTTCATTTTTTGTCGCACTAAGTTTGTAGCCTACATAAGTTTTTGCCCATGTGGCTTTTTTTGTCCTATGTTCATTAGATTTCGTAAACATTTAAAATCAATCCAAACCATAAAGGGTGCACAGAGATTGATTCAACACATGTGGGATTCCCATGCTGGAGATCCACATGTGTTGCGTTTTTCTGGTCTGGAACAGGTATCCTTACCAGCACAAGTAGGAGATCTGCATAGACTCCCGCTTAAAAGAGAAGCTTGGTGGATCCAGTGCACACGTGCGCAGGGTCCCATAGGTTTCAATGACAAAATCATAATGTTGGTCTTTTTGTAATAATGGTCATTGTTGTATTTACTCTATGTAATGTGTTTTTATTCAAGGTGATTTTTAATAAGCATTCCATCCAGTTCAGGTGCTACCAGGGGTTCTTTCCATTCATTGGTCATAGAGAACAAGAGGCGTTTACATGTGCTATAAACTCACCTCCGTCATTTCCCCTGTGTGCAGTGACCTGTTGAAGGGCTTATACGTACAAAATGGCCGTCGTCTATTAAGTGTTCCACTGACTCCCTGCCTTGCTGTTTTAAAGTGATGAAATAAAGAAGAAATTTTTATCTACCAGTAAGTGCACGCTATATTCTTTTATATGATGTAACCATGGACACCCAAGGTCCTGCTATGCCTGCACATGGACAAAGAGACATACTGAATCAGAAAAACGATACCACATTTCTAATTAGAGGTATTTGCTAATATTATTATTATTACACCTACTACATATTGGGATAGGATCTTGGAGATGGGAACACCTCTTTAAGTCCCTTAAAAACAAAATCAGATATGACATTAATCCCCTTTTCAATAAGCAATGCAAGAGTACGAAGCTGGCTGGAGTTCAGATACTATTACTCTACTAACAATCTTCCCAAATTATCAATAGCAAGACCACAGATGTTATATACAGCTGAGAACCTACTGCAACTGCTGATAAATGTTCTCCCCTCCCCCTTCCACAAAATTGGGATGTTGTGACAGCTGAGGGCCTAACAGTGGCCTCAAGAAGAAACTATTGCAGTGTATTATGTGATGATCAAATTCATGAGTTCAAGTGTGACTAAAACAAAAAGTAACCAAAAAGGTTAAAAAATATGTATTAAAAAGAAAATATGAAAAATAAATATTATTTTGCATAAATATGCTTCATCATGTCAAAAAATGTGTGCGTCACCACTTCTATATGGTTCTAAACTATTAAATTCTCACATTAGTTAACCCAATGCCGCTAATCCTGAAAAAAAAAAATTTATGCCAGACTTGCGTTCTTTTTTTTTTTTTACCATTTCCTGGAGAAAATAAATAAACAACAAAAAAACACAATGAAAATTGTGCCAATTAATTTGACAACTCAGCACGGTGGCTCAGTGGTTAGCGCTGTTGCTTTGCAGCGCTGGTTTCTAATACCACCAAGGAAAGCATCTCCAAGGAGTTTGTATGTTCTCCCCATTTCTTCGTCAAATTCTTCTGGTTTCTTCAGTTTCCTCCCATACTCCAAAGACTTACTGATAGAGAATTTAAATTGTAAGCCCCAATGTGTCTGTACGCGCTGTAGAATTAATGTTGCTAAATAACTGAGTACAATAAATACATAAAAACTCATCCTACATAGTCAAAAAATACAGGTACATATCACTAAATTAGAATGTCATCAAAAAGTAAATTTATTTCAGTTCTTCATTATTGACTGTAAGCCATAATCATCAACATTAACAGAAATAAACTCTTGAAATAGATTACTGTTTGTAATGACTCTATATAATATGAGTTTCACTTTTTGTATTTAAGAACTGAAATAAATTAACTTTTGATGATATTCTAATTTAGTGAGATACACCTGTATATCTAAAATATTGAATTAAATTGTGACACAAAAACAAAATATATATTTTTTAAAATGTATTTTTATCATGCAAAAGTAGTAATTTATAAAATAGTCTTTAATCTTATGGTATCGCCTAGAGATAGGCGAATAATTCCATGAAGGATTAACTTTGAGTAGAATTTTCAGAAATGTACAGGTCCTTGAAAATGGGAGTGGTACTTTCAGTCAGGGAATAATAATAATCCAAAGATTTATGGGGTATGAGAGATGCTACACCTGCATAGTCTGACTGTGAATTGATTGTTCTCTGATCCGCCCTTCAAGGACAGGAAACCTTCAAGATAAAAAGTTCGGCACCTCTTTCTGCATCAGTGATTTCCTGTCCTTTACGGGGAATTCTTCTTGAACGGCAGCAGAAAAGGAGAAAAGAAGAAAAGTTCTCAGACCTGGGCCCGCCTATTTCCAGCAGGGCACCATTTCTGCTGCAGGAGGGCTGGAAACGCCACAGTAGGCCCGATGGGGTCTTGTCTGTCAGACTTGTGTATCCTGCGCAATCACTGCATGGTAGCCAGCAGCCGAGGGTCATGGAAGCACAGTCACACGGTGCGAACCAGAAGTCGTGCCCTGATGATTAGCACCGGAATCTTTCACCTGGAATAATATTTGAAGGGGTGGTTACTGGAAGATGCTGGAGCTCGCCGGCTGGCAGATCACCTTGATACAAACTTTTTTAAGGGAGGATCGCCGGCCAGGCAGGGGCTCATGTGGTCTCATCATGGAGTCACAGCAGCCCTTTCTACAACATCAGCGGCAGCAGAATACAATGCAGCATCAGCATTCGGAGCCAGAGCACCAGCCATACCATCTCCAGCCACAGTCACAGAAATGTCCACAGGAAAAACAGCAGCCGCATCTGGACAGGAGGGGTGGCCGCTCGAGCAGAGTTATGCAGGACCAGGCATTCCAGATCAAGTCTGCACAACTCCAGGAGAATAGAAGACTCTGCTGTCTCCAAGGGAGATATTTTGGATGACATTGTGCCTCCTGTTCCGGTACTCCTTTATATCCTCTGAGTGGTGAGTGATCTACATGAAAGTGCACCCTGTTAATGAGGTTTTTCTTTTTCTCTTTTTTTCTCTCTCTCGCTCTCTACCCTCTATGGCTAGGAGACCCCCAAAAAATGCTCAGCAAAAACTAATCACAGAGGCTGTGCTCTATGCAGTCAGGGGTTAGCTAGGGCATGGTCTAAAGCATTATGCCAGTCTTGTATAGACCAGACTGTTTTGGAAGAAACCCCAAATTTCTCTTCTAATCTGAGATCCCTCATTAAAACAGGTGGCGACCTCCTTGAGATCCCTATCCCACTCAGGGAAATCATCACATAGACATAAAAGATCTCCCACATTATCAGCTACGGAATCGGACAAAGGGTTTCTGCAGGACTCTTCAAGTTTTTCCTCGTCTGATAGTGACTCATTGACTGGTCATTGCTTTCCACTAGATTAAGTGGACAATCTAATAAAAGTAGTAAGATCCACCATGGGGCTAGTCGACCACAAAACCAAAAAATCTATGCAATACATAATGTTTGGGACACTTGATCAGAGAAAACATAAAACTTTCCCCATTAATGATAGAGTGCAAGGGCTCATTAATAAAGAATGGGGAAAGCCAGAAAAAAGGGGCCCCTTCCTTCAAAAGGAAGTACCTCTTTGAAGAGGAGACGACCAACTTCCTTAAACAATGCCCCCAAATTGGATGTTGCTATTTCTAAAGCCTCAAGAAAGTCTTCTATTCCCTTTGATAATGCAGATTATTAAATGATCCTTTATATAGAAAGATTGATAGCTGTCTTAAAGTTACGTGGGAGTCGTCAGCAGGGGCATTAAAACCGCCCATAGCGGCAACGTGTACAGCCAGGTCGCTTATGATCTGGTTGAATAGATTTGAAGACCAACTGAAGGATAACGCTCCCAAGGCTCCATCTTGACCAAGCTCCCAGTGATTAAAAGGGCGTCGGCCTTCCTATCAGATGCCTCGGCAGACTCTGCAAGATTAGCACCTAGGTCAGCAGTGTTATCTAACTGAGGACGCAGAGCCATCTGGTTAAAATGCTGGCCAGGACACATACAGGCAAAAGGGAAGTTGTGCTCTCTCCCATGCGAAGGGGAATACTAATTCAGCACAGCCCTGGATGACATCCTCGAAAAGGCAGGGAATAAGAAGAAAGAGTTCCCAAGATCCCCCTTTGCATCCTTCAAGCATCCCTTTTGGAGGAAGAAATTAAACTGAAAGAGGACGTTCCAAGAGCAAGATAGATGGGATGATTGATCTAAAAGAAGGAAAGGCTTTATTTTCGGTGGTCCCTCCCAGAAGAGCAGAAAACCCTCCAAATTACTTTGTTGCCCAGGTGGGGGAAGGAGGCTCTCTCTCTCTTCCAGCCTGGGAAAAAAATTCCTCCAGTATCTGGATCCTCAATCTAATAAAATCTGGGTTGATGCTGGAGTTTCTAACATATCCACCAGAGAGATTTGTGATTCCTGCCCCACGAGCATCTCTGCCAGAACAACTTGAGTTTGAGATAGAGGTTTTATATCTGTTAAGAAAGAATGTCTTACTACAAGTTCCACCGGAGCCGAAGGGGAAAGGGTTCTATTTCCCCCTTTTTCTTATAAAGTAACTTGACGACTCCTACAGGCTGATAATCAACCTAAAAAACTTGAACAAATTCTTAAAAATCCTCACGTTCAAGATGGAGTCGATAAAATAAGCGGTAAAACTGCTCTTCCCTGGATGTTATATGGTAGTACTAGATCTAAAAGATGCGTATTATCACATACCAATAATAATAATAATTTTTATTTATATAGCACCAACATATTCCGCAGCACTTTATAATTAAGCGGTGACATATACAGGCAATAAATTCAATACAAGGCAAGACAGTTAAACAGTTACATTAGGAGTGAGGATCTTGCTCGCAAGCTCACAATCTACAAGCGAATAGGGGGGGCACAATAGGTGAAAAGTGCTTGTTATTTCAGGTCTAGCAAATATAATAAATAGGGATTTTCTTATAAAGTGCAATTATCAATACATGCAAGATTTCAGAAATTTCCCAGAGAGGCAGTAATAATTGGGGAAGTCAGGAGGCACTTTCAATACCATGCCCTTCCATTTGGCCTAAAAGTAGCACCTTGGGTGTTTATGAAGTCAATAGCAGAAGTTACCGCCCACCTCCGAGAAAAAAAACAGGCTGACTGTTCCCTATCTAGATGATTTCCTCATAGTAGGAAACTCATTCGAACATTTTCAGAGTCAAGTGGAGGAAATATGCAGCACCTTAAGAAACTTAGGATGGTGTTTGAAACTAGAAAACTCAAAATTAGACCCACAAAAAACACAAATCTTTTTGGGTGTCATGCTGGACTCTGACCCTTGGGAATGTCATAAACCAGATCAAAAAAAGAGAAAAAATAGTCAGTCTGATCTCTATGGCAATACAAAAATCTATAATGACCCTGAGAAGAGCAATGTCCCTAGACTCTCTCACCTCCTGCATTTCAGTAGTGAATTGGGCCCAGATCCACACAAGGGAGTTACAGTGGAACATTCCTGGAAACTAGATAGGGTTACAAGGAGATCTAGAATGTAATCTAACACTTCCTCAAGAGGTAATACTCTGTTCATTGGTGGTTGAGGTTAGACTCAGTCCTGGAGGGGAATGCCTTGGGTTTCCAACATCACCAAGCTAGTCACCACAGATGTCAGTCCCCAGGGGGTGGGGGGGCTCATTTGGACAACCATGTAATCCAGGAAATATGGTCAATGAAAGAAAAGAAGGGTTCCTCGAATACGTGGAAACTTCTGGCAGGAGAAACTGCGCTGAACAGCTTATTGCCCCGCCTGCAGGGCTACCACGTAAGAATACCCTCGAACAACCAGTTCACGGTCATGTACATAAACCATCAGGAAGGTACTCGCTCCCGAGTTCTGATGCAAATTTCGAAACGGATATTTATGCTGGCAGAATCAAATGTCCTGTCATTGTCCGCCCAGCATATCAAAGGAATAGACAACATCAAAGCAGACTTCCTGAGCCTCAAATGGCTACAACAGGGAGAGTGGTCCTTGAAGGCAGTCGATGTTGAACCAGAGATAGATCTTTTCGCAACCACTCTAAACAGCAAGCTAGAAAATGTTCTGTTCTCTGAACTTGAGGGAAAACCCCTAGGTAATAGACACTTTTCTAATCAACTGGGACTTCAGCCTTGCTCATGCTTTTCCTCCGATATGTCGGATTCCAGCGGTGTTGAGGAAGATCAAAGAGGATGAAGCAAGGGTAGTTCTCATAATCCCCTTCTGGCCCAAGAGACCTTGGTTCTTCTAGTTAAAGAAAATGTCTTTCACAGAAACCTGCATTCATCCAAAGATCCTGGACCTTCTCTCTCAGGGACCCATATACCATCCTCAAGTGACTGGGCTGCATTTAACATCCTGGAACTTGAGAAGTCATTACTAGAGGGTAAATGATTCTCTTCCAATCTGGTCTCCACCATACTGGGTAGTAGAAAGCCAATTAACACGAAAATATATGGTAGTGTGATGCTAGTTACTACTCATGGACAGACCGTGAGGCAGAAAAGTCAGACATTCCGGGGTCAATACCAATAGAGCACGTAGATACCAAGGGAAATTACAAAGGAGTAAGTCAGGTCACAGTTCAGCGTCAATTCCAAGAGAAAGCGGAACAAAGCCAAAGGACAAGACAAAGGGATAGTCAGAACACAGTCCAAAGGGTCAGGCAGCAGAAGATTAGAATGCAGAACAGCAGAATCAGGCTAACACTCACCAGGAAGCACAAACTGTGTCTGGTATCAGGGGCAAACAGCTCAGTTAAATAGCTTGGGCAATCTCCAGAACACCTGGAGAAGGTCCCGCGCCTCCCAACCATAGATTGAACAGCCGAGCTGTCAATAAAAGTGCCGACAGCTCAGCATGCTCATCACAGAATTGGACAGCCAAGCTGTCAATCAAAACACTGACAACTCCGCAAAAAAACACTTTCTATAAGGCAGCATAGAAATCACTCACTGAGCGGAGGAATTGTGACAGGTAGAACCTGGAAAATATACCGGTCATCCATAGGGTATACTTGAGGGAAAAAAAGTGATTTTTCCCTTCACCCATGACAGCACACCTGAGAGAGGATCCGCCCCACCAAGGACAGGAAACCTTCTGAAATAAAAGGTCGGCACCTCTCCCCTGCTTCAGTTGGTTTCCTGTCCTTGATGGAAATCCTCGTGGAAGAAAAAGGCTGCCATGTCATCTTACCTAGGCCTGTCCCGGCGCTGGAAGAATGGGCTGTGGTCCGTGACGCCAGCCTTCAGGTACCAGATGCGCCATTCACAGGTGCCCTGGGGACTTGCTGTGGGCATGGGCAGTGAAGAGGTCCCGGGCTTCTGCAGACTGCCGCGCCTCTTCCACCCCCCCCTTTCCACCGCCGCACACATGACCGCATGGGCTCAGCGGTCGCACGCCTCTAAAGTCACTGTGTGGGGCACACTGGTTAGGGAGTGCCTCGATGACGTCAGGGTATCGGAAGACAGATGGCGGCGCCCTGTGCAACGCCTGCCAACATATAGAAAATGCTGGCGGCTGCAGGGGGGAGGGGGTTGAAAGGAGACCGCGGTGGATCTGGAGGTGGATGACCCAACTCTCCTCCCTATATAACAAAAGGTTGGGTGGTCAGTGCGCTGATCAACAGGTCTGGTCACCTTGTCAGAGAGAGAGCATCAGCTGCCGCCGCGGCAGGAGCTGCAGTCACCGCCAGCAACACCACCTCCTCCACCATCATTGCTCGCCAGTCAAGAGGTTGTCGCTCAAATGACAAGAGCAGCTGTCATCCCAGTTAGAGGAGCAGGACTTCTTAGGACTCTGCCGTCTCCAGAAAGGATGCTTCACATATCCTGAAACATACTTCAAAGCCGGTATCTTCAGTGGCAGCGGGGTGAGTGATTTTTGTGAATGTCACTTGATCATTTTTGCTAATGGGCCTCTTTTTGTGTGTTTTAAATCACCAGGAGAAACCCAAGAAGGTTACCGCCAAGAAGCAGAACAGAGATTGTTTATTATGCAAAATCCCGCTAGCAGTAGACTGGCAGAAGGAGCTCTGCTCAGACTGAGTTCAGAGAACTATTAGTGAGGGTACCCCTGATTTTGCAGCTAACCTCAGGTCGGTCATCAGATCGGAGGTAGAGGGTTCCCTTAGTACGCTATTTCGGAAGAGAAGAAAAATCATCTTTGAGCCTTCTTCTGATGCGGACTCCTCTGCACTATCGGATGGTCAGTGATGCCTCATCCTCCTCGCACAGTGATACAGGGGGCAGACCTTGCTTTCCTATAGTGGAGACTGATAGGTTGGTTAAAGCCTTCAGAGCCACTATGGGGTTAAAGGAGGATAAATCAGCCAAGTCCCTAGAGGACATAATGTTTGGAGAATTGGAGGAGAAGAAAAAACGCACCTTCCGGGTAAATGCCAAGGTCCAAGCTCTCATTAATAGAGAGTGGAGGATGCCAGAGAAAGCTGGGGCCTTGCATTCATCCTCAAAAAGGAAGTAAAAAGAAAAAAAGGAAAGACTCAGGAAATTGGGATAAGGTACCAAAAATTGATAAGGCGGTGTCGAGGTCATCAAAAAGGTCAGCACTTCCCTTTGAGGACTCGGGTACTTAGAGACCCCTTAGACAAAAAGGCAGATACCTTCTTAAGGCATACTTGGGAATCAGCAGCAGGAGGTCTAAATCCAGCTATTGCAGGTACTTGTACTGCTCGTTCCCTTATGGTATAGCTTCAGCAGCTGGAGGATGAGCTGAAAGATGAGAAGACCTCAAGGGAAAAAATTCTGTTCACTATGCTCCTATTACATGGCCCCGCAGCCTTTCTAGCGGATGCTTCTGCCGATTCTGTCAAACTGGCACCTAGATCGGCTGGACTATCAAACACGGCAAGACGGGCCTTCTGGCTTAAGGGATTCCCCGGGAACTTGCAATCAAAGAATAGGTTGTGTTCCATACCCTGTGATGGCCAGTTTCTCTTCAGGAAGAAGTTGGACGATGTCCTTGAAATAGCGAGTGACAAGAAAGGAAGGTTCCCTGTTTTTTTTGTGGACACAAGGAAAACCTATTTTCGGAGGGGGAAATTTAACAGAGGTCGCCCCCCCCCAGGAGAGAAAAGGAAATGGGATTTCAAAAACAAGAAGAAATCCGGATATATGTTTGGAGGCCCCTCCGCCACTTCCAAAAGACCTCCCCAATGATGCCAGAGCACAAGTAAGGGGAAGGTTGTCCCACTTTGTTCGGGTCTGGGAAAACATCTCCTCCAGCACGTGGGTCCTGGATATAGTGAGAGATTGACTGAAGATTCAATTCCTTCAGCAGCCACGGCAATCGTTTGTAATGACTCCTGTAAGAAAGTCCCCAGACAAACAGCTGGCCCTGGAATCAGAGATCTTGAGCCTATTGGAGAAACGAGTCCTATGCGAAGTCCTGATCAGTCAAAAAGGAAGGCGATTTTATTCCCCTCTCTTTTTAATTAAAAAAAAAGGACGGTTCATTCAAGACCATTATGAATCTAAAGGGCCTCAACCGTTTTGTAAGCAACCATACGTTCAAGATGGAATCGGTGAATTCAGCAATAAAGCTTATTTTTCACAATTGTTTTATGGCGGTAATTGATCTGAAAGCTGCGTATTATCACATCCCTATTCACCCAGATCATCAAAAATATCTAAGAGTTGCTCTTTACATCCAAGGAAGGTGCAGACACTTACAGTTCCAAGCTCTCCCCTTCGGGTTGCCAATAGCTCCATGGGTGTTCACCAAGCTAACAGCCGAGATGACAGCCTCTCTACGCATTCAAAACAGTCATCATACACTACCTAGATGACTTCCTTATAGTGGAAAATTCAGAGAACCACTGTATTTCTCAACTGAAATAAGTCACAGTTGTCTTGCAAAACTTAGGCTGGATGGTGAACGCCCAAAAATCAAGACTAGAACCCGCAAGGATTCAGACCTTCCTGGGGTTTACTCTGAACTCAGAGTGTCAGTCTTGTCTTGTACCCAAAAGCAAAATAGACAGTCACAAATTTGGTCTCAGCAGCCATACAGACACTAGACATGTCCTTAAGGAAAGCTATGTCCCTGCTAGGAACTCTGACATCCGGCAGCCAGGTGGGCCCAATTTCACACAAGACACCTCCAGCGGGAAATCTTTTCAGCACAGAAATTGTTGAAAGGGTGTTTGGATGGAAAGGCACATCTCTCCTTAGAGACCAGGAACTCCCTCTTGTGGTGGACAGACAAGTCAAATTTAGCTCTAGAGGTCCAGTGGGGCATACCAGTACAAAACATCATCACAACCGATGGGTGGGGAGCACATCTGAGAAGCCACATTATTCAAGATTCTTGGTCAGTCCCAGAAAAAGAGGGATCATCAAACCTAAGGGAGCTATGGGCAGTGAAAGATGCCTTGGAGGGTTTCCTCCCTTTACTCCAGGGTCATCATGTTCGGATTATATCTGACAACAGAGCTACAGTAGCTTATATAAACCACCAGGGGGGAACTAGGTCTCATTCCCTTCTGGAAGCAGTAAGCAAACTTTTTCAAATAGCACAGCAACATCTCCTTTCTCTTACAGCACTACACATACGAGGCATAGAAAACACAAGGGCAGACTTCTTAAGCCGCAACAAGTTGAGACCGGGATAATGGGCCCTGAACCCCGGGGTATTCTGGCAGATAGTACAGCCATGGGGGCTGCCAGAGATCGATTTGTTTGCTGACAGAAACAACAGAAAGGTGGAGAGGTTCTGTTCGCTAGACCCAAATGGAAACCCGTTGGTGATGGATGCTCTCCAGATCCCCTGGAACTTCAAGTTGGCCTATGCCTTCCTTCTGATAAGTATGGTTCCTCTTGTAATGAGGAAGATCAGGGAGGATCAGGCAAGAGTGATTCTCATTGCCCCCTTTTGGCCAAAGAGACCATGGTTCTCCCTCCCGAGAATGATGTCACTATCAGACCCATGGATCTTACTGGAGATCATAGACCTTCTTGCGCAGGGACCAATATTCCACTCTCAAGTAAAGGGTTTCCACCTTGCTGCGTCGAATTTGAGAGGGCAATATTGAGTGGCAAAGATTTTTCACCAGGCTTAGTTTCTTCTCTGTTAAAGAGTAGGAATCCCATAACTACTAGAATCTATAGTAGGACATGGAGGAAATTTTTAGATTTCCAAGGAAAGCCGTTAAGCCAAAAAACTCGAGTAAATTCCATACTGGAGTTCCTACAGAAAGGGTTTGAGTTAGGACTAGCTACCAGCACACTTAAGGTGCAGGTATCAGCCTTGGGGGCGTTATATAACTGCAACCTCGCAGCTAATAAATGGATTGCAAGGTTCATCAAATCCTGTAGTAGGTCCAGGCCGGTCACAATACCCAAAGTTCCCCCATGGAACCTGAATCTGGTGCTTGAGGCTTTATTCAAGAAACCTTTTGAACCAGTTCAGGAGTTGTCAGCAAAATACCTCACTCTCAAAACAATTATTTTGGTGGCTTTAACATTAGCCGCAGAGTAAGCGATTTACAAGCCCTATCCATAAATCCTCCATGTACACAAATACAGTTATATGAAAAAGTTTGGGCACCCCTATTAATCTTAAGCTTATTGTTTTATAAAAAATTGGTGTTTTTGCAACAGCTATTTCAGTTTGATATATGTAATAACTGTTGGACACAGTAATGTTTCTGCCTGGAAATGAGGTTTATTGTACTAACAGAAAATGTGCAATCTGCATTCAAACAAAATTTGACAAGTGCATAAGTATGGGCACCTCACCAGAAAAGTGACATTAATATTTAGTAGATCCTCCTTTTGCAAAAATAACAGCCTCTAGTCGCTTCCTGTAGCTTTTAATGAGTTCCTGGATCCTGGATGAAGGTATTTTTGACCATTCCTCTTTACAAAACAATTCCAGTTCAGTTAAGTTTGATGGTCGCCGAGCATGGACAGCCCTCTTCAAATGATCCCACAGATGTTCAATAATATTCAGGTCTGGGGACTGGGATGGCCATTCCAGAACATTGTAATTGTTCCTCTGCATGAATGCCTGAGTAGATTTGGATCGGTGTTTTGGATCATTGTCTTGCTGAAAGATCCATCCCCTGCGTAACTTCAACTTTATCACTGATTCTTGAACATTATTGTCAAGAATCTGCTGATACTGAGTGGAATCCATGCGTCCCTCAACTTTAACAAGATTCCCGGTGCCGGCATTGGCCACACAGCCCCAAAGCATGATGGAACCTCCACCTAATTTTACTGTGGGTAGCAAGTGTTTTTCTTGGAATGCTGTGTTTTTTTGCCGCCATGCATAACGCCTTTTTGTATGACCAAACAACTCCATCTTGGTTTCATCAGTCCACAGGACCTTCTTCCAAAAAGAAATTGGCTTCTCCAAATGTGCTTTTGAATACTTCAGCCGACTCTGTTTGTGGCGTGCTTGCAGAAACGGCTTCTTTCGCATCACTCTCCCATACAGCTTCTCCTTGTGCAAAGTGCGTTGTATAGTTGACCGATGCACGGTGACACCATCTGCAGCAAGTTGATGCTGCAGCTCTCTGGAGGTGGTCTGACGATTGTCCTTGACTGATCTCACCATTCTTCTTCTCTGCCTTTCTTATGTTTTTCTTGGCTTGCCTTCTGGCCTTAACAAGAACTGTCCCTGTGTTCTTCCATTTCCTTAATATGTTCCTCACAGTGGAAACTGACAGGTTAAATCGCTGAGACAGCTTTTTGTATCCTTCCCCTGAACAGCTATGTTGAATAATCTTTGTTTTCAGATCATTTCACAGTTGTTTTGAGGAGCCCATGATGCTACTCTTCAGAGGAGATTCAAACAGGAGAACAACTTGCAAGTGGCCACTTTAAGTAGCTTTTCTCATGATTGCATACACCTGGCTATGAAGTTCAAAGCTCAATGAGGTTACAAAACCAAAAAAAGTGCTTTCGTAAGTCAGTAAAAAGTAGGTAGGAGTATTTAAAACAAGAAAATGATAAGGGTGCCCATACTTATGCACCTGTCAAATTTTGTTTGAATGCAGATTGCACATTTTCTGTTAGTACAATAAACCTCATTTCAAGGCAGAAACATTACTGTGTCCAACAGTTATTACATATATCAAACTGAAATAGCTGTTGCAAAACACCAAGTTTTATAAAACATTAAGCTTAAGATTAATAGGGGTGCCCAAACTTTTTCATATAACTGTATTTGAGGATAGAGTAGTATTGAAGCCTGACCCAGCATACCTCCTTAAGGTAGCGCTCAAATTTCATAGGACTCAGGAAATTGTTCTGCCCTCCTTTTGTGACAACCCGAAGACCCCAGGGGAACAAAAGTTTCATAACCTTTGTTAGAAGGGCTCTATTGCATTACATACATGTAACTAGCTAGTGGAGACTAGGCCAATCCCTGTTCTTAGATTTCCAGGGAAGTAGGAAGGATTACGGGGTGACAAAGGGAACTATAGCCAAATGTATTAGGGAGGACATTTGCTTAGCCTATTCTGCCAGTGACACCCTGATCCCTGATGGCATCAAGGCTCACTACACTAGAGCCATGGCTACCTCCTGGGCAGAGAAGGCAGAGGTATCGATAGATCAAATCTGTAAGGGTGCTATCTGGACATCACCATCTACCTTCTTTAAATGCTGTCGGTTGGATCTATCCTACTTAACTGACTTAACCTTTGGTAGAAGGGTGCTGCAAGCGGTGGTCCCTCCCTTAGGTGTTTTTTTTCTCCAAAAGTCTCTCAGGTGTGCGGTCATGGTGAAGGGAAACCATCAACGTTACATAACAGTAGCCGGTTTTTCCAGAACCCATGACAGCACGCACCTGTATATCCCCCCTCCCCTTTTTTCTCACCATATGGGTGTGCACGAGAGTTTGGTGTCATGTGATGTGGGATTTTATGTATAACTCTTTTTATGAAGGTCCTCAATGCTCTGTAACAAACTGAAGCGGTGAAGAGGTGCCGCCCTTTTATTTCAGATGGTTTCCTGTCTTTGATGGGGCGGATCCTCTCTCAGGTGTGCTGTCATGGGTTCAGGAAAAAAAGGCTACCGGTAAGTAACCTTGGTGTTTCAAAGCGACCCTAGAGTTCCTTCAAAAGGGTCTAGAACGAGGTCTTTCAGTTAGTACCCTAAAAATTCAAGTTTCGGCCCTATGAGCATTATACAACTGCAACCTGGCAGGCAACAAGTGGGTGTCTAGATTTGTCAAAGCATGTGTTAGATCCAGACCTGTCCTTATGGCAAGAGCTTCTCCATGGGATTTAAAATTAGTATCAAATGCATTGACAGACTCACCCTTTGAGCCTCTTAGTTCAGGGTCTATAAACAGTCATCCTAAAAACTATACTACTGGTAGCCCTAACATCAGCCCATAGGATGAGTGACATACTTGCTATATCTGCAGATACCTTTTTCACCCTGGTTTTGGAGGATAAAGTAATTTTGAAACTCAGCCCGGCTTTTTTAACTAAGGTTGTGTCCAAATTTCATAGGTCACAGGGATAACTTTACCATCCTTCTGTCCTGACCCTAAAAATCATAAAGAGGAAAATTTCACACCTCAGATGTTAGGAGATGCCTTCTACAGTATTTAGCAGCTGCAGTCTTTGAGGAAGGATGGAGTCTATTCATCACCTTTCAGGGTCCCAGGAAGGGTTTAAGGGTTTTGAAAGGTACTTTACTGAAGTGAATAAGAGGAGGCCATCAAGATAGCCTTTATGGGTGCATGTAGAGCTGTTACTGAAAGTCTGAAAGCCCACTCTTATGAGAGAGATGGCAATGTCCTGGGCAGAAAGATCGGAAAGATCACACTTTTTTAAACACCTTGGAAAATACTTAAATTAATAAATTACTGATCACTCCTGATTAAATGTTATCGGTTTCCCTTGTCACGTTCACCCATATAATTTTCAGTCATCCAAATTATAACAGCTTTCAGTTGCTCATTGCATATATCAACTGACCAACACATAAGAGGAGGCAAACGCTACACAAGTTGGAATCCGCTTTTAATGACATTTTTTTTTTTAATCATCACTATATATATTTTTGTTTATAGATTTTTTTTATAACATTTTAAAAGTTAAATAACAATAAACTCATTGGATAAACATTTTTAATTCTTTCACAAGAAAATCTTTTCTTTTCCTATTTTCACTGTCTTCAGGTCTTTTAAATAAAGAAGAAAAAAAATTGAACTTTGACATGTCAGATGTCTCTTTGGAGCCAATTTTTTTTGCTAAACCATGTGTATAAATATGTTAACCTTCCACTGTCTGTATTTACGGTTTCTGTCCTGTGGAAGAAGTCTGGAATGACTTTGAAACGTGTTGACTAAAGAACCTGAAATAAAAAGTCCTTTATTATACTTCCATTTGGATGTTCATTGCCTACCAGCAGCGTGGATAAACCACATTTGGCTCCTTTTTTTTCTCTTTCCTGGTCGAAAGACCCGTGTATCTGCAGCTACTATTTTCATGCATATTCATGGTTGTGTGTCACACAACATCAGGTTAGCATATCCTTTTATTTGCATAATTATTCCCAGATAAGACCCTATGTCACAGTTTACCGTGATAGAGAGAAGCCAGAAGACCACAGCGTCTGATTCCTCACACTCCTGCACTCACAGGAAGCCTTTCACCTTCATATTAAAGGGAATCTGTTAGCCCTGGCACTTATCTGACCTCTAATATGGGCATACAAGTGATAGAAATGTAAATCTATACTTACCTGTATGCCTCATATTAGAGGTCTTGCTGCTGTGTAATGTCTTTTTATTCAATCAAGTCTCTGATGCTTGCAGGCCCGGGGCCCTTAAGAAAACCCTGCCTACTGAGTTAATTACAATGTTTTTTTTTTTAATTTTAGGTTCTGTGCCCACGTTCCGGATGTAGCAGTGCTTTGTACGCATATTTTTGCTGCGTCCAAAACGTTGCATTCTATTGAACGCAGGTAAATCCGCATGTGTTTACTGAACCATGCGGATTTATTGCACTCAGTACATTCTAATGGTCAAATTTCTGTTGCAGAGACTAGCGACTCCGCAAGGGAGTTTGACATGCTGCGGTCCTGAAAGACGCACCACATGTCAGTGTCCACGGGTGATTCGCAGCCTCCGATGCACGCATAATGGACATGGGATTTCTAGAGATCCCATCCACTATGCTGTAACATCTGGACGCTACAGGTTTGACGCTGTATAAACACGCAGCATCAAACCTGCAATGGCTCCTGACCTTGGCCACGTACCCAAACTCACCCGCAGCATGTTAATTTCTGTAGCAGACACGCTAGTCTCGCTGCAGATTTTGACCGATTGAAGTGTCGTCATATGCAGTGGATTCACATGTACCGACAACAAAAGTGCGGCATTAGAACACCGCGTTTTGGATGCAGCAAAAATACTCTGCTTCCAAAGCGTTGCTGAGTGCTGATTGTGAGGAAGTAGCAGCTAACAAAGCAGCTGTGAGCTGTTAATAATAGCCAGGGACCATGTTTGCGCAATGGCACCTTCCTAGGCTAAAAATAGCAGCTCAAAGATGCCCCAGAAATTACATGAATGGAAATGCTAATGAAGATTGGGTGAATGGGATTAGCGGACACCTAGTTCCTTTGTTTGGTGATGACAAGGTGTTAGACCCTTTCATCACCAAACCTAATTAAAGTAAAGTACAGAGTTAAATAAACACACAGACACAGAGTAAAAACTTTATTTGAAATACAACAGATGCATTATTTAATCATTTTAATTAACCAATCACCCCAGTTCTGACAGTAATCCAAGGGTTAAAAGCAATATCCTACCAAATAACTTTATTATGCGCCAAAAAGCATTCATTGATGATCAAAAACGCATCAAAAAGCATGTTTTTTTCTGCAGCATTTTTCCTGCCAAAGAGATGCAGAAATGCTGCAGAAATTTCTGCTTCAAATCCTGAACGTGCGAACATAGCCTTAAGGCTCTCAGCTGTCCAGTGTTAGCCACTCCCCTCTCATATATTCTGGGCTTTGGCTTGGAGTAATTTCCAGAGCTAGCTTATGCTGCATGGTGATAGGAGTGCGGTGGAGAGTTGTTGTTTGAGAAGACGTTTGGAGGATTTAAGCTTAGACGGTGGTGTGGTTTAGGTTGTGTGTAATTCTCTTCTTCTCTTTTGATTTTTCCCCATCCTCTACTCCCCGGTGTTAACCTCTGTTGTTTGTGTGCATATATTTGTTTGATTGGTATTTTCCTTTAGCCCTGTTTTTATTTCCTTGTTAGTCTGCGGTTTACTGCCATACACTACTATTCCCCTCTTCACTGGGTGGGGGAAGGGAACAGACTGAGGGCTGATTGAGGAGCTCAGACAAGGTACATGGCCCCAGCATCTTCAACTTCAGAAGTAATCCGGGGAACAGGGCCAACTAGGGCGCCCCTAGCGTTATGGACAGGGAAGGAGCCCCTGGCTAGGGGGAATACCCGACAACAGGGTCATGACACTCTATTTGTGCTTTTTTTGCTCCTAGTTTCTACTATAACTGTTCACAATAACAGTAATTTTGACCAGGTGCTCCCAGACTTATACATGCCACTGTAGGTCATAGGAAGCTGAATAAAATACCTTGAGATTTCTTATTACAGAGAAATCCATGTTTTCCATACATGTAAATTAGCTATTAAAGACTATTCGGCATGAGAATCTGCCCCCAGAGCTTGTTTTAAATAAAAGGATGAGTTATCAGTGTAATGTATAATGGCAGCTCTCCTGATCTCACTGCAGAGCTTTGTATAATTTCAACTGACACAGTACAGCATTAAACACATCTGCAGGTGTCCTCTGTTCTTCAGCTTATGTCTCACAGGTAGTCAGTGTTGCAATACAGTGGAGCATAGGGCTGCAGCAAATGTGTTTGTAAGGTTCTATGCTGTACACCAAAATGCAATAATGATGTAGAAAAAGAAGAGTGGTGTATATATGAAGCATCAGTAACCCAAAAAGTAAAAAAGGAAATGTAAATTAAGAATAAGGGACAGTCACAGCCTGCATACTAGAAGTGCAATGTTTTATTGAATAGACATGATTAACAAACGAATGTTAAAGAGGTTGTCCACTACAATGTGTTTTAAACCTTGAAAATTTAAACTGTTACCCCCGGCTGCATCTGCCTCTGATGTACGGTGATGTAAACTCAACTTCCAAAATTGGAAGTTAACCAGGCATCACAGAGGCGGGACACAGTCTCCCTGAGTGACTGGGATGTGGGCGGAGTTCACCGCCCGTCACAGCCCAGCATCGGGCGCGCTCTCTCCTGCACTTCTTTCATTAACAGAGTGCCGAAAGCCTGCAATATGCTGGGCTGTGACGTGTGGTGAAACCCGCTCACAGCCCTGTCACTCAGGGAGACTGGGTCCTGCCTTGGTGATACTGGGTCAGCTTCCAATTCCTGAACTTGAAGTGACATCACCGGACATCAGAGACAGCTGCAGCTGGCAGTCATGTGATGGGGATGAGCAGACAGCGATAGCGCCGCTCACAAGCACATTTGTAAATCCAAGGTAATTAAAGAAAGTCTTATTTCTAAGGTTTAAATTGATCTGCCAACTACACATTGTAGTGAACAACCTCTGTAAAAGCATTTCAAAGGCAAAGAAACCATGAGAAAAGTTTTTTGTATGTAACCAAATCCGCAAAATATAATATTCAAGGGGATCAAAAAAACTCCATATAAGCCGCGATAAGGCTAGAAACACTTTAGTGAATGACTATGAGAGACTTATATAGAGATACATACCGTATTTTTTTTAACTATAAGACGCACCGGACCATAAGACACACCTAAGTTTTAGAGGAGGAAAATATAATTTTTTTTTAAGCAAAAAATTAGGTCATGATGCACTGTTAAGGGGGAGGGGGTCTGCTGCTGACCCTGTTATAGGGGTAATGTCCCCCAATTCTGTTAATCTCCCCCATCCTGGTATATACGGCCCTTTCCTTCCTGTTATAGGTGGCCCCTATCCCCATCCTGGTATGCATGACATTCCAATCCCCATCCTGGTATGCATGACATTCCAATCCCCATCCTGGTATGCATGGCACCCTAATCCCCATCCTGGTATGCATGGCACCCCAATCACCCTTCCTGGTATGGATGGCACCCCAGTCCCCCTTCCTGGTATGCATGGCAGCCCTTGATCCCCATCATGGTATGCATGGCACCCCTCATCCCTCTTCCTGATATGCATGGCACCCCTTATTCTTCTTCCTGGAATTTAGCATTCCTTTGAATCACTAACCTAATATTTAATTGTATACCCACAGTATTTAGAACTGCTGCACATCAATGTTGCATAGAATCAACCAACTTCTGGCACCTGCCAACTGTTAGTTCAGCCCAGGATGCTTTGACTACATCCCACAATTTTTTGGTATTTGTTGCCTTTGCCTCAGAAACTGCATTTTTGATGTCACCCCACAAGTTTTCTATCGGATTAAGGTCAGAGGGTTCGGCTGGCCACTCCATAACCTCAATTTTGTTGGACTGGAACCAAGATTTTGCTTGTTTACTGGTGTGTTTAGGGCCGTTGTCTTGTTGAAATACCCATTTCAAGGGCATATCCTCTTCAGCGTAACGCAACATGACCTTTTTGAGTATTTTAATATCTGCAAACTGGTCCACGATCCCTGGTTCTGCACCATAGTAGGAAAAACATGCCCATTATCCTGATGCTTGCACCACCATGCTTCACTATCTCCAGAGTGTACTGTGGCTTGAATGCAGAGTTTGGGGGCAGTCTGACTAACTGTCTGCGGCCCTTGGACCCAAAAAGAAAAATTTTACTTTCAGCAGTCCACAAAATATTTCTCCAGTTCTCTTTAGGCCAGTTGATGTGTTTTTTTGGCAAATTGTATCCGCTTCAGTACATATCTTTATTTTAACAATGGGACAATGCGGGACTTCTTTCTAAGAGATTAGCTTCACACAGGCGTCTTCTAACTGTCACAGTACTCACAGGTAACTTGAGACTGTCTTTGATCATCCTAGAGCTGAACATTGGATGAGCCTTTGCCATTCTGGCAATTCTTCGATCCATTTGAATGGTAGTCTTCAGTTTTCTTCCATGTCTCTCTGGTTTTGCTTTCCATTTTAAAGCATTGGAGATCATTTTAGCTGAACAGCCTATCATTGTCTGCACTTCTTTATAAGTTTTACCCTCTCCAATCAACTTTTTAATCAAAGTACGCTGTTCTTCTGAACAATGTCTCGAACAACCCATATTTCTCAGTCTTTCAAGGAGAAATGCATGTACAACATGTGCTGGCTTCACCCTTAATTAAGGGCCACCAAATTCACACCTTTGTCTTCACAGAATGATTGACTTCACTAATTGAACTCCACATTATTATTTTGAATACACCTTCCTTGAATTATTATTCAAATACACAGACTCAAAAGCATGCAGATAATGAATCCTGAGTCTGTTGGTTTTCTTAGAATCTACTGCACCAACTGGTAAATTGTTTGACAAGGTGCTGTTGGAGAATGAAATTTCCATCTCCAAAAAGCTTGTCGGCAGAGGGAAGCATGAAATGCTCTAAAATTCCCTGGTACACGGCTGCACTGACTTTGGTGTAGATAAAACACGGTGGACCTACACCAGCAGATGACATGGCTCCCGAAACCATTACTGATTGTGGAAACTTCACACTAGACCTCAAGCAGCTTAGATTGTGTGCCCCTCCACTCTTCCTCCAAACTCTGGGACCTTGATTTCCAAATGAAAATTGTAACTTTGGGACCTTGTGGAGTGTGTCAATGACTGCCTTCTGGACATCTTCCGCATGATTGTGCAGCCTACTGAAACAGACTAAGGGACTTTTTAAACACTTAGGAAGTCTTTGCAGGTGTTTTTTGTTAATTATTTTAATTTACTGAGATAATGACTTTTGTGTTTTCATTGGCTGTAAGCCATAATCATCAACATTAACAGAAATAAACACTTGAAATAGATTACTCTGTAATGACTCTATGAGTTTCACTTTTTGTATTGAAGAACTGAAATAAATTAACTTTTTTTTGATATTCTAATTTAGTGACATGCATCTGTAGTTTGTGATTCCTTAAAATCTGTAACACCTGTCTTAACATGTCCCGATGTGTCTCAAAATTAGGTGAGTAATCCAAAATATCATCCAGATAGACCACCACAAACCTGCCCATCAAATAATGGAAAATATTATTAATCAATTGCTGGAACACCGCAGGTGCTTTGGTCAGACTCTCAAAATACCCTTCAGGGGTATTGAATGCGGTTTTCTATTCATCCCCCTCCCTGATTCTAACCAGATTGTAGGCTCCCCTTAAATCCCACTTGGAGAATACCTTAGCTCCCACAACCTGGCTGAACCCATCTTGAATCAGAGGAAGAGGGAATGGATTCCGGATGGTAATTTGATTTAGTTCCCGGAAATCTAAACAGCGACGAAGACCGCCATCTTATTTCTTCACGAAGAAGAACCCTGCCGTTACAGGCGATGATGAGGGTCTGATGTGTCTCTTCTCCAGACTTTCCACAATGAAATTGTCCATGGCTTTTCTCTCAGGGCCAGAAAGATTATACGGTCTAGACTTTGGTAATTTAGCTTTGGGGGTCAGGTTAATAGGACAGTCATACGCACGATGAGGAGGCAAATCCTTACACCCCCTCTCAGAAAAAACGTCCTCAAAACCAGACAAAAATGCAGATAAGGTTTCTGTAGTGACTGTAGTAAGGGAAATATTTAAACAGTTGTCATGGCAGTAATCTCCCCACTCAATTATCTCCCTGGATTGCCAATCCACCAATGTATTATTTTTCACCAACCAGGGTAGACCCAAAAAATTGGAGTGGGAAGACCGTCCAGGACATAGCAAGGAATTATCTCACAAAGGACCGACCCAACCCTCAGTTTTACACCATGTACAATCTGAGTCAGAGCTCTCTGCAAGTGGCGCTGAGTCGATGGCGATGATGGGAATAGGCTTAGCTAAAGTACAGCAAGCAAGACCATGAGTTTTTTCACAAATTCAGCATCAACCATTCTGACTCCAGCTCCACTGTTAACAAATACAGAAATTTTCTCAGTTTTGCTCTCTAACACCACCCCTACTGTCACTACAAACCGGGAACTGCAGGTTGATGATAAATACGCTCCTTGCTTACCCAACTCCAGACTACCAAGAGTTAATAGAGTATCCTTTTGGTTAGGGATCGAAGGACAGGCCCAATAAAATGTCCCCTTTTTCCACAAAAAAACACACGCCCTTCTTTTTACGGATCTCCAGTGAAATGTACGATGCAGAGGCACCCCCTAACTACATGGGTTCTTCTTCCTCCCCCACATACTGGTACACAGCCAGACCGCCCACCCTGAAAAGAAGGCTCCGGAGAAGGTGATCTCACCCACCTATCCCGAAGGCGACTATTAACACGTATAGCCAATGACATGGCAGCCTCCAAGGACTCTGGGGTTTCATACACTGCCAAAGCATCTTTCATCTTTTCAATAAGGCCCTGACAAAATTGACTTCTAAGACCTGGGTCATTCCATTTTGTATCAGTTGCCAATCTGCGCAATTTGGAGCTGTACATCTTCTCTGACTGATTTCCCTGATGAAGGCAACACAACCAGGACTTATCCAAGGAGATTTGGTCAGGGTCATCATAAATGAGGGCTAGAGCCCCGAAAAACCCCTCCAGACTGGAGACAAACCGAACCCTGGGGCAAAGAGAATGCCCAGGATTAAGGATCACAATTCCCACTCATTGCTCCTCATCTCCGGAGGAGTAAGGACGAAGCTTAAAATACTGTTTGCAAGCTTCCTTGAACACAAAAAACTTGTCCCTAACTCCTGAAAATCAAAGTGTGTGTTGTGTTCAAGCTGAACCGGCCTACCTGCAGAGACCCTAACATTAGGGACCTGCAGCCGCTGTTGCTGCTGCTGAACCTCATAGCGGAGGTCAGTTACCTCCAGAGGCAGTCTGTGCAGCTGCTCTGGCAGCTCAGCAATGGGATCCATGAACCAAAAAAAACAACCATACCCCCAAAAAAACAAAAACTCACTTAAAACCCCCCCACATGTCAGTTTTTTTTTTCTTTATATGCACAGCCGGTAATAATGTAACGTACAGTGTGGGAAAAAATAAGTGCAACACAAAGGGATGAGGAGAAGGAAGCCCAGACACTAGGGGAAGGGGGAGTGGGGAGACCCTTAGGCATATCTAATAACACCCTGCTTACCCTACCATCCCTATATTGGTTCCACACCAATCGCCAAGCAGGATACCTAAGCCCTGTGTATCCCTACAGCTAGGCCCTAGCTAGGGAGGGAGGTGAGCACTGGTCAGTCCTCACTATAAACTAAAGACAACAAAGTAGACAAACAAAGGTGGGGGGAACTTAGCTTGAGCCGACACCAGAGCGATAGCACCAAATGTCCTCCAAGGGCACCAGAGAGGAAGCTAACCGGCTGCTATAGCTCCAAGCCTTCACAAAGGAAAATGAGAATATCACTGGTGACTCCCTGAAGCAGACTGAAAGTTTATAAACACCCAGACCAGGGTGTGTCAATCAGAGCAGGAGGGAGGTTGCCGCTGGGTCCAAAAGTCAGAAGGATTAAGAAGGCATCTGCAATGCCAAATGCAAAGACCTTCTGCAGCCAGATGCGGAGCGACTGTCTGTTAAATATGAGACACCCGTGACAATCCTCTCACATTTGGTTTACCCTTCTGATCCCTCCTCTGTTTGCCACTCTGTTGTTTTGTGAGTGTATTTGTATGATAGTAGTTTTCTTTTATGCCTGTCTGTTTACCCATCTGTTTGGTTAGTGTGTTCCTATACACTTCACACCTCTTCCCTCCCTGAGTGGGGGAGGGATCGGAAAAGTGTTTAGTTAGGAACATAGCTAGGTCCAAGACCCTGGGGTCTCCACCATCCGGGGTAATCTGAGGGACAGGGATAGACTATGGTGTCCACAGTCCCTTGTCACTACATGACATTATCCCTAAGGAAGCCACATAAGTTGACGTAACGTCACTTTTTTGTTTTTTTTAACTATACATTAGTTGATTGTGGTTATTTGTGACTATACATTATATACGTTATATTGTTCCTAGCTTTTTGTGGGTTTGTTTTGATCCCCATATATATTAAATTTTTGAGATCTGGTATGTGCACTAAAACTTCTTATGGTTTCTTTGTCTTTGAAAATGCTTATAACATTTGCTTGTTCATCATTTCTATTCAATAAAACATTGCACTTCTAGTACTCAGGCTGTCCCATATTCTTCATTTTTAATATCTTTTACTTTTTGAGTTACTGTTGCTTCATATACTCCACTTTCTTTTCTTTTCATACATTAATTACATGTCTCATGCTGGAAACTTCCCTTTTATTAAAAATAGGCTGTGGAGGCAGATTCTTATGCAGATCACTACCTGGTCCATATAGCTCTTGCAGCTCATTTACTTAGAATAAAAATGTGGATTTCTCTGGAATAAGACATCGGATCACAGATATCAAGGCAACTGTCACAGGTGTGTCAGGGTTGACTGATAATCATACGATGAGCGGCTGTAGAAGGTCGCTGCGTTTGGCCTTACAAGCATCTCCCTGATACTTTTATTCCTATCTCTTTAGGACCCAGCATTGATCCTCACCTTTCTTGGGGATTATACCTTTCCCTTTAGTTCCCTGAGTTATCCTCACCTTTCTGCTGTTAATCAGCACTTCCTTTCTGTGTCCTTAAATACACTCAGATCCTCAGAGAGTTGCTTGTGATAGCGTGTTATACCTATTCAGGCCAGTGATTCTGGTAATCGACTAGAATTACCTTGGAGTTTCTTAGTTGATTTTTGCTGTGCTTTCTCCAGTGTCTTCTTGGAGCTAAGTGTATTCCCATGTTTGTTTCCTCTGTGTCTACTTTAGTTTGTAGTGGGCTGACTTAGTGCTCACCCCTCCTGCTCCCTTCCTAGGGCCTAGCCTTAGGATTAGCTAGGACCAGGTTTCCTGCTCGCCGATAGGTGCAGAACCTGTTTAGGGTCTATAGGCGAGTCCGGGTTTGTCATTCTGTTTAGAGGTCTCCATTCTCCCTTTCCCTAGTTGTATGGTTCCCTCCCCTTTTCCTGTCGTTATACACTGTGTTCTCCCCATTCCTAGCATGACATGATCACCAGCCAGGTAAAAAAAAACAAATTTTTGAGTTTTTGTCGTTTTTTTTTGTATTGTTATGGATCCCGTTTCGGTGCTGGCGGAGTTGCTTCAAAATTTGTCACTGTAGGTAGCGGATCTTCGATCAGCTGTTCAGTAGCAACAGCAGCGGTCGCAGAGTTCTAATGTTTGGGACTCTGCGGGTAGGCCGCTTCAGCTTGAGCCCAAAATTGCCCTCCCAGGCAGGTTTTCAGGAGGTAGAGACAAATTTTTAGTGTTTAAAGAAGCTTGTAAATTATGCTTTAAGCTTCAACCCTACTCTTCTGCAGATGAGGAGCAGTGAGTAGGGATTGTGATCTCACTGTTACAAGGAGATCCTCAATCCTGGGCTTTCTCTTTGCCACAAGGCTCTGCTTGCCTCCTATAGGTTAAAGGATTTTTCGGGGCTCTGGCCCTAATCTATGATGATCCTGACCAAATCTCCTGGGTTGAATCCAGGCTGGGTCGTCTTCATCAGGGGAATCGGTCAGCGGAGACTTATTGTTCTGAATTTCGTATATGGGCAACCAATACTAAGTGGAATTACTCGGCTCTTAGGAGCCAATTTTGTCAGGGTCTTTCAGAAAGGTTGAAGAATGCCTTGACAGTTTACAAAACCCCTGGGTCATTGGAGGTTGCAATGTCTTTGGCTATAATCATAGATAGACGCCTTCGGGATAGGAGGGTGAGACCCCCTTTTCCGGAACCCCTTTTTCTGGGCAACATCCCACTGCCGGGGGGGTGATCTGGGGATGAAACTGTACTCATGGATTTGGAGGAGCCCATGCAGTTAGGAGGAGCTACTGCGTTGCATATTTCCCCTGAAATCTGCAAGAGAAAGGGGGTGTGTTGTTTTTTTGTAGTAGTAAAAAGGGACATTTTATTGGGGTCAGTCCCTCGGTTCCTAAGCAAAAGGGAACATCTGGAAATCGATTAACCCTTGGTAGTGTGGAGTTGGATAATTAGGGGGTGTGTTTGTCTTCTGCATGCAGCTCTCGGTTTGTCATGACGGCAGAGGTAGTGCTAGAGAGCAGGACTAAGAATTTCTGTGTTTTTGGGCAGTGGAGCTGGAGTCAGCATGGTTGATGCTGGGTTTGTGAGAACTCATGGACTTGCAGTACGTTAAATAAGCCTATCCCCATTTATGCCATCGACTCAGCGCCACTTGCTCAAAGGTGACTGACACAGATTGTACATGATATAAGACTGAGGGTGGGGGCCCTTCAATATGAAGTAATTCCTTGTTTTGTCCTGGATGGCCTTCCCACTCCTGTTGTACTGTGTCTATCCTGGTTGGTGAAACATAATCCAGTAGTGGATTGCCAATCCAGGGAAATTGTATAATGGGGAGATTACTGTCATGAAAATTGCTTAAGCACTTCTCTTTCTGCGGTCTCTACGGAGACCTTACCTGAATTTCTGTCTTGTTTTGCGGTCGCATTTTCCGAGAAGGGGTCTCAGGATTTACCT
Organism: Phyllobates terribilis; assembly: GCF_046119375.1. Lineage (NCBI taxonomy): Eukaryota > Metazoa > Chordata > Amphibia > Anura > Dendrobatidae > Phyllobates > Phyllobates terribilis. The sequence goes on along the minus strand of NW_027362769.1, from coordinate 276,527,655 downwards.
TCTCATCGTGCGTATCACTGTCCCATTAACCTGATTCCCGGAGCTAAACTAATTCCTGACTGTACAATCTTTCTGGTCCTGAGAGACAAGCCATGAAGGATTTCATTGCTGAGAATCTGAAGAAGGGACATATCAGACCCTCCTCTTTGCCCGTGGCGGCAGGGTTCTTCATAGTTAATAAGAAAGATAGGGGTCTCTGTCCCAGTTTATATTTCCGGGAATTGAATCCAATTACCGTCCGAGATCTGTATCTTAATCCTCTGATTCCGGATTTATTCAAGCAGATTGTGGGAGCTAGTGTTCTCCAAGTTGGATTTAAGGGGAACCTACAATCTGGTTAGAATCAGAGAGGGGGATGAATGGAAAACTGCTTTCAATACCCCTGAGGGTAATTTCGATAGTCTGGTTGTGCCTTTTGTTCTCACCAATGCACCTGCGGTTTTCCAGCATTTCTTAAATTATATTTTCCACCATTTAGTGGGCAGGTTTGTGGTGGTATATTTGGATGATATTTTGATTTGCTCACCTGATTTAGAGACACATCGAGGTCATGTTAAACAGGTACTATGGAACTATGGATTTTAAGAGATAACAAACTTAATGCCAAACTGGAGAAATGTATTTTAGCTGTCCAGGAGGTGCAATTTTTGGGGTAACTGTTGTCACCGTCTGGTTCTCAGATGGATCCGGGGAAGATCAGTGCTATACTTGATTGAGATCGTCCTGAAAACTTGAAGACATTGCAGCGCTTTCTGGGGTTTACTGATTTTTATCGGAAATTTATCCAAAATTATTCGGTAATATTGAAACACCTCATGACATGACAAAAAAAGGGGTCATATTTTTCTAATTGGTCGATTGCCGCCTAGCAGGCTTTTTCCTCCTTAAAAGGAACCTGTCACGTCCTAGTTGCTATGTACACTGCCCCCATTGGTTTGTTAGTGATGCAATGTGCATCACTAACAAGCTGTTTTCATGAAAATCATTGGTAGTATAATGATTTTATAACGTTTTATATTCTTTATCCTACCTGCCCGTATGCAGTCATAGCGGTGTGATTCTCTCATTCAGTCATGGGCAGTCTCCGCATTCAGTCAGTGCTGGCGCCTCCCATGACATTTGAATACTGCTCCTAGCAAGCACTAGGTTTGTGGGACGCATGTGCATTTGCACACGTCGGGCCGCTGGTTTGGCGCACTGAGGCTGTGTGACACAGGCTGCGGACACAGGACTGCAGCATGTCAACTACTCCTGCAGAGTCGCTAGTCTCCGCAACAGAAATTTGACCACCAGAATGTACTGAATGTGGTAAATCCGCATGGTTCAGTGAACACTGATACCATAGCGTGTTATACCTATTCAGGCCTGGGATTCTGGTAGTCAGCTAGAATTACCTTGGCGTTTCTTTGTGGATATTTGCTGTGCTTTCTCTGGTGTCTTCTTGAATCTAAGTGTATTCCACTGTTTGTTTCCCCTGTGTCTTCTTTAGTTTGTAGTGGGGCTGACTTAGTGCTCACCCCTCCCACTCCCTTCCTAGGGTCTAGCCTTAGAGTCAGCTATGGCTAGGTTTCCTGACGACGATAGGCGCAGAACCTATTTAGGGTCTAAAGGGGAGTCAGGGTTTGTCGTTAGTTCTGTTTAGTTGCAGGGCTCCCTTTTCCCGTCATTATAAGCTCGGTTCTCCCCATTCCTAGCATGACAGCAACTTGTAAGGATTGATCCTACCGACAGATTCCATTTAATGGTACTCTTTGCACATAATGACTGTTCATTTAAATATACCCTCCCATCTGCTTTTTTCCCTCTATCCCTCCGCCTTTTTTTTCTATTTATTGCTGCCATTTTTTGGCTCTATGAAGCCAGAACTGTCAATCAAACAAGTGGAAAAGTGCATTTAAATGTTTGGCCACGCTGTGATGCACCAAGCTCCTGTACTAGGTTTGAACAGTCATTCTATGCTGACAGTCTCTTTCAAGGAAATCTTTCCATACGATCAACCATCCATTCAGTCATTGACATCGGTTTCTCTTCTGCCTCATAGTCTCCTAAACCACAACACCACGGGGGCTAAGGAAGATACTATACCAGAACTACTACTTCCCGTTGATTTACTAGAAGTGATAGTCAGCCAGTCTTTGTACTCTGAACACATGTGGCCGGAGGATATGGAGGACATAATCCTAATGCCAAGCTGGGTTGTTGGCTCTGCTAGCCGTGGTGGTAGGAGCACTAGCAGTATTAGTAGCATTCTCAGCTATTGTAACGCTCAAAGTGGAAGATAAGCCGGTGGAAAAGGAGCTCTGGCCATTTCCCATACTAAGGCAACTGTCAGCCAAATCATGGATGGCGTATAAATCTAGTAAAGAATATGCACTGTTAACGATATGTATAATATACATAAGGGTGCTACATAATTATCGGGATTATTTTAAACCAAACAAAGGGAAATGAAAAACAATGACAAAGTGCACTCCTATATAAAAATGTATAGTTTATTCAAAAACAGCTTCGTGGAGAAACTCCATAATTAACTCCTTTCCGACATCCACTGCATATGTATAGCGCAACTTGGTAGTGAGTATATGGAGTGGGCTCACAGGGTGAGCCAGACCCATACCTAGCAGATAATGGTTGTGATATACAGCCTGGAACGGAGCTCCACCCACACCCACAAACGCTGACAATGGCATTAACAGCGCGCTGACATTGAGTCACATCACTCTGTGCACCCATAGGCACCCCTGTGATTTCTATGGCTGGGTTTCAAAGTAGACCATGATTTTCACTGTGTTATTAATGTATATAGTACGAAAGATAAGGTGACTAAATAAATACAGTTAAGAGTTAGAAAGAATGTTTTTAAAATGTATAGAAAAGATAACATTTGAAATCGTCATCCTTTTTATCGGTCGACCATGAGAGCACCATGAGAGAGGGGATCCGCCCACCATGCACAGGAAACCTACAGGCTTAAAAGGGGTCGGCCCTCTCTCTGTCCTCAGTTTGGTTTCCTGTCCTTGATGGAGGGAACCTGTGACAGGCTTACCTGTTGAACACGTCAGAGAAGTGTGCTGTCGAGCTGCGCCCCTGATTGGGGTCTGCAGCTCCAGCATGGTCCTGTGCCCTGGGCTGTGGGAGCTGCGCCCCTGTCTGGGGTGGCAGCTCCAGCCGGATGTGATCGTGACGACGGAGGCTTCGCCCCTATCTTGGGTTTGCAGCCCCAGCTTGAGGCGGGCACAGCATTGGGGAGCTGCGCCCATGTCTGGGGTGAGCAGCCCCAAACCTGCGCACAGGACACTGGAGGGAGCGGCGCCCCGGTCCGGGGTATGGCCACCCCACGCAGCAGGGGAACACTGGGGCTGCGGCCTTGTCCAGGCCGGACAGCCCGGAGGGAAAGCATTGATATCAAGAGCGGCACCCCTGTACTCAGCGCCGCAGAATGCGGAGCCGCATACATCCGGTCTTTTGCTATGGCCGGGGGCGGGGCATGATGATGCCCAGGTGATCATGTGACCAGAACAGGAAGTTCTGGCCACATGCATACAAACACCGGGTGAGTGCTGCAATTTCCCCTCCGACCAGAAGGCGATCCCGGTCCAGCCATCGTGACTCTAACAGGACGGACAAATCTGCAGCCCCAAGGACCATCCCCCGGCTGAGAAAGGTCCTTCAGCTAAACCAGTACCGGCTGTTTGAGCTCTGGGTAAGTGATCTTCGAGAAAGTTCACTTAGGTAATAAGGTGTCCCTTCTTCTTGTTTAGGGGAAGAAGTGTACCTCCAAAGCCAAGCACAAGCAGTGTGCATTATGCGAGGCCATATTAGCGGACTCATATTCCAAAAGACTGTCCCAGTCCTGCATAAATCAAATTTTGCCAGATGAGACCCCTAGTTTTGCCTCAGGCTTAAAATCCCTAGTTAAATCAGAAGTGAGCAAAGTCCTCTCTAAAAAATCTAAGCACAAGGAAGCTAACTATGAGGTCTCCCCAATCCCAGATTATTTCCTATCATCAGCCGATGAGATGGACTCTGACGATTCATCTTCTTCATCCTCCTCATCCTCGGATAGTGGTTCAGGCCAGCACTGCTTTCCGTTAAATGAGGTTGACGGATTGGTTAAAGCAGTCTGCTCAACCATGGGCATTACGGACCCGAGACCAGAAAAGTCAGTCCAAGACGTCATGTTCACAGGACTGGGACAGAAGAAGAGGAAATGTTTTCCGTTTAATGATAAACTTCAGGATCTAATCCGTAAAGAGTGGCAAAGGCCGGAAAGAAAGAGTTCTCTCCCCCCATTCTTTAAAATGAGGTCCCCCTTTGAGGACTCGGCCTATTCCTCCTAGGAGAAGGCTTCTAAACTGCATGCAACTATAACTAAAGCTTCTAAAAAATCATCTCTCCCCTTTGATGATATGGGGGCCCTTAAAGACCCTCTGGACCGAAAAGCTGATGTGTTTCTCAAAGGCACCTGGGAGATGACTGCTGGGGCTTTAAAAACGGCAATTGCCGCAACTTGTACTGCTAGGTCTTTGATGATATGGCTAAATCAGCTGATGTCACATTTAAAAAAACAATACATCCTGGAAGTAGATTTTGTCTAGTATCCCACTCATGCATGGGGCAGCAGCTTTTCTAGCGGATGCTTCCGTGGACTCGGTTACATTAGCTGCCAGATCAGCCACCATGTCTAATGCAGCCCGCAGGGCTCTGTGGCTCAAGTGTTGGCCGGATGACATCCAGTCTAGAACTAGACTCTGTCCTATACCTTGCGGAGGGGAATAGCTCTTCGGTCCAGTCCTGGATGAAATCCCGGACAAAGCGACAGGAAGAAAGGTTTCCCTAGCCTGTCCATGCCTGCCTATAAGCGGTCTTTTCGCAAGAGGAGATTTGTACATAAGAGGCCACAGAGGGACCAAAATAAATGGGAAGACTGTAAACCAAAAGTTAGAGGTCTTCTGTTCAATACGTAGTCTTCTACTCGGGAGCCCTGGAAATCGAGTCAATGACTCGTAGCCCAGGTAGGGGGGAGGCTAATGGGCTTTTTACCTGCCTGGACAAAGATTTCATTTAGTAACTGGATCCTTAATCTGATAGGTTCGGGTATGAGATTCCAGTTCCAAGCAGTTCCTCGTGAAAGGTTTATCTTGACCCCGGTTTGTTCCTCTGTCAGAATAGTTCGCCCTTCAGAGAGAAGTCCTGGACCTTGTTCATAAAGCAGTCCTGGTGGAGGTCCCGGCGTCTGAAAGAGAGTTGGGATTTTACTCCCCTCTCTTTCTGGTCTCTAAACCGGATGGTTCTTTCAAGTGTATTATAAACTTAAAAGCACTGAATACATTTCTGATAATCCCCACCTTCAAAATGGAATCAGTCAAGTCAACAATAAATTTGCTGTTTCCAGATTGTTCCATGGTAGTTTTGGATTTGAAAGATGCCTATTACCCTGTACCTATCCATTCAGATTACCAGAAATATCTTAGAGTGGCCGTGGTTATAGATGGGGTAAGCAAGCATTTTCAATATAGGGCCCTTCCGTTCGGTTTAGCCATAGCCTCCCGAGTATTTACCAAAATTGTGGCAGAGGTAATGGCTCATGACAGAGAACATGACCTATTAATTATCCGTTATCTGGATGATTTCCTCCTAGTTGGTAATTCTGCCCTCCAATGTAATAAGCATCTAGAAATAGTGATCTCCATCTTGGAGAATCTGGCCTGGGTGCTCAACCTGAATAAATCTAGGCTAACTGCCACAAAGGTTCAGCAATTCTTGGATTCAAATTCTCTGACATGTTACCTCCCGAAAGTAAAAAAACTAAAGATCAGGGATCAAGTGAGATGGACAGTGTCTAACCCAGTCATGTCCAATACTCTGAATGTATCTCGCTTGGGACTATTTCCTCAGATGACACACTTTTCCATATGTCTTTGTGGATTTCTTATGGAATTATATATTTTTTATGGATGAAATTTTCAGAATAAAAATATACGTTTTATTGGAAGTGCTGGATCAACTCGCTCTGTTATATGGACTATTCCCTTTGGAGCTTGGATCCGTGCACACTTGCATCTTTGAATAGGTGAGCTGATTGTCTACAATTTTTCTTTGCTATTTTATACAGTAACTCAGTCATGTCCCCTAGAGTTGCGATGTCCCTGTTGGGTACCCTGACATCTTGCCTTCCTGTGGTTTTGTGGGCACAATATCACTCCAGGGTTTTACAATGGGATGTACTGCATAATGAAGTTCTGTTGAAGGGACACTTGGAGGGGAGGTTTTCCTTGTCCCCTTGGTCAGTTGAATCCTTACAGTGGAAGGTTGATGAAGCGAACATATCCAGATGGTTCCCCTGGATTTTTAGAGCCACCTGAACAATTACTACCGATGCCAGTTCCAGTGGGTGAGGGGCCCATCTAGGAGATATGGTAACCCAAGGGTCATGGTCTAGTATGGAAAGGAGTCTCTCCTCCAACGTTAGAGTTGCTAGCGATAGACAGGGCTGCCAATTATTTTCTAGTCTTTCTTCAAAAACGTGACGTAAATATTCTTTCTGATAATAAAATCGCAGTAGCTTACGTGAACCACCAGGGGGGTACATGATCAAGATCTCTGATGGGAGTGGTGGATCATCTCTTTCAGATCTCAGAGTGCCATCTTCGTTCCTTAACAGCCCTCCATATAAAGGGAAAAGAAAATTCAAGGGCAGACTACTTAAGCCGCTATACCCTGAAACAGGGAGAATGGGAACTAAATCAGGACATTTTCTTCCAAATAGTCCGAAGGTGGGGGCCTCCAGTAGTGGACTTGTTTGCCACAAGGTTAAATCGAAAAACACGGCTCTTCTGTTCCCTGAATCCCGAAGAAAAACCGCGGACGCTCTCCAAATACCCTGGGGGTTCAGCCTAGCCTATGCCTTTCCCCCATTGACCCTTCTTCCCATGGTTATCAGGACGATCAGAGAGGACAGGGCAAGATTTCTGCTGGTCGCACCCTTCTGGCCCAGGAGGCCCTAGTTCTCGTGCCTGAGGAGCATGTCTGTGTCAGAACATTGGGTCCTACCAGAAGTTCCGGATCTCCTCTTCCAGGGTCCAATAGTCCATCCTCAAGTGTCTGGCCTCCACTTGACTGTATGGAACTTGATGGGAAACTGTTAAGAAGAAAAGGGTTCTCCCAAAGCCTACTAGCTACCTTAATGCGTAGCCATAAACCTATTACAACCAGAATTTATGCGAGGACCTGGAAGAAGTTTTTATCTTTTTCCGATTCCAGAGTCGATGAGGGGGCATCAATAAGTAAAATTCTAGAGTTTCTGCAAAAAGGTCTTGAGCTAGGGCTAGCCACTAGCACCCTAAAAGTTCAGGTGTCCGCTTTAGGCACCTTATATAGCTGTGATCTGGCGAGTAATTATTGGATTTCTCGTTTCATTAAAGCCGCCTTTAGGTCTAGGCCCATTGTCAAAAGCAAATTGGTACCCTGGGATCTAAATTTGGTTCTTAAAGCCTTAACTGGTACACCCTTTGAACCAATAGAGTTATCCACTCTTAAGTCCCTCTCCCTTAAAACAGCACTTCTGATAGCTTTAACGTCTGCTAGGAGAATTAGTGATATTCATGCCCTGTCTTCAGCCTTGCCGTTCACTCAGATCCTGGATGATAAAATAATTCTTAAACCTGATCCTGCTTATCTCCCTAAAGTAGCTACCCATTTTCACAGACTCCAAGAAGTAGTCCTACCCTCCTTCTGCCCTAATCCGGGTAACCGGAAAGAAGAAGAGTTTCATACACTAGACGTAAGGAGATGTGTAATTAGGTACCTTTTGGTCACCAAAGAATTTAGAAAGGACAGTTCGTTATTTATATCCTACCAAGGTGTTGGGAAAGGCTCTAAGGTCACAAAGTCGACCATAGCTAGATGGATCAGGGAGGCTGTTTCCCTAGCTTATACATCCAGTGGTGAGGAAATGCCTCAAGGGTTGAAGGCTCACTCCACCCGGGCAGTGATGACCTCCTAGGTGGAGAAGACAGGTGTCTCGATAGAAGACATATGTAAGGCTGCTACCTGGTCTTCTCCGTCTACCTTCTATAGGCACTATAGACTGGATTCCGGTATTTAGTCTGATCTCACTTTCGGGAGAACACTGCTTCGAGCTGTAGTCCCTTCTTAAACTTCTTCATCTCTGTAATTCTCTTGTGGTGCTGTCATGTTCGACCGATAAAGTCATAAGTTACTTACAGGTAATGGGATTTTTCAGAGACCATGACAGCACCCTTATATTCCCTTCCTTCACGTTTGTGGGAGCACTCCTTGTTATTGATTTTCACTCATAATTGGTGATATATAGAAATGTTGGTTTATCATGTTTGCTATGTCTACTAACCTGGTAGTACTCTCAATGCTCTGTAATCCAAACTGAGGTGAGAGAGAGGGCCGCCCCTTTTAAGCCTGTAGGTTTCCTGTCCTTGGTGGGCAGATCCCCTCTCGCTTGGTGCTTTCATGGTCTCTGAAAAATCCTGTTACCGGTTAGTAACTTATGACTTTCCCCATTATAAATAGAAGATAATAAAAAAATGCAAAACTCAAAAAGAATTATCCCACGCAGTAAACACCGTAAACTGAAAAAAAAACTACAAAATTGCATTGTTTTGGTCACCACAATACTGCAAAGAATGCTGTAAGAATGTGAGAATTGTCTCTCAGATGTCAATGTGGACAGAAAACTAAAGTTATGGCTGGAAGTCTGGAAGGACAAGGAGAGAGAGGAAATAACATAATCTGAAATTTACCATGTCAGGAAGGCTTACCCATAGGGCAATTCAGGCTCTGCTTCTGATCCCTCACATACGTCACTCCCACTTGAGCTAACTCTGCTGCCTTGTACTGTATGGCTTTAAAACCTGGACTGGATTGTATGGGAGCAGGCACTTTGGTCGCTCCGATATCCTCAAACTCCGGTCCATTAAGCAAACATGTCAGCAAGATTGTGCTCCGTAAACTACATAAACTGTCAAGTGGTGGCCATTAAACAAATTAAAATGATACCTTGGTTGATAAAATCCTTCCCGTGGTTCTTGTGTAATCTTTACTTTCAGTTTGGAGATAATGATTGATCTACTCGTGCTTCGGGGCAGAACTGTGGGGTGGGCTCTATCTGGTGCTCTGCTTACATATTCATCTGTATGCTCTTATGACAGCTCACTGTGCCTTCACTGACCTGCCTCCTATTTTACATAATGCATCTAGTAGTGCAAGGCCAGGTAAAATAGGAGGCACGTCAGTGAAGGCACAGAAGCATATAGCTGAATACGTAAGCAGAGCACCAGATAGAGCCCACCCCACAGGCACCCCGACTCACGAGCTTATCATTATCTCCAAACTGAAAGTAAAGATTACACAAGAACCACAGGACAGATTTCATAAACCAAGGTATCATTTTAATCCGTGTAATGGCTCCCACTTGACAGTGTATATAGTTTACTGAGCACAATCCTGTTGACAGGTGTGCTTTAAAAATCTTCACAGTAACCTCTTTTTCCAAGACCTACATCACCGAGGTCAGGCACCTCAGTGACTCATACCTGCCATCCAGGATTTTAACGACTGCTGCTCCCCCCCCCCCCCCCCATGTTCCTAAAGCCAGGGGGCTGGACACCTTCTACCACCAAACAGTGTACTTTTGGCAGGGCATCGGCATTTCCATGAAGCTTTCTCGGTCTGTGCTGTGCTACATTCGAGCAGTTTTTCTCGCGGAGGTGGGAGGAGGGGGGGGGGGGGGAGTAGTTTTCTACTTAAATAGATTGTGTGTTCCTCCCCATTCATTTCCAGAGACATGACAGCACCTAGCCCGACATTCGATGCATCCATTTGAACTATAATCTCCTTGGAGAAGTCCGACGCTACCAAAACCAGCTGCTCCTTTTAGCTCTTGAAAGGCCCCTACGGCGGTGCCGTAGAGAAGACTTAAAATCCATAAATACACTGCTGAAAAAAAATGAAGGGAACACTTAAAAAACAGAATATAGTCCAAGTAAATCAAACTTCTGTGAAATCAAACTGTCCACTTAGGAAGCAACACTGATTGACAATCAATTTCACATGCTGTTGTGCAAATGGAATAGACAATAGTTGGAAATGATTGGCAATTATCAAGACACACTCAATAAAGGAGTGGTTCTGCAGGTTGGGACCTCAGACCACATCTCAGTACCAATGCATTCTGGTTGATGTTTTGATCACTTTTGAATGTTGGTTGTGCTTTCACACTCGTGGTAGCATGAAACGGACTCTACAACCCACAGAAGTTGCTCAGGTAGTGCAGCTTATCCAGGATGGCACATCAATACGAGCTGTGGCAACCAGGTTTGCTGTGTCTTTCATCGTAGTGTCCAGAGGCTGGAGGCTCTACCAGGAGACAGGCCAGTACACCAGGAGACGTGGAGGGGGCTGTAGGAGGGCAACAACCCAGCAGCTGGACCGCTACCTCCGCCTTTGTGCAAGGAGGAACAGGAGGAGCACTGCCAGAGCCCTGCAAAATGACCTCCAGCAGGCCACAAATGTGCAGGTGAAACCGACTCCATGAGGGTGGTATGAGGGCCCGACATCCACAGATGGGGGTTGTGCTCACAGCCCAACACCGTGCAGGATGCTTGGCATTTGCCACAGAACACCAAGATTGGCAAAGTCGCCACTGGCGCCCTGTGCTCTTCACAGATGAAAGCAGGTTCACACTGAGCACATATGACAGACATGACAGAGTCTGGAGACGCCGTGGAGAGCGATCTGCTGCCTGCAGCATCCTTCAGCATGCCCGGTTTGGCAGTGGGTCAGTAATGGTGTGGGATGGCATTTCTTTGGAGGGCCGCACAGCCCTCCATGTGCTCGCCAGATGTAGCCTGACTGCCATTAGGTACCGAGATGAGATCCTCAGACCCCTCCTGCGACCATATGCTCGTGGGGTTGGACCTGGGTTCCTCCTAATGCAGGACAATGCCAGACCTCATGTGGCTGGAGTGTGTCAGCAGTTACTGCAAGATGAAGGCATTGAAGCTATGGACTGGCCTGCCCGTTCCCCCGACTGAGCACATCTGGGACATCATGTCTCGCTCCATCCATCAATGTCACGTTGCACCACAGACTGTCCAGGAGTTGGCAGATGCTTTAGTCCAGGTCTGGGAGGAGATCCCACATCAGACCATCCGCAACCTCATCAGGAGCATGCCCAGACGTCTTAGGGAGGTCATACAGGCACGTGGAGGCCACACACAATACTGAGCCTCATTTTGACTTGTTTTAAGGATATTACATCAAAGTTGGATCAGCCTGTAGTGTGTTTTTCCACTTTAATTTTGGGGGTGACTCCAAATCCAGGCCTCCATTGCTTAATAAATTTGATTTCCATTGATGATTTTTGTGTGATTTTGTTGTCAGCATATTCAACTTTGTACAGAACAAAGTATTCAATGAGAATATTTAATTCATTCAGATCTAGGATGTGTTATTTGAGTGTTCCCTTTATTTTTTTGAGCAGTGTACATATCCAGAGAGGGGGGGGCATATCACTCTCACATTGAACATATGGGATTAATTATAATTGAGGAAGTGAGAAAATAAATATTACTGGTGGAGTGAGAGAGAGCTAACACTTAAACTGTCATTGAAGTAGGACCTCTTGGAGTGACCAGTTAATTACAACAGGAGATCTGCTCTGAGTACCAGACACCAAGCCTAGGATTTGTATATTCAGAGGTGGAGAAGTATACTTTTAGAGGCAAGAGCTTCCTCTGTTTGAAGCCCTGGTTGCAGACTTTCTGGAGCCAGTCGTCAATGATGAATATTGGGGTTTGCAGTTATTGGATATTTATGTAAGATATATTTTCGACATCGTAGCGAAGGGATGAATATAACGCATCCACTTGCATCACCGTAAGGCCAGCTGAATGCCTCCAACTTAGTATCAGACAGATGGATGATGCTATCCATGTCACGTTTCATCTCTAAAGGCAAAATCGTGACTGGAAACATGACAATATCTCCCGCCTGAGACCTTCCGGGGATGAAAATATCCTGAAAGTTGGGGATCTTATAAACTTCTAAAAAACCTAGCACATCCCACAACCAGCCCCCATATGAGCTCACTGAGGAGGAGGTATGTGGGCGAAACCTTGATCTAATAAAAATTTGAGTTTGAGTTTTCTGTCATTGTTCATTTCTGGAAGGCATAGTTCTCTGTGAGAGTGTTCAATTTTCCTAATTGGAGCGCTTCCCTTCAAAAATAGAAGAGCCATTCCTCAAACATCAGGTTTAGTACTTCTCTTTTGTTATTCCTTTTTATTTTATACAGTTGTATAAAGTGTATTGTTTCGTTCCCATTTTGTAACATCTATGTATATTTTTTTATAAATGCGTCCTACCTTTCCGAATTAAGTATACAAAACCCAGTAGCTCTGTGTCGTGCAAGGTGAGTGAAAGACTAAGGGCAACACAAAGGGAAGAGCGGGAGGAAGCCCAAACACTAGGGAAAGGTGGAGTGGAGACCCCTAGACAGATCTAATATCACCCCGCCTACCCTATCATTCCTATATGGGTTCCACACCTATTGCCGAGCAGGAACCTAAGCCCTGAATGTCCCTAGAGCTTGGCCCTAGATAGGGAGATGACAGGGTGAGCACTAGTCTACCCCCTCTACAAACTAAAGACAACAAGGTAGACAAACAAACAAAGGGATACACTTAGCTTGAGCAGACACCAGAGAGATAACACCAACAAGGGCACCAGAGAAGAAAATAGCTGACTGCTAGTGCTCCAAGCTTGCACAAAGGTACATAGAACTATGACCGGCGACTCTGGAGAAACTGAGACTAGTTATTTCCCCAACAAGGGTGTGTCAATCAGCAGCAGAAGGTGGAGGTCACTGTTGGGTCCTAAAGGTAGAAGGATATAACTATACTACAGAGATGAGGGAAGCAAGAAGGCGTCTGCAATGCTTAGCACAGTGACCTTCTACATCTGGCTCCAGAGCAACTGCCTGTCACACCTGACACACTCGTGACACTCAGTTCCTCTTGCTCTGTAAATCACACCCCTGAAGCCACACACTTCCTGTAACAGGTATCCAATCGGCCTGTATAAATGATTGGTGCTGCTATGTAGTTGTTCCTTTTGTTACTGTAGAGATGGCAGTGATCTATCGCTAAATATCTATAATATAATCGGCCAAACGTCCCTCTATTTGAAGCCTCTATAGACTGCGCATGCGCGACGCGCAGTCTGGCTCCAGGCAGAATAACGCATAGAGACTTTACAGGTAAGAGGAGTGTATGGCGCTGGAGATCGCGGTATGCGTAGACACTGAACGCATACCTTGATCTCTGGCGCTATACACTTACCTGACCGGAAGGAGCGGCGCCACTCTTCTGACCGGAGACCGGGGAGCAGTGAAGGCGTTGGAATCGGCGCATGCGCATAGCGCTATCCGGCGCCATTTTACTGAAGACACAGTGCGTCTTGATTTTTTTGGGATATTCTATCTCTCAATGTTAAAATTAACCTACCCTTAAAATTATAGACTGTTCATGTCTTTGTCAGTGGGCAAACTTACAAAAACAGCGAGGGATTAAATACTTATTTCCCCCACTGTATGTATGTATGTGTGTATATATATATATATATATATATATATATATATATATATATATATATATATTCACATCCCGATATAAATATACATATATACTAACTATTGAGCCCGTTCTATGCCCGTGTGGCAAGCATTTTTATTGGTATATGGTCTCCCATGCTTGTGTGTGCTGCCCCCATCCTGGTATTTGTGCTCCCCAATCCTGTCACCCATCCTGTTATGTGCTGCCCTCATTCCTATCCTGGTATGCATGGCACCCCTCACCCTCAATCCTAATATGCATGGCACCCCTCACCCTCAATCCTGGTATACATGGTACCCCTCATCCCTATCCCGGTATGCAGGGTACTCCTCATCCCCCAATCCTGGTATGCATGGCACCCCTCATCCCCCCAATCCGGGTATGCATGGTACCCCTCATCCCCCCAATCCTGGTATGCATGGTACCCCTCATCCCCCCAATCCTGGTATGCATGGTACCCCTCATCCCCCCAATCCTGGTATGCAGGGGTACCCCTCATCCCCCAATCCTGGTATGCATGGTAAACCTCATCCCCCAATCCTGGTATGCATGGTACCCCTCATTCCCCAATCCTGGTATGCATGATACCCCTCATCCCCTAATTCTGGCATGTATGGTACCCCTCATACCCCAATCCTGTTATGCATGGTGCCCCTCATCCCCCAATCCTGGTATGCGTGGTACCTCTCATCCCTCAATCCTGGTATGCGTGGTACCCCTCATCCCCCAATGCTGGTATGCGTGGTACCCCTCATCCCCCAATGCTGGTATGCGTGGTACCCCTCATCCCCCAATGCTGGTATGCGTGGTACCCCTCATTCCCCAATCATGGTATGCGTGGTACCATTCATCCCCCCAATCCTGGTATGCGTGGTCACCTCACCCCCAATCCTGGTATGCATGGCACCCCTCATCCACCAATCCTGGTATGTGTGGTCCCCTCACCCCCAATCCTGGTATGCATGGCCACCCTCATCCCCCCAATTTTGGTATGTGTGGCCCCCTCATCCCTCAATCCTGGTATGTATGGTACCCCTCATCCCCCAATCCTGAAATGTGCGGCCCCCTCATCCCCCAATCCTGGAATGTGCAGCCCCCTCATCCCCCAATCCTGGTATGCGTGGCCCCCTAATCCTGATATGTTTGGCCCCCTCATCCCCCAATCCTGGTATGTGTGGCCCCCTCATACCCTGATCCTGGTATGTATGGCACCCTTCATCCCTTTCAGGCTGCACACATACAAACAAAAAAAATAAATAGTTATACTCACCTTTCTTCCCTGTGCTCCAGCGCTGCTGTGTCCTGTTCTGCCGGAGGCCGGGGAAGGAGTGCGGCGCTGGAGCACCGCGCTGTCCGGCACCATTTTGCTGAAGACGCACTGTCTTCAGTAAAATGGCGCCAGATAGCGCTATGCACATGCGCCGATTCCGACCCCTTCACTCCTCCCCGGTCTCCGGCCAGAGGAGTGGCGCCGCGGCAACGCTCCTCCCGGTCAGGTAAGTATGTAAGTATGGCGCCAGAGATCACGGTATGCGTTCAGTGTCTACGCATACCATGATCTCCAGTGCCATACAGTACAGACCAAAAGTTTGGACACACCTTCTCATTTAAAGATTTTTCTGTATTTTCATGACTATGAAAATTGTACATTCACACTGAAGGCATCAAAACTATGAATTAACACATGTGGAATTATATACTTAACAAAAAAGTGTGAAGCAACTGAAAATATGTCTTATATTCTAGGTTCTTCAAAGTAGCCACCTTTTGCTTTGATGACTGCTTTGCACACTCTTGGCATTCTCTTGTTGAGCTTCAAGAGGTAGTCACCGGAAATGGTTTTCACTTCACAAGTGTGCCCTGTCAGGTTTAATAAGTGGGATTTCTTGCCTTATAAATGGGGTTGGGACCATCAGTTGTGTTGTGCAGAAGTCTGGTGGATACACAGCTGATAGTCCTACAGAACAGACTGTTAGCTGCTTTTTTTTGCCGTAATACAAATTCTAAGTAAAGAAAAACGAGTAGCCATCATTACTTTAAGAAATGGAGGTCAGTCAGTTTGAAAAATTAAGAAAACTTTGAAAGTGTCCCCAAGTGCAGTTGCAAAAACCATCAAACGCTACAAAGAAACTGGCTCACATGAGGACCGCCCCAGGAAAGGAAGACCAAGAGTCACCTCTGCTTCTGAGGATAAGTTTATCCGAGTCACCAGCCTCAGAAATCGCAGGTTAACAGCAGCTCAGATTAGAGACCAGGTCAATGCCACACAGAGTTCTAGCAGCAGACACATCTCTTCAACAACAGTTAAGAGGAGACTTTGTGCAGCAGGCCTTCATGGTAAAATAGTTGCTAGGAAACCTCTGCTAAGGACAGGCAACAAGCAGAAGAGACTTGTTTTGGCTAAAGAACACAAGGAATGGACATTAGACCAGTGGAAATCTGTGCTTTGGTCTGATGAGTTCAAATTTGAGATCTTTGGTTCCAACCACCCTGTCTTTGTGCGATGCAGAAAAGGTTAACGGATGGACTCTACATGCCTGATTCCCACCATGAAGCATGGAGGAGGAGGTGTGATGGTGTGGGGATGCTTTGCTGTTGACACTGCTGGGGATTTATTCAAAATTGAAGGCATACTGAACCAGCATGGCTACCACAGCATCTTGCAGCGGCATGCTATTCCATCCGGTTTGCGTTTAGTTGGACCATCATTTATTTTTCAACAGGACAATAACCTCAAACACACCTCCAGGCTATGTAAGGGCTATTTGACCAAGAAGGAGAGTGATGGGGTGCTACGCCAGATGACCTGGCCTCCACAGTCTCCAGACCTGAACCCAATTGAGATGGTTTGGGGTGAGCTGGACCGCAGAGTGAAGGCAAAAGGGCCAACAACTGCTAAGCATCTCTGGGAACTCCTTCAAGATTGTTGTAAGACCATTTCCGGTGACTACCTCTTGAAGCTCATCAAGAGAATGCCAAGAGTGTGCAAAGCAGTCATCAAAGCAAAAGGTGGCTACTTTGAAGAACCTAGAATATAAGACATATTTTCAGTTGTTTCACACTTTTTTGTTAAGTATATAATTCCACATGTGTTAATTCATAGTTTTGATGCCTTCAGTGTGAATGTACAATTTTCATAGTCATGAAAATATAGAAAAATCTTTAAATGAGAAGGTGTGTCCAAACTTTTGGTCTGTACTGTATATGTGTATATACATATATATATAATATATGTGGCACCCCAGGGGTCTGGTTGCCACAGTGGTATTGCCTCCCTCACAAGGGGTGATGCCATGCCTGGAAGCAAGGCGGAGTCCCCTAATCAGGTTTACCAGCATACAACACTTTCCTGGCTCCTGACCAGAAAGGGGAGCTCCTCCCCTTAACAACTGGAATCTGGAGGCGGGATTAGTAAGAGTGAGTTGAAAGGAGTTGAAATCAGGACAGCGAAGAGGAAAAGACCTGGGGAGTGGAGCTGCACAGCAGTTCACCCCAGAGAGGAGCGCAGAATAACCGGACCCCATAGTCCGAGGTTGTGGGGCACTGAAGGGCCAGCAGCAGAAACCGGAGGGCAGGAGACTGCAGGTCTCCTGGCCCCATCAGACGCCCGTAGGCTCAGCAGCACATGGGGCCCAGCACCGCCTCGTGGGAGCGACACTCCTTGAACGCCCGAGCTGCTAGCCAAACGGGTGAGCACAAAGACGTTTTACTAAGGGACGAGAGCCGCAGCACAGCTATAAGCAGCAGGGCCAAAGACATTAACGCAAAGGGAAGGCCTACAACTTCACCTGGCGAGGTGGATTCCCAACTTGCTTCCTGGCCGCCCAGACCTCTACTACCAGCTAGTACCCGTTCCCCGGTCTGCCTAACCACCGCAAGTTAAGATAAGAGGAAGCCATCATTAAGTAGTGGACTGGTCATTATCTGCGCCATCCCCTGCACTACACTGCACAGCAACTTCTATAACATCACCACTTCCTGCCCTTGAGCTAAGCACTGCCTGTGGAGAGCTGAAACAATTCTGCTGCGTCACGATCAGCTCCAGAGGATCTGCACCGCAGCGGCGGCCCCATATAGCCACATACCACAGGTGGCGTCACGAATATTATATATATATATAAAACTTTAATTCCCCTTTTCTTTATCACACCTTTTATTGACCGCCCTGAGTCACGGACCGGTTCACCGCCACTATGACATCCCCCAGCATCGACCGGCCCGGCTACCGAGTACCCCATGGCCCAAGGGGCGCGTCATATATATAGATAGATATATATAATATGTGTGTTTCATGCGTTGGAATCAGAGGTGTATATACCATATGCTCACTGTGAGATGCTCAACAACCGGTCTAGTAGTGGAAGCAGCTGAGGCCTCAACCATCATACCATCATTCATCAGTCAAATTGCATAATTGTTCTGAGGCTTGGAGGCAGCGGAGTTGCGTTCTCTGACAAACTGGTAGGATCTGTGTGATCTCCTCGGTGTTTTCTTTGACCGTCGGCATTACTGATTTTATGCCCTACAGGACATCAGTTAGAGAGGCTGCTATCATGGCAAAGTTCTGGACAAACCTTCTCTAATAGCCCATGATTGGCAGGGATGCTCTAACCTGCTTTTTCATAAAAGTTTGTGGCCAGCCCTGTATTATTGCATCCACCATTGTTTACTTGGGGCTTGATTTCACTCCTTCCTATAACATAGCCCAAATACTTGGCTTCCTCCATTCCCTTGACACATTTTTTTGGGTTAATAGTAAATCCAGCTTTCAACAAAGCATCAAATGTGGCCTTGATTTTATTCAAACGACTTCCGCAACCCAAATGACAATCACAACGTAATCCAAATATGCTGCTGCATACTTTTGGTAAGAGGCTAGGGCCCACTCCATGGCTCTCTGAAAAGTGTCCGGTGCCCCTTGCTACCCACAAGGGTGTTGAGAAGGCCGTTCTTTCCTTGGCCTCCCTGGGTAGGGGTATCTGCCAGTAACATTTTGTGAGATCAAGGGTGGTGAGGCCCTAGCCTCTCAATAAGCTCATCTACCCAGGGTATTGGTTAGGCATCAAACTTAAAGACCTCATTGAGTTTCTAGTAGTCCTTGCAGAACCGCCATTCCCCAACTGCCTTTGGCATTAACACTATGGGGCTTGACCCATATAGTCCTCATTGGTAATTGAGGACTCATGGAGTCCTCAATTTCCTCCAGGTTCAGAATACTTTAAACTTTCTTTGAGATTACCTCCCGGCGGGATTTTGGAATCCTGTAGGGTTTTAGATTGACCCAAACATGAAACTCCGTGAGAACCTCATTCTCAATGACCTGAGTGAGACCTTGTAACTCCAAGAAAATGTGTCTTTTTTTGATGTAACACCTTACATTTGATTTAGATTTACGTGATAAACCTGAAAGGAATTTCTTCTAACAGGTTGGTGTATTCTGTAGTTGACCTCTCCCTCATTTTCCACTGCCTCATAGGGTCCCTCCCATTTGGCAAGGAACTTGTTCTCCACTGTGGGCACTAGCTCAAGTACCCAATCCCCAGGTATAAACTGTATCACTCGAGCCGACCTATTATACACCCTGGACTGTGCCTCTTGTGCCGTGAGGAGATGCTCTATTATCTTGCCCCTCTGGTCACTCTATACAATAGATCATCTTTTATAGAGAAATATGGGAACCGATTATTGGCCCCAGGCTCCTGAGGATCATCATTCAATACAGTCAAGGAATATATATACCCCAGTACAGTCAATGCCAAGCTCCACAATAACCCAAGAAAGCTACTAGCTGCCGCCACCAATTGCTTTACATGCCGATTAGATACCAGTTACAGATAGTTTATGGCTTTGGGGATTAGGTTTAGAGAGCAAGAGGAACAAAGCTATTACATTTTTATATATTTAATCCGAAAAGTAAGCAATGTTTATAAAAATATACAAACGATTTTACCAAGGGGACAAAACAATACAGCAAAATCAATTACGGAAAATAAAAAGGAATAACAAAAGAAAATTAATAAACCTGTGTCACGGAAGTGGCTTAGATTTATTTAGGGAAGAACTCCAGTAAAATATCGATCAATCCTGCACAATCCTATTTTCCTAGTATTTAACAATGATTATAATTGCCATTAGCTTTTTATTAACACAAGTTACACCCACATACCTCCCCTCTGGTGACTCATAAGGCTGGACTTCATAGAACTATAGGATGTGTATTTGTCTTAGAAAATTAAGTTTCCCAACATTTTCCGATGTCTTCGCTCCTAGAGGTCCCCGGTGGGAGATATTGCCATCATCTTTCCTATCATGATTTTATCTGTACATAGACCGATATCGACCAACATCGATTTGGCGGACTCTGGCCATCGCCCAGTGATGTGAAACTATGCTTTGCCTTCGCCATTTCATCACGTTTCCGAAAATACGACTTTCCTATATATTATATAGACTCAGTTCAGAGCATTTCACTTAATAATTTCTATAAGGTAGACAAATGATTTAACATTTTCTTTTTAGCTGGGGCTCTTATCTCTATTGGTCGTAAATATGCCCTTTTCCACATTCTTGTGCATTCAAGCTAAGATTGGCCTCACTTCTTCTGATGTGGACCAACTTACAGGCTATACTTTTCGTGGAGGAGTTTCTCAGGGGAACCTCTTCTGGGTACCGTGTAGCATAGTCGAGGACAATCAATTGATGCCCCCGAGCAAACTTAACCAGGGGCTCGACCAGGTCCATTCAGTTCGCTCAAATGGCACCTCTATGATAGGCAGTTGCACGAGGGGATTTCAAAAATGAGAAGTGGGAGCGGTTAACTGGCAAGTGGGACATGACTTGCAATACCTTAGGATCTTCCGGTGACACCCAGGCCAATAGAACCTCCGAGTTACCAGTTCTTTGCTTTTGTCCACACCAAGATGGCCACCCAGGCCGTGGGAATGGCCATGCCCAACACTCTCCGTCTATAAGGGTCCTAGTACCAACCATTGTTCCACTATTTCCTCTCTAACCTTATTAACCCGGTACAATAATTCACCACTCATCATAAAATAAAGAAATTTGGTGTCAGCTCCTGAGTTATGCCGTTTATAACAGTTACATTATTAAACGCCTCTTTTTGAGTTACAGTGCTGCTCACCATTATTAGCACCCCTTCATTTTTTCATAGACTGAACAATATCTTCAGAAATAAATGTAAATGTAACAAATTTATAGCCTCAGGATTTTTAATTAGTGATCCAAAGTAATACAAATATAAACCTTTGTTTTTTAACTTCCATGTTGCAATTGAAAACAAACAAACAAACAAAATAAACAGCATGTGCAGCAATAAAGGCACCCCTAATTAATACGTGGTTGCACACCCTTTGACATTGCTGACAGCTTCCAAATGTTTCTTGTAGCCAATTATAAGCTTCTTGCACTTCTCTGCTTGAGTTTTCTCCCACTCTTCTTTTGCAGTTTGTTCAAGCTCTTGAATGTTTGCAGGGTTCTTTTTCCCAATGGCAGATTTCAGCTCATCCCAAAGATATTCAATGCGATTGAGGTCAAGACTCACTGTGGCCATTTTAAAACAGTCCATTTTTTCTTTTTCAACCATTCTACTGTACTTTTGGATGTGTGCTTTGGGTCATTGTCTTGCTAGAGGATCCATGATCTTGGACTCAATCCATGTTTTCTTACATTTAGTTGGACTTTTCGCTGTAAAATCTCTTGGTAATTCTCTGATTTCATGATTTCTGTGATATGGTCAAGGCGTCCAGCACCAGATACAGTAAAACAGTCCCACACCATTATGGATCCTCCACCATGCCTAACTGTTGGTAAGGTGTTATTTTCCTTATAAGTTTCATTGCACCATCTGTAAACAAAATTTTGCTTTACATTGCTAAAAAGCTCTATTTTTGTTTCATCTGTCCACAGAACATTTTCCCAGAAGGATTGTGGTTTGCAAAGGTACTCTTTGGCAAATACCAGTCATTCCTATGCATGTCTTTTCTTCAGCAATGGTTTCTTCCTTGGCCTTTTCCCATAGAGCTCTGCTTGGTTTAGTATGTGATGTATGGTACTTGTTGAAACCATGACCCCAGACTGTTCCAGGTTGGCTTTCAGGTCTTTGGATGTTTGACATGGTGTTTTTTCCACCATTTGCACCAACCTTCGAAGACATCTCATCAGTTTTTGTCTCTCCCACACGTCCAGGGAGGTTCTTGATGGTTCCGAGAGGTAATCTCGAAAGAAGTGAAGCAGATGCTAAGTCTGGGAGTAATTGAAGAATTCGAGAGTGGCTGGTCCAGTCCCATAGTTTGGTGCCGAAACCAGATGGAGAATGGCTGTTTTGCAACAACTATAGAAAACTGAATGAGGTCTCTTAAGTTCGATTCGAACCCAATGCTAAGGGAAGATGAACTAATTGAAAGGCTTGGGCCTGCCAGGTACATGACCAGCCTTGACCTCACAAAAGGGTATTGGCAAATTTCTATGGCCCAAGATGCCAAGGAGAAGACAGCCTTTAAATCTCCAGATGGGTGTTTCCTGTACACCAAGATGCCTTTTGGGTTGCAGGGAGCTCCAGCTACCTTCCAGAGAGCTATGGACCAGATCCTAGCTCCCCACAAGGAGTATGAAGCCGCCTACCTGGATGATATTGTGATTTACAGCCAAGATTGGGGAAGCCATTGAAGCAAAGTCCAGGCAATATTCGATGCTCTGCGGAAGGCAGGGTTTTCCATCAACGCGTAGAAATGTGCCATGGGCATGGAGGAAGCCAAGTATTTGGGCTATGTTGTGGGCAGAGGCGTGATCAAGCCCCAAATAAATAAAATTGACGCAATCCAGGGTTGGCCACAACCTCTCTCAAAAAAACAGGTGTTCCTGGGCATCGTGGGCTACTACTGCTGGTTCATCCCCAACTTCGCCGTGGTAGCCGCCCCTTTGACAGACCTCCTTAAAGGGACAAAGTCAGCTATGGCTAAGTGGTCTCCAGAAGTGGAGATAGGTTTTCAGGAACTAAAGCAGGCTCTATGTAAACAGCCAGTGCTGGTTGCTCTGGATTTCTCAAAGGAGTTTGTGGTCCGGACGGATGCTTGAGATGTTGGACTGGGTGCTGTCCTATCACAAGAGGTGAACGGGGAGGAGCACCCCATAATGTGTGTAAGCTGGAAGCTGACATCTTGTTAGAAGAATTATTCCATAGTGGAGAAGGAATGTTTGGCCATCAAGTGGGCATTGGACACTCTAAAATACTACCTCTTAAGCAGAAAGTTCAGGCTGGTATCAGACCATGTCCCACTAAGGTGGATGAGCGAGAAGGGGAACAATGCCCGAGAGACCAGGTGGTTCCTAGCCCTCCAGGACTTTAACCCCCATGTAGAGCATAGGCCTGGGAAACTGCATGGCAATGCTTACGCTTTGTCGAGAGTCCACTGTATGTTAGCCGAAGGTGCCAAGCCCCCCTGCTTTGGGCAGAGGAGGTGGGTATGTAAGATGGATGCCGGACGTGTCCTTGATGGGTAATATGTATCGCTGAGGTTTGCAGCTAAAGTGATGTAAAACCGGGAAAGCATGCTTAAGCACACACAGTGCAGAAGGGTTAATTGGGCGTATCAGGGCCGGTTTTTACAAGCAGTCATAAGAGATGGGTGGGATTGGCTGCTCAAATATCCCCACCCCCAGGGCATGTGTATAAAGTGGAGACCAAGTGTCTCATTCAGTGTCTGTGGCTGGAAGTGGGTTGAAGGAGAAAGGATACAGTAGGGTCATCATACCGTGTGTGTCATGGGTGCTGTGGAGGAATTTACTATGTTTGGGGGAGTGCACTTTTGTTTGCATCCATACTTTATTATTTGTATTGTTCAAGGTTTTTTATTCTTTATTACATATTTAAATTAGGTTATTGGGCCATATCCTTTTTACTGCTTTTACATAACATATTCCAATCGTTTATTCTAAGATCTATTAATAAAAATGTACTTGGTTCATGGGACAACTCCTTTAAGTTTTTTTCCATATGAAAAGGTTCATTGTTTTATTTTATGATTAGGAAAAACTTCTCAATTGTAGCCCTTTTTTTTTTAATAAACATCAAGGTGGCCCACAATTTTGTCCAAGCTTTTGATTTTGGCCCTCTGTGCATTTGAGCCAGATGTCCCTGTTCTATAGCTTGCCACCAGTTTGTCATGGTATAGCACTCCAGTACCTCCAATCGTCAGGACACTACACAAATGACCAACGATTGATCGACAAGGCGACGGTTGCTACCACTTCTAGGCCGAATATTGAGAAACTCAGTGTACACCACCGATTCCAACTCATGGAATATGTGAAAAAAAAAAAACTAAAATAAAAAAAAAAATAAATATATATATATATATATATATATATATATATATATATATATATATATATATATATATATATATATACTGCTCAAATAAAAAAAGGGAACACTCAAATAACACATCCTAGATCTGAATGAATGAAATATTCTCATTGAATACTTTGTTCTGTACAAATTTAAATGTGCTGACAACAAAATCACACTAAAAGCAATGGAAATCAAATTTAATATCCAATGGAGGCCTGGATTTGGCGTCACCCCCAAAATTAAAGTGGAAAAACACACTACAGGCTGATCAAACTTTGATGTAATGTCCTTAAAACAAGTCAAAATGAGGCTCAGTATTGTGTGTGGCCTCCACGTGCCTGTATGACCTCCCAACAACGCCCAGGCATGCTACTGATGAGGTTGCAGATGGTCTCCTGTGGGATTTCCTCCTAGATCTGGACTAAAGCATCCGTCAATTCCTGGACAGTCTGTGGTGCAACGTCATGTTGGTGGATGGAGCGAGACATGATGTCCCAGATGTGCTCAATCGGATTCAGGTCTGGGGAACGGGCGGTCCAGTCCATAGCTTCAATGCCTTCATCTTGCAGTAACTGCTGACACACTCCAGCCACATGAGGTCTGGCATTGTCCTGCATTAGGAGGAACCCAGGGCCAACCGCACCAGCATATGGTCTCAGAAGGGGTCTGAGGATCTCATCTCGGTACCTAATGGCAGTCAGGCTACCTCTGGCGAGCACATGGAGGGCTGTGCAGCTCTCCAAAGAAATGCCACCCCACACAATTACTGACCCACTGCAAAACCGGTCATGCTGAAGGATGTTGCAGGCTGCCGATCGCTCTCCACGGCGTATCTAGACTCTGTCACGTCTGTCACGTGCTCAGTGTGAACCTGCTTTCATCTGGGAAGAGCACAGGGCGCCAGTGGCGACTTTGCCAATCCTGGTGTTCTGTGGCAAATGCCAAGCGTCCTGCACGATGCTGGGCTATGAGCACAACCCCCATCTGTGGATGTCGGGCCCTCATAGCACCTTCATGTAGTCGGTTTCTAACCGTTTGTGCAGACACATGCACATTTGTGGCCTGTTGGAGGTCATTTTGCAGGGCTCTGGCTGTGCTTCTCCTGTTCCTCCTTGCACAAAGGCGGAGATAGCGGTCCTGCTGCTGGGTTGTTGCCCTCCTACGGCCCCCTCCACGTCTTCTGGTGTACCAGCCTGTCTCCTGGTAGCGCCTCCAGCCTCTGGACACTACGCTGACAGACACCGCAAACCTTATTGCCACAGCTCGCATTGATGTGCCATCCTGGATGAGCTGCACTACCTGAGCAACTTCTGTAGGTTGTAGAGTCCGTCTCATGCTACCACAAGTGTGAAAGAACAACCAACATTCAAAAGTGACCAAAACATCAGCCAGAAAGAATTGGTACTGAGATGTGGTCTGTGGTACCCACCTGCAGAACCACTCCTTTATTGAGTGTGTCTTTATAATTGCCAATAATTTTCATCTATTGTATATTCCATTTGCACAACAGCATGTGAAATTGATTGTCAATCAGTGTTGCTTCCTAAGTGGATAGTTTGATTTCACAGAAGTTTATATATATATATATATATATATATATATATATATATATATATATATATATATATACAGTGCCTACAAGTAGTATTCAACCCCCTGCAGATTTAGCTGGTTGACACATGCGGAATTAACTTGGCATTGTGACATTTGTACTGTAGATCAGCCTGGAAGTGGGAAATGCACTGCAGCAAATTTTGTTTTTGTTTTTTTTAAAACGTAAAAAGTTAATTCAGAGTGTCATTTATTATTCAACCCCTCAAACCACAAGAATTCTGTTTGGTCCCCCTAAAGTATTAAGAAGTAGTTCAGGCACCAAGAATAATGAACTTCACATGTGTGGATTAAAGATCTCTTTTGCCAGCCTTTTCTGACTATTTAAGACCCTCCCCAAACTTGTGAACCGCACTCAGACATGGTCAACATGGGAAAGACAAAGGAGCATTCCAAGGCCATCAGAGACAAGATCGTGGAGGGTCACAAGGCTGGCAAGGGGTACAAAACCCTTTCCAAGGAGTTGGGCCTACCTGTCTCCACTGTTGGGAGCATCATCCGTAAGTGTAAGGCTTATGGAACTACTGTTAGCCTTCCACGGCCAGGACAGCCTTTGAAAGTGTCCTCCCGTGCCGAGGCCAGGCTTGTCCGAAGAGTCAAGGCTAACCCAAGGACAACAAGGAAGGAGCTCCGGGAAGATCTCATGGCAGTGGGGACATTGGTTTCAGTCAATACCATAAGTAACGTACTCCACCGCAATGGTCTCCGTTCCAGACGAGCCCGTAAGGTACCTTTACTTTCAAAGCGTCATGTCAAGGCTCGTCTACAGTTTGCTCATGATCACTTGGAGGACTCTGAGACAGACTGGTTCAAGGTTCTATGGTCTGATGAGACCAAGATCGAGATCTTTGGTGCCAACCACACACGTGACGTTTGGAGACTGGATGGCACTGCATACGACCCCAAGAATACCATCCCTACAGTCAAGCATGGTGGTGGCAGCATCATGCTGTGGGGCTGTTTCTCTGTCAAGGGGCCTGGCCATCTGGTCCGCATCCATGGGAAGATGGATAGCACGGCCTACCTGGAGATTTTGGCCAAGAACCTCCGCTCCTCTATCAAGGATCTTAAGATGGGTCGTAATTTCATCTTCCAACAAGACAACGACCCAAAGCACACAGCCAAGAAAACCAAGGCCTGGTTCAATAGGGAAAAAGTCAAGGTGTTGGAGTGGCCTAGTCAGTCTCCTGACCTTAACCCAATTGAAAACTTGTGGAAGGAGCTCAAGAATAAAGTCCACATGAGACACCCAAAGAACCTAGATAACTTGGAGAAGATCTGCATGTAGGAGTGGGCCAAGATAACTCCACAGACCTGTGCCGGCCTGATCAGGTCTTATAAAAGACGATTATTAGCTGTAATTGCAAACAAGGGTTATTCCACAAAATATTAAACATAGGGGTTGTATAATAATTGACCCACACTTTTATGTTTAAAATTTAATAAAATTCAACTGAGCAACATAACTTTTTGGTTTGTAAGATTTATGCTTCTGTTCATAAAACCTACTCTCGTTTGCAGTTTGAAGGCTCTAACTTATTTGCATCTTATCAAACCAGCTAAATCTGCAGGGGGTTGAATACTACTTGTAGGCACTGTATATATATATAAACACACAGTGGGGGAGATAATTATTTGATCCCTTGCTGTTTTTGCAAGTTTGCCCACTGACACAGACATGAACAGTGTATAATTTTAAGAAAATCACATTGTATAAATTAGATAAATATATTTGCATTTTGCAGTGAGAAGGCGTGGAGTGGCTCTAAAAGAAGCACAGTAAGGTCATGGAGCGGCCTAGCCAGTCTACAGACCTTAATCCCATAGAAAATTTATGGAGGCAGTTGAACCTTCAAGTTGCCAAGCAACAGCCTCAAAATCTTAATGATTTAGAGATGATCTGTAAAGAGGAGTGGACCAAAATTCCTCCCAACATGTGCGCAAACCTCATCCTCAACTACAAAAAAAGTCTGACTGCTGTGCTTGCCATCAAGGGTTTTGCCACCAAGTATTAAGTGTTGTTTTCCAGAGGGATCAAATACTTATTTCTCGCTGCAAAATGCAAAAAAAAATATATATAATTTATTTAGTGTTGAGCGAGTATGTTCTATTAACCCTTTCGCCGAGTATGCTCTGGCCGAGCTCAGAGTAATTACAGATGCTCGGTGATATGTTTGAATCACTCCCGTGTACATGATTTGCGACTGTTTGACAGTTTTACTACATGTGAGGAATGTCTATTTCTTACACATTCCTCACATGTAATAAAACTGTCAAACAGTTGCAAATCATGCACACGGGAGCGATTATTATCATTTTTATTATTTATTATTATAGCGCCATTTATTCCATGGCGCTTTACATGTGAAAATGGGGTATAATACAAGAACAATTACAATAATCTTGAACACAATGTGACAGCGACTGGTACAGGAGGAGCGAGGACCCTGCCCGCGAGGGCTCACAATCTACGAGGGATGGGTGAGGATACAGTAGGTGAGGGTAGAGCTGGTCGTGCAGCGGTATGGTGGAGCGGTGGTTACTGCAGGTTGTAGGCTTGTCGGAAGAGGTGGGTCATCAGGTTCCTTTTGAAGGTTTCCACGGTAGGCAAGAGTCTGATACGTTGGGGTAGAGAGTTCCAGAGTAGGGCGGAAGCACGGGAGAAATCTTGTATACGGTTGTGGGAAGAGGAGATAAGAGGGGAGTACAGCAGGAGATCTTGTGAGGATCGGAGGTTGCGTGCAGGTATGTAACGGGAGACTAGGTCAGAGATATATGGAGGAGACAGGTTGTGAATGGCTTTGTATGTCATGGTTAGGGTTTTGAACTGGAGTCTCTGAGCAATGGGGAGCCAGTGAAGAGATTGACAGAGAGGAGAGTCCGGGGAATAGCGGTGGGACAGGTTGATTAGTTGAGCAGCAGAGTTTAGGATAGTTTGGAGGGGTACGAGAGTGTTGGAAGGGAGGCCACAGAGCAGGAGGTTGCAGTAGTCAAGGCGGGAGATGATGAGGGCGTGCACTAGTGTTTTTGCAGATTCATGGTTTAGGAATGTGCGGGTCCGGGAGATATTTTTGAGTTGGAGTCGGCAGGAAGTTGAAAGGGCTTGGATATGTGGTTTTAAGGAGAGTTCCGAGTCCAGGATTACCCCAAGGCAGCGAGCTTGAGGGACTGGGGAGAGTGGGCAGCCATTGGCGTTGATAGATAGGTCAGTTGGGAGGGTTGAATGAGATGGCGGAAAGATGATGAATTCTGTTTTGTCCATGTTAAGTTTTAGAAATCTGGTAGATAAGAAGGATGAAATAGCAGACAGACATTGAGGGATTTTGGTTAATAAGGAGGTGATATCGGGTCCTGAGAGGTAGATCTGTGTGTCATCAGCATAGAGGTGATAATGAAAGCCATGAGACTCTATGAGCTGTCCCAGGTCTAAGGTGTAGATGGAGAAGAGCAGGGGTCCTAGAACTGAACCTTGGGGGACCCCGACAGATAGGGGGCGAGATGAAGAGGTGGTGTGTGAGTGGGAGACACTGAATGTCCAGTCTGTTAGGTATGAGGAGATCCAGGATAGGGCCAAGTCTGTGATGCCGAGAGATGAGAGAGTCTGGAGTAAGAGGGAATGGTCCACTGTGTCAAAGGCAGATGACAGGTCTAGGAGGAGGAGGACAGAGTAGTGTCGCTTAGATTTGGCGGTTAGTAGGTCGTGTGTGACTATAGTCAGTGCAGTTTCATTAGAATGGTGCGGTCGGAAACCAGATTGTAGGCGGTCAAAGAGGGAGCAGGAGGAGAGGTGGGAGGACAGTTCAGAATGGACATGTTGTTCCAGTAGTTTTGAGGCATAGGGGAGAAGTGATATGGGGCGATAGCTAGACACGGAGGATGGGTCAAGGGAGGGCTTTTTGAGGATGGGTGTGATTGAGGCATGTTTGAAGCATGAGGGGAAGACACCAGTTGTTAGTGACAGGTTGAAGAGGTGGGCTAGGGCTGGGATGAAGATAGTGGTAAGGTTTGGGATGAGGTGGGACGGGATTGGGTCAAGTTTACCGGTGGTGAGGTGTGATTTGGAGAGTAAGGAGGAAAGTTGATCTTCAGAAATGGTGGAGAATGTAGTTTTGGAGGAGGAGGGTTGAGTAGGTGTGGGGAGGGTCGGCGGGGGCTTTAGGCAAAAACTTTGTCTGATGGTGTCAATCTTCTGCTTGAAGAATGTGGCAAAGTCTTTGGCTGAAATAAGAGGAGAGGGAGGAGGCACTGGGGGATGGAGGAGAGAATTGAAGGTGTTGAATAGTTGTTTAGGGTTGTGAGACAGGGAGGATATGAGAGATGCAAAGTATGTTTGTTTTGCTGCAGTGAGTGTGGACTTGAAGGTAGTGAGGGACTGTTTGAATGCGATGAAGTGCTCATGGGAGTGGGACCTTTTCCATCTACGTTCAGCAACCCTGGAGGCCCGTCGCAGTTCTTTAGTTAGGCTGGTGTGCCAGGGTTGTCTGTTGATTGTGCGAGCCTTGGTATGCGTGAGGGGGGCGACCGAATTGAGAGCTGCAGCTGTTGTGGTGTTGTATAAAGTGGCAGCAGCATCTGCATCATGTAAGGAACTAATGTCTGTAAGAGGGAGGAGGGATTCAGAGAGAGAGTGTAGGTCAAGGTGTTTGAGATTTCTACGAGGGTATGCAAGTTTGTGGAGTGGGGATTGTTGCCCCGGGGAGGAGAGAGAAGAGCATGTGAGTAGGTTGTGGTCAGAAAGAGGGAGAGGTGAGTTAGAGAGGTTAGATAGGGAACAGAGGCGGGTGAAGATGAGGTCCAGCGTGTGGCCGTCTTTGTGGGTTGTTGTGGAAGACCACTGAGCAAGACCAAAGAAAGGAAGTGAGGGATAGAAGCTTAGAGGCAGCTGAGAGGGAAGTGTCAATGGGGATGTTTAAAGTCGCCCATGATGATAGCGGGGATGTCAATGGAGAGGAAATGAAGGAGCCAGGTGGTGAAGTGGTCAAAGAAAGTGGTGGTTGATCCTGGGGGGCGGTAAATGATAGCCAGTTGGAGGTTGGATGGGGAGTAGATGCGCACGCAGCGCACTTCAAAAGAGGGGAGAGTAATAGCGGGCGGCAGTGGGATATGGGTGAAGGAGCAGTTATCTGAGAGGAGGAAACCTATTCCTCCACCGTGCTTGCCGGTGGGGCGGGGGGTATGGGACAGGTGGAGTCCGCCATACGAAAGTGCAGCAGGAGAGGCTGTGTCGGAGGGGGTGAGCCAGGTTTCAGTGATGCTGAGGAAGGAAAGCTTGTTAATGATGAAGAGATCGTGAATGTAGGAAAGTTTATTGCAGACAGAGCGAGCGTTCCATAGAGCTCCTGTTAGTGGAACTGGGGAAGCGGGGGCTGGGCGGATGGGTATAAGGTTAGAAGGGTTACGAGAGTTTGGGATAGATCGTGGGTAGGAGGTGGAAGTGAATGTAGGGATGTGGTGAGGAGGGCCAGGATTTGGAGAGATGTCGCCGGCAGTAAGGAGGAGCAGAGAATGCGTTATTAGGT
This sequence comes from Phyllobates terribilis, assembly GCF_046119375.1. Taxonomy (NCBI): domain Eukaryota; kingdom Metazoa; phylum Chordata; class Amphibia; order Anura; family Dendrobatidae; genus Phyllobates; species Phyllobates terribilis. The sequence continues at coordinate 276,496,507 of NW_027362769.1, read as the reverse complement.
GGGAGCAGGAGAGGGCATGAGGTGGCTGTCTGTGTTTGGAGACAAAGGATTGCATGTTGTGGAATTGCTCTGAGGAGGAGGTGAGATGGGTGGGGAGAATGGAGGGAGAGATGAAGAGTTCCTTACTAGGTGTAGGGATTAGGGGTGGTTGAAATAAGTGAAGGATTAAGGGGGTGAGAGTGAAAACAAAGATAAACATTGTTTACTGTGACTTAGTATCCAGTTACCTTCAGTTCACTTCAGATTCAATTCAGAATTAATTCAAATTTCAGACACTTCAGCTGATGGACACTTAAGCTGAGAGACACAGACTGAAGTCGATTTAACCATATTACGGAGCAGCTGTAAAGACTCGGAGCTCGCCCGAACATACTCTGAACAGAACATACTCGCTCAACACTAAATTTATACAATTTGATTGTCTTGATTTTTTTGGGGGGATATTCTATCTCTCCATGTGAAATTTAACCTACCCTTAACATTATAGACTGTTCAACTCTTTGTCAGTGGGCAAACTTACAAAAACAGCAAGGGATCAAATACTTATTTCCTCCACTGTGAAAAAAAAATAAAAATAAATAAAAAAAAATAAATAAAAAAATAAATAAATAAATATATATATATATATATATACATATACTAATGTGACACAAATATATATGTGTATATATAGGAGTTGGAATTATATATATCTATATGTATATACATAAATAAAAAATTATATATATATTTATTTTTTTTATATATATGTATATACATATAGATATAATATATAATTCCAACTCCTATATACACACACATACAGTACAGACAAAAAGTTTGGACACACTTTCTCATTTGAAGATTTTTCTGTATTTTCATGACTATGTAAATTGTACAGTCACACTGAAGGCATCAAAACTGAATTAATACATGTGGAATTATATATTTAACAAAAAAGTGTGAAACAGCTGAAAATATGTATTATATTCTAGGTTCTTCAAAGTAGCCACCTTTTGCTTTGATGACTGCTTTGCACACTCTTGGCATTCTCTTGATGAGCTTCAAGAGGTAGTCACCGGAAATGGTTTTCACTTCACAGGTGTGCCCTGTCAGGTTTAATAAGTGGGATTTCTTGCCTTATAAATGTGGATGGGACCATCAACTGTGTTGTGCATAAGTCTGGTGGAAACACAGCTGACAGTCCTACTGAATAGACTGTTACAATTTGTATTATGGCTAGAAAAAAGCAGCTAAGTAAAGAAAAACGAGTGGCCATCATTACTTTAAGAAAGTGTCCCCAAGTGCAGTTGCAAAAACCATCAAGCGCTACAAAGAAACTGCCTCACATGAGGACCGCCCCACAAAAGGAAGACCAAGAGTCACCTCTGCTTCTGAGGATAAGTTTATTCGAGTCACCAGCCTCAGAAATCGCAGGTTAACAGCAGCTCAGATTAGAGACCAGGTCAATGCCATACAGAGTTCCAGCATCAGACACATCTCTTCAACAACTGTTAAGAGAAGACTTTGTGCAGCAGGCCTTCATGGTAAAATAGCTGCTAGGAAACCACTGTTAAGGACAGGCAACAAGCAGAAGAGACTTGTTTGGGCTAAAGAACACAAGGAATGGACATTAGACCAGTGGAAATCTGTGCTTTGGTCTGATGAGTCCAAATTTGAGATCTTTGGTTCCAACCACCGTGTCTATGTGCGACGCAGAAAAGGTGAACGGATGGACTCTACATGCCTGGTTCCCACCGTGAAACATGGAGGAAGAGGTGTGATGATGTGGGGGTGCTTTGCTTGTGACACTGGTGGGGATTTATTCAAAATTGAAGGCATACTGAACCAGCATGGCTACCACAGAATCTTGCAGTGGCATGCTATTCCATACGGTTTGCGTTTAGTTGGACCATCATTTATTTTTCAACAGGACTATGACCCCAGACACACCTCCAGGCTGTGTAAGGGCTATTTGACCAAGAAGGAGAGTGATGGGGTGCTACGCCAGATGACCTGGCTTCCACAGTCACCAGACCTGAACCCAATTGAGATGGTTTGGGATGAGCTGGACCGCAGAGTGAAGGCAAAAGGGCCAACAAGTGCTAAGCATCTCTGGGAACTCCTTTAAGATTGTTGGAAGACCATTTCCGGTGACTACCTCTTGAAGCTCATCAAGAGAATGCCAAGAGTGTGCAAAGCAGTCATCAAAGCAAAAGGTGGCTACTTTGAAGAACCTAGAATATAAGACATATTTTCAGTTGTTTCACACTTTTTTGTTAAGTATATAATTCCACATGTGTTAATTCATAGTTTTGATGCCTTCAGTGTGAATGTACAATTTTCATAGTCATGAAAATACAGAAAAATCTTTAAATGAGGTGTGTCCAAACTTTTGGCCTGTACTGTATATATATATTTTTTATATATGTATATACATATAGATATAATATATAATTCCAACTCATATATACACACACATACACACACATATATATATTTTTTATATATGTATATACATATAGATATAATATATAATTCCAACTCCTATATACACACACACACACACACACACACACACACACACACACGCATATATTGTCTTAGAAGATATGTGTCATGGATAATACAGGGTGGGCCATTTATATGGATACACCAAAACAAAATGAGAATGGTTGGTGATATCAACTTGTTGTTTGTCTCACATTAGTATATGGGAGTGCGAAAACTTTTCCAGATGGGTGGTGACCATTGCGGCCATTTTGAAGTCGGCCATTGTGGATCCAACTTTATTTTTTTCAATGGGAAGAAGGTCATGTGACACATCAACTTATTTAGAATTTCATAAGAAAAACAATGGTGTGCTTGGTTTTAACACAACTTTATTCTTTCATGTGTTATTTACAAGTTTATGACCACTTATAAAATGTGTTCAAAGAGCTGCCTATTGTGTTGGACTGTCAATGCAACCCTCTTCTCCCACTCTTGACACACTGATAGCAACACCGCAGAAGAAATGCTAGCACAGGCTTCCAGTATCCGTTGTTTCAGATGCTGCACATCTCATATCATCTTCACAGCATAGACAATTACCTTCAGATGACCCCAAAGATAAGTCTAAGGGGATCAGATCAGGAGACCTTGGTTGCCATTCAATTGGTCCACGACGACCAATCCACTTTTCAGGAAACTTTTCATGTAGGCATGCTCGGACCTGACGCCCATAATATGGTGGTGCACCATCTTGTTGGGAAAACTCAGGGAATGTGCCATTTTCAGTGCATAAAGAGGGCAACACATAATCATGTAGCAATTTCAGATATTCAGTGGCATTGAGGTTTCCATTGATGAAGAATGCCCCCACTATCTTTGTACCCCATATACCACACCATACCATCAATTTTTGTGTTTCAACAGTTTTGGAGCTATCTATCCACTGTAGGTTGGTGTCAGACCAATAGTGGTGGTTTTGTTAACTTCACCATTCACAAAAAAGTTTGCCTCATCACTGAACATAATGTTCTGTGTGAACTGAGGGTCCTGTTCCAATTTTTGTTTTGCCCATTCTGCAAATTCAGTGCGCCGATCTGGGTCACCCTCGATCAGATGCTGCAGCAGCAGGATTTTGTAAGGGTGCCATTTGTGAGTAGCTAATATCCGCCGAAGCGATGTTCAACTGATGCCACTCTCCAGTGACATGCGGCAAGTGCTACAGCTCTTGCTGAATGAAGCTAGGACAGCCACTGATGTTTCTTCATTAGTGACAGTTTTCTTGCGTCCACATTTTTTCAAATCCAACACTGAACCTGTTATTTGAAATTTGGCAAGCAGTTTGCTAACTGTAGCATGGGAGATGGGTGGTCTCGTAGGGTGTCTTGCATTGAAATCTGCTGCAATGACCCAGGTACTGCGTTCACCAGACATCAACACAATTTCTTCCACTCCTCACTTGTTAACCTCTGTGACATGTCAATGGCTGTAAGCAAAGAGAAGCTTGTAAATAACTCATGAAAGAATAAAGTTACGTTAAAACCAAGCACATTATTGTTTTTCTTATGAAATTCTCAATAAATTTGTTGTCACATGACCCTCTTCCCATTGAAAAAAATAAAGTTGGATCCAAAATGGCCGACTTCAAAATGGCCGCCATGATCACCACCCATCTGGAAAAGTTTCCCCCTCCCATATACTAATTTGCCACAAACAGGAAGTTCATATCACCAACCATTCCAATTTTATTTAGGTGTATCCATATAAATGGCCCACCCTGTATTATCCATGACACATATCTTCTAAGACAATATATGCGTGTGTGTGTGTGTGTGCATTAACATCTCTGCAGCCACACTAGAGAGGGACATTTTTCCCTCTACCTCCTTTTCCCTCCCACACAGACTTGCAGTATGAGACAACAGCTGACAGTCTTTTAGATGTGAATTACACAATTTAAGGTATGGGAAATGAGAAAGACTGCGATGTTTAGATTGGAGACAAAGAATAGTGAACCAGCTTAGATAACATGCAAAGCTCCTTATGGGACAAAGGAACCTGGCAATAGTAACAAGGAGGTCTGTTTTATTATGCATAGACAAAGAGCTATACAATAGACAGGGAATTAAGGCAGAAAGTCTTTTCAGGGGGTTAAATAACAAAGGTACTTGTGTTTACACATAAACAGAGTAGTGGAAGAGGCCTCTTTTGTTCCCAGGAAATACATTGTCCCTGTAAGAGAAATATCTGATACCTGGTAGAGATAGCCATTGTCCATACAGGATGCACATTTCCTTCATAAACACAACTCTTGCAGGCTTAATGTCTCAGAAAATATTGAATATCGAAGTTTGTATAAATCCTATATTAATAAGACATACATTTTCTGCACCAGGGCAAACCAGGGAAGAAGATACATATTTTTTCATAGCTGTGAAACCTGCCTATAAGCCACAAATCAGTAGTGGCCAGATAACAGACAACTGCCATGTCATGTTTGGTCTCAGGGTTGAGGTAAAATCCAGATGAAAAATATGGCGACCATCTGGAACTAATGTGATCATCTGGAGAGGAGTTATTGTATAAGTTGGGTTGTATAGGTTGTATTTCATAAAATCCTGAAGGGCTCAGGACTTCCACAACCCAGTCCATGTAAGATCTTCACAGGGATCGTGTGTTGATGGAAGTCAGGTGCTGATAAAAGATCAAGGCAAATTCTGATCTTTGTTCAATGCTGAGGTAGATACGTTTCAGTGTAAGCTTGATCTCGTTATCCAGACGTTTTCAAACTGATTGCTTCCGTCTGGAAGCTGACTCGTCTCTTTGAGCATCGTAGTAACTTTCTTTTGTTTTATCCATTTTAATTTACGTAACTGTATATGTTGCATTGTCTTGTCCCCTTTGTAAAATCTTTTGTATATTTTTTATAAACACTGCCTCCTTTTGGATTAAATATAAAATGTTCATAGTTCTGTTCCTTTTGTTCTGTAAACCGTGCCTCCAAGCTATATGCTACCAGAGTCTAGGCCTCCAGACTGCCTGTAAAAACAACTGTGATGGCAGCAAGTAGTACCGGGATTATTGTGGAGCTAGCAGGCTCCATACCGGAGTATATACATATACATGCATTGGAATCCGCAAGTGTATATACCATATGCTCACTGTTAGTTTCCTGATAACCGGCATATTAGTGGAGACAGCCTGTGGCCTCTTGATCGTCTGCCTATCGCGTAATTGTACAGGCGTTAGGGGGCAGCAGAGAGCTGTTCAACACAGAGACCACAGCTCGGGATTCTGCGTGACTTTCCTGGGCTGCGATATCTTGACATATACACACGTGGTCAAAATTGTTGGTACCCCTCGTTTAATGAAAGAAAAACCCACAATGGTCGCAGAAATAACTTGAATCTGCCAAAAGTAATAATAAATTAAAAATCTATGAAAATTAACAAATGAAAGTGAGACATTGCTTTTCAACCCTGCTTCCACAGAATTTAAAAAAAAATTAAACTCATGAAATAGGCCTGGACAGAAATGTTGGTACCCTTAACTTAATATTTTGTTGATCAACCTTTTGAGGCAATCACTGCATTCAAACGATTCCTGTAACTGTTAATGAGACTTCTGCACCTCTCGACAGGTATTTTGGCCCACTCTTCATGAGCAAACTGCTACAGTTGTCTCGTGTTTGAAGGTTGCCTTTTTTTCAGGCGGCATGTTTCAGCTCTTTCCAAAGATGCTCAATAGGATTTAGGTCATGGCTTTTAGAAGGCCACTTCAGAATAGTCCAATGTTTTCCTTTTAGCCATTTTTGGGTGTTTTTAGCTGTGTGTTTTGGGTCATTATCCTGTTGCAAGACCCATGACCTGCGACTGAGACCAAGCTTTTTGACACTGGGCAGCACATTTCTCTAGAATCCCTTGATAGTCTTGAGATTTCATTGTACCCTGCACAGATTCAAGCTAAGCAGCCCCAGAACATAACAGAGCCTCCTTCATGTTTCACAGTAGGGACAGTGTTCTTTTCTTGATATGCTTCATTTTTCAGTCTGTGATCATCGAGCTGATGTGCATTGCCAAAAACTTCCATTTTTGTCTTATCTGTCCATAGGGCATTCTCCCAGAAGCTTTGTGGCTTGTCAACATGTAGTTTGGCAAATTCCAGTCTGGATTTTTTATGATTTTTTTCAATGGTGTTCTCCTTGGTCGTCTCCCATGAAGTCCACTTTGGATCAAACAATGACTGATGGTGCGATCTGACACTGATGTTCCTTGAGCTTGAAGTTCACCTTTAAACTCTTTAGAAGTTTTCCTGGGCTCTTTTGTTACCATTCATACTATCCATCTTTTTGATTTGTCATCAATTTTCCTCCTGCGGCCACGTCCAGGGAGGTTGGCTACAATCCCATGGATCTTAAATTCCTGAATAATATGTGCAACTGTAGTCACAGGAACTTCAAGCTACTTGGAGATGGTCTCACAACCTTTACCTTTAACATGCTTGTTAATAATTTTCTTTCTAATCTCCTGAGACAACTCTTTTCTTTGCTTCCTCTTGTTCATGTTGAGTGTGGTACACACCATGTCACCAAACAGCACAGTGAGTATCTGTAGCCCTATATACAGGCCCTCTCCACTGACTGATTACGAGATTGTGGACACCTGTGATGATAATTAGTGGACACAACTTGATTTAACATGTCCCTTTTGTCACATTATTTTCTGGGGTACCATCATTTTTGTCCAGGCCTATTTCAAGAGTTTCATTTTTTTAAAAATTCAATAAAAGCAGGTTTGAAAATCAATGTCTGACTTTCATTTGTTCATTTTCACAGATTTTTAATTTATTATTACTTTTGTCAGATTCATGTTATTTCTGTGACCATTGTGGGTTTTTCTTTCATTAAACGAGGGGTACCAACAATTTTGACCACATGTGTACATATATATACATTCCATGGTACGTTCAAGAAAACGACTTAATTACTGGCTGTCAACCCCATTTGCTTTACAGGTCGATTGGACACCCGTTACAGATAGCGTATGACTTCGGGGATGTTGTTTATAGAGCAAGAGGAGCAAAGATATAAATTTTTTATTTATTTAATCCGAAAAGTAGGCAGAGTTTTTAAGTATGCAAAAGATTTTACAAAGGGGACAAAACAATACAACATATACAATTACATAAAATAAAAAGGCATAACAAAAGAAAATTACTAAACTTGGGTCTCGGAAATGGCTCAGATTTATGGAGGGAAGAACTCCAGTGAAAAGTGGATCAATCCTACACAGCATTATATCTTCCTAGCATTGGCTTTTTATTAACACAAGTTACACCCACATACCTCCCCTCTGGTGACTCATAACAGGGCTGGACTTCAGAGAACTCTAGGATTCGTCTTAGTCTTAGAAAATTATGAGATTCCCAACATTTTTCAATATCTTCGCCGCTGTAGGTCCCCAGCGGGAGATATTACAGTCCTTTTTCCAATAACAATTTTATCTCTTCATAGATAGGAGACATGGCATAGATATTATCTATCTGGCCGATATCAATTTGGTAGACCCTGGCCATCACCCAGTGACGTGACACCATGCTTTGCGTTCGCCATTTCATCACATTTCCGAAAATGACTTTTCTACCTATTATATTAATGCAGTTCATAAAACTTCACCTCATAATTTTTATAAGGTAGAGTAAGGATTTTACGTTTTCTTTTTAGATGGGGCAATTATGTTTGCTGGTCATAAATCTACCCTTTTCCACATTCTTGTGAATTCAAGCTAACATTGGCCTCACATCTGCTAATAAGGATTTTCCTTAATTACCCATTTCCAAAGGAGGGGTCGGTTGCATTGGGTCATGTAAAGGTAACTTGTTAGATTGCAAACTCTTGATAATTATGAAACTTCTTATAGATTTGCAAGTATATCTATAACAAATATCGTTACATTCTCGAAATCACCTTGTTAAAGTGAATTCCCTAAGTTGGCCATTACGAGAGTTTTCCATGGACAACACCAGCTCAATGATATTGGCTTCAGGGGATTCTTCCTCATCCTCCTTGCTAGTCAGTACAAAAAGAAAACTAAATTCATCTATCACATCATGTAATAGGGTTACCTTAGGTGAAACCTGATTGCCAGCTTACCTGCCTGGCATAACCGCTTTCCCCCACAAATCCCAGAACAACGTAAAGTGACGACCGACAATCTTATGTATTAATTCCTTGATCATTCCCACTTCGTAGAACATGGAACCACAGACTGTGTGTATGTTGACCCGGGCCATGGGATAGTTCTTGGCATCACCATAGATACACCTTACCCGCAACCCATTCCCATAGACAAGCACATGTGGAAGAGTGGCCCTTATTAGGGTCACCAAACTCCCTGTACAGGAGACCCATCACTTGGACACTATTCAGTTACCTGGCATGCCTGAGGCAGCACGCCAGGTTGAGTGACCGCACTGCAGGCAGGGTATGCGAAGTAGGAGCAGAGCTGGCCTGTTCTGTGGTTGTAGGACAATGGGTGGCTATATGGCCATGGGCTTGAAACCCAACAGATCATGGCACGAGATTGATTTCTCAGAAGTAGCTCATATGCCTCTTGAGTCATTGAGTACCCCACAATTGAGGATTTAGACCCCTTCCTTTGGGTGTCAGCCCCCCTTTGCTTTCCCCAGTAAGGTGACCTTAAACTCCCTTGACTGCTTAGGGAGTTCTCCACAGCCCGGTTTCTCTCCACAAAGCTCTCAAGGTCATCTGTGTTTGGGTGATTTCCCTTACCAACCCAGCATTGTACCGGCCTAGGTGAGTAGCTTAAACTGTCCATCACCACTCTTTCCACCACCTGTTCCAGGGAACAAGTCTCTGGTTGAAGCCATTTTTGGACAAGTATAGCAAGTGAAACATCGGGGACCAGGGACGCTTGTCCTTAAGGTGGCCCCAGTGGTATGCCCAGACAAGCCAAAATCTTTTCCTTCAGTTTGCTGTACTCCTTGACATCCTTTATGATCTGTTCATGCTATTCTTTCTGAGGCAGTTTTTCCTCAGTCTGCCACCCTCTCAATCAGAGTCAGAAAAGCTTCCAAGTCATCACCTGGAGTCATTTTCTGCAATGCCTCTCTTACAGTTTTCCTGGTCTGGGTACCATCACCTTAGTTTGGGGAAGTTACAGCTGTGCCCAGCTTGACAGTTTTTCAGGAGAGCCATCTGATGCTGCTGTTGCCTCTGCTGCTGCAGGTTGGTCTGGACCAGTTGCTTAATAAGCTTCTTCATGCCTTAACCCTTTGTTTTCACTGCTCTAGCTGCCTTTCCCCAGAACATTCAGTCTTTCCTGTACAATTACCTGTACCCTTTGGGACTTCATGACCACATTCTAGAACTAATTTGTAGGTATTTGTGCTTTCTTTCACACACAGGAACTTAGTTATGATATAAAACAGTGTTGTGTTTTTTTTTCCCTGCGTAAAATATGACCAAAATAGAAATAAAATGAAAATAGCCTTTCTCCATCTTAAATGGGTAGTCCTCTACTATTCAAAATAGCCAAATGTGTTTTTATGATGAAAAGAACCCTCTTTGTAATACCTCCCTCTGCTCTTTCTGCCTGTGAGCGGCGCTGTCACTGGCCGCTCACAGGCATCACGTGACCACCGGCTGTAGCTGGCTCTGACATCCGCTGACTTTACGTCATGGTTTCCGATGCAGCCGAGGGTCCCTCTTCTGCGTTCCACGGTGGCTGCTGGGTTGTGGGCATGGTTTCCCTCCTCGCTACACCCAGCATCTACCGCGCACTTTCCCTCTCCCATTCAATTGGAAAAGTGCACGGTGGATGCAGGGTGTGTTGCGCAGGGTAAATCCACCCACAGCCCAGCAGCAACCGCGGGGACCCCAGCGCTGAGTCACGCCTCACTTGACATGACATCAACGGGGGTTACGTGCTGCCTGTGAGCGGCCAGTGATGCGCTGCTCACAGGCAGAAACAGCCGTGGGAGGTAATGAGAAAGAGGCTTCTTTTCATCATAAAAACACATTGGGCTGTTTTGAATAGTAGTGGACAATCCTTTTATATATACAATATCACTGAACAGTTTTCTATTGGAAAGCATGCCAAGACGCATGAAAGCTGTGATGAAAAATCATGGTTATTCCACCAAATATTGATTTCTGAACTGTTCCTGAGTTAAAACATGAGTAATTTGAGGTCTGAAAGCACTGTTTCTTTTTTAGTATTTTGGCGCTTTATCATTTGCTGCAAATACATAGAAAATATTTAGCTTTGAATTTCGGAGACATGTTGTCAGTAGTTTATAGACTAAAACAACAATGTACATTTTACTCAAAAATATACCTATAAAGAGAAAAATTTGAGAAACTGACAATTTTGCAGCGGTCTCTTAATTTTTGCCACAGCTGTATATATTGTAGGAATTCACACACTCAGGTAGGCAGTAGGTAGCGATCACACAGGCAATGTAGTTCGGACCCAAACATGTGCAGTTTTATTGCTGTCATAAAACTCCAAGGGATTCAAAACCAAAAACAGCCTTTTCTGGGCACAAAGGTATCATAGCAAATTAACAGTTAATTTAATGGGCACATATGTCAGTGCAGGCTCACCGAACAGATTACAATGCTTTCTCCCGGAGCAATCTTCACACACTGAAGAGGCTCGATCCCACCTGTCTCTGTATCTCCTTCCGCCTGAGCTCCAGCATCTTCCGATTCCAAACTAAAGTGTTCAACTTCAGGCAGAGTTTACACTAAACAGGCTGCAGCTTCCACATAGTTCTCTGCAGCTCCCACAAAGAGACTTAAATACAGTAGCTGACCCATGCAGTCTCTCTCTCAGATACAGCTCACATGTTGGCTGGTCACTCACCAGCAACACATTCGGCTCTGCTCCATCCAGCTGACTGGCACACCTAGTGAACACAAGCCATTGTTTTAATAAAAAGTTAGACAGGTGCTCTAATGAGCGCTATAATTACTGATGTCACCAATGTTAAGAACCGCCAAGTGCACTGGGAACTCGAAGTGGCTCCTTAGGTTTTTATCGACCACACCTGACCTTTGTGGGACCTTATTTTCCAATAAATTAGTGAATGATTGACAGTGTCTTGTTTTTTTTTCATCTCATTATGTTTTTCAGGTTTCAATTTCTGGACTACGTCTGATTCCCTGGAATACGGTGGACCTGCATGAGTCTTTTTATTTTTAAATAAATTGGTGAACTGGTGAAAATGTCTGGGAATATTTATTCAAATAAAGTATTTTTTTGGTGTCTGTGTATTTTTTTTTATTACTTGGTTAGTAATGGGGGTGTCTGATAGACACCTCTCCATTATGAACACCAGGGCTTGATTTAAGCTTTGACTGTTGATAAATCATTGATGACATCAACCCCAAGCCCCATTACTCCGATTGCCATTGCACCAGGGCAATTGGTAAGAGCCAAAGCATATCTCATGTGATACGCCACTTCTAGGGCGGCTGTGGGCTGGTAATTTTAGATTGAGAAGGGCCCCAATAACCATGGACCTTCCCAGCTTGATAACATCAGCTCACTAAGACCCCACGTCATTAATTTTAATTATTTATTAGGATAAACCAGGCTAAACACCCTTTAGTACCACATGAAAGGCATTAAAGGGTGCAAGTGACATACGGGATGGCATACGCATGAAACTCACATGCCACTTGTCCAACTTATTGGGATGAACATTGAGGCAATTTTTAATACGCTGATGTGTGCGAACCTTTAGCGATAAATCATAGGGAGGTTCTTGTGCAGTCTAGTACACAGTCAGTTCACAATGCTATAATAACCCATAAGTATGTATTTGCTTGTAGTGACAACATTCAACAGATGCTCAGATATTACTGCTAAATTGAATTACAAAAGCTAGATTGTTTATGGAAAAGCTATTGTATTAAAAAAGTAATTGTATTTTATTTCATTTCATTAATATAGACTGTAACCTTACAGCTTGAAGATTTCTTGAATGCTTCCCATTTTGTCCTGTATCTGCCGGAAACAAATAACAGCAAGGTATTTTAGGTTTATATTATGCTGTGTTATTTATGTATTAACCCCTTCCTGACATGGTTATTTTTTGCTTTTGCATTTTCGTTTTTTCCTCTTTTTCTTCCAAAAGTTATAACTTTATTTTCTGTCCAGTTATCCATGTGAGGACTTATTTTTTGCAGGACGAGCTGTATTTGAGTAGCACCATTCACTTTATCATGTGATTTACTCGAAAACAGAAAAAACATTCCAAGTGCAGCAAAATAGCGAAAAAAAAAAGTATAATTCCACAATTGTTATTTCTTATAGTGTTCAATATATGGTAAAAGTGACTGCATATGATTCTGCAGAACAGTACTAATTCGGAGATATCAAATATGTATAGTTTTTTTTAATATTTTAGTGGTGAAAAAAAAATCAGGAATTTAGTAAAAAAAACAACTAATAAATAATTCGCTATTGTCGCCATTTTCTGAGACCTGTAACATTTTAAATTTTCATTCAATTGAGCTTTGTGCGGGCTTGTTTTTTGTACCCTGAGCTGACGTTTTTATTAATACCATTTTGCGGTAAGTACAATGTTTAGATTGCTTTCTATTTAATTTTTTTTTCAGTGGCCATAAAAACCAGTAATTCTGGTGATTTTTTTTTCTCTTTACGCCGTTTACTGGATGGCTTAATTACTGTATCTTGCGGACTGTAAGATGCACTGGACCATAAGACACACCCCAAACTTTGGGGAGGAAAATAGGAAAAACTTTTTTTTTTAATAAAATGGTACTGTGTCTGATGGTCCAGTTTTAGTGTAGCCTGGGGATACAGGTGGCATGGTTGCTGCTGCAGGCGTAGGGCTGGGAGGAGGGGGTGTCCCAGCGCTGCGAGGCTGCGTGCCTTGAGCTGTCAGAAAATATCGGCTTTGAGCGGAGTCCCCACACTTCCCTATTAACTTTCCTTCAGTGTGCACAGGGAAAATGGCCGCTGGAGGCGGCACATGCGAAGATTGAGATCTCGGAAGTTGAGATCTCAATCTGCGCATGTGCTACCTGCGGCGGCTGTTTTCCTGAAGCCCACTGCAGGGAAATCAATGCGTAAGTGCAAGAACTCCGCTAAACGTCAACATTTTCTGACAGCCCAAGGTTCCCCTGCCTTGCAGCGCCAGGACACCGCTTCCTCCCAGCCCGGGGCTCGCAGCATCGTCCCACTCCTGCCAAACCAAATGGTTGGGACAAGTGAATATCATCTAATGGACACTATTTTGAAGGGGATTAATGTTTTCAAGATGTTATCTTGAATAAAATATTTTAAATAAGCAATTCTCGTTTTTTTGGGTACACTTTTGTACACAGCAATATTACAGTATTGCTATGTATAGCTAAGTTCTTCGTCTCACATGAACGCTAGTCACGGTTTGGCTTTCACAAGAGACCCCTCATTACAGTCATGCAGGTCTTTAGCAAACCCCCGGCAGTCAGGGCAACCTATCGGCGCCCCGCAATCACATTTCGTGGTCGCAAATCAGCACATAGAATGACACACCAGTGGCATTTAACAGGTTGGAGGCAGATGATGGCTGATTATCACAGCCATCATCTGCCGCGAAAGATAGAGGCTCACCTTGTGAACTCTCATCAAAGTCATGGAGCCCATATATTACATAACTGTATGTCATATGTTGGTTAGAGGTTGTCCACTACTCTGACAGCCCCTCCTAAATCCCTATGTTTCCTCCCAGTAAAATAATAACTTATTCTTGGCTCTGGTGCAGTCTCCATTCATATGATGTCATCACTAGCTCTCTCCTCCTATGAATGTAATTAACATCCGCAATGAGTGAGAGCTGTGGCTGCTCTCTCATTTTTTTTCTGGATATCTTGATTTGTCCTAAGGAGGGGACATTAAAGCCAGCGCTGATTGGCTTCAGTGATCGTGTGACATAATGTCACACCAGCCCCAGGAGAGCGAGTGTCTATACCGTTGGAGCTGCACCAGCAGTGACTAAATGCAGAGCCGGTTAAGACATGCCCCCAGCGAGCCACGCCTGCTTGTAAGGACCTTAAAAGTTAGCTCTAAATAAAAGGTCCAGATTTCTGGATCCTTATGTTGTATTTCAAATAAAGAAATAAAAAACATCTGCATTCTCTAAAGCAGTGGGAATAAAATAATGGCAAAAAGCATCCACTTTTTACCTTGTGAAAGGTCCATACAGAATTATAGAATGTTAGTGTTGGAAGGGCACAAAGGGTCATCATGGTCAACCCTCTGCTCAATGAAGGATTCAGTAAACCATCTCTGTCCGACAGATGTGTTGTGACAGCCTGTTATACTCATTGATCACCCTCACTGTCAAAAAGTTTTTTCTAATATTTAATCTACTGTATATCTTCTCCCTTTCATTTTCATTTCATTGCTTCTTGTTTTTTCATGCGCAAATGAGATTAAGGATGATCCCTTTATAGTGTTACATCCCTTCAGATATTTGTAGACAGCTATTAAGTCTCTTCTTAGCCTTCTTTTTTGCAAGCTTAACATTCCCAGATCCTTTAACCGTTTCTCGTAGGATATACTTTGCAGTCCGCTCACCATCCTTGTAGCTCTTCTCTGAACTTACTCCAGTTTTTCTATGTCTGTTTTAAAATGTGGTGCCCAGAACTGGACACAGTATTCCAGATGAGGTCTGACCAAAGAGGGGTATAATTTAGTGTTGAGCGAGTATGTTCTGTCCGAGTATGCTCGGGCCGAGCTCCGAGTATTTACAGCTGCTTGGTGATATGGATGAATCGCTCCCGTGTGCATGATTTGCGACTGTTTGGCAGCTTTATTACATGTGAGGAATGTGTAAGAAATAGACATTCCTCCCATGTAATAAAACTGTCAAAATGTCACAAATCATGCACACGGGAGTGATTCAAGCATATTACCGAGCAGCTGTAAATACTCAGAGCTTGGCCCGAGCATACTCGACGAAAGGGTTAACAGAACATACTCGCTCAACGCTAGTATAATTACTTCACATGCTCTAGACTCTATGCTTTCTAGGACCCCTGCTCTTCTTCTTCTACACCTTCGGCCTGAGACAGCTCATAGTCCCATGGCATTCAGTATCATCTCTATGCTGATGATTTCTCTGCTAGATTTCTAAAACTTAACATCGACAAAACAGAATTAAACATCTTTCCCCCACCAGACATATCCATTAACGTAAATTGATGCTCTCTCCCGCAAGCATTTTTTACATATAGAATTGTTTTCTTTCTAAAAAAAAAAAAAATCAATCTGTAAAAAAAAAAAAAAGATCAATCACTATCTGGACCAATGTGCTGTGATACTTACCCTTATAAAGCTGCCAGCTACCATGGAATGTAATCCCTAACGAAGGAGGACAATACTTCAGAAACGTGTTGGATATCGGCACTCTTCTTTTTTCACACAGAAGAGAGCCCGTAGTGTAGTGATGTCACACAGACACAGGGCGGCAGCTTTTTTCCTTTCAAACAGGTGTCAGTTAGCGTAGCCGTTTGGAAAGCTGCCAACATCGCATCATTCAGCACAGCATGGATCTACCGTCGATTATATGATCTCCTCACATGGAGGTGTACACGTGTACCCCACATCCATTCTACCCAGCAACTCTGGTAGGCATCCAGCAACTTATTTATCTGTGTCATACGTGTATTTAGCTCATATCTATAGTGTGCATTTCAACATTCTAATTTACCACGCACGGGGGCTGGAAGGTGTTAAAGTATATGTGGCTTTAAACACTGACACATAGTGGTAGCACTAGTGCATTCATTGAATTCATTTAAAATCTGCCTTTTTGAAGTCTTAATATTTGAGTCCTCGCAGGTATTCCTCCACTTGTAATCCATATTTAGCATGATCACTGCTTCCTAAAATCACAGCCACCTTTACATCCTCAACTATTTCCTCCCTGTTAATAAGAATTATGGACTAGATGGCAGATCATCTTGTTCTTTCTTCTACCTTTTAAAAGATAAAGTTTTCAGTGAGAGAACATAAGAATTTTCTGGACCCATTACTTTTGCCTGAGAGAGATTCCCAACAAATATCTGGATAGTTAAAATCTCCCATGATTACTGTGTAGTACTTTTTTGAGAACAAAAGTCTGATGTAAAAAGAGTTCATCCATATCTTCAGTATATTAAACAATGTTAACTGAAATGTCTAAAGCAGGGGTGCACAACCTGTGGTCATGGAGCCACATGTCGCTTGTGATGCAATTTTGTTCTACCTCCAACCCTATGAACCGAAAAATGTTTGACTGACGTGTTAACTATATGTGAGCACACACACAGAAGATTAGTGGAAGCAGCTGAGGAGCAGGGACTGGCTAGTGCTGATGGTGTACTGTGTAGACATCTCTGAAAGCCTCATATTTCAGGAGAATGGCGTCTCTTAAACCGTTTGACACTCCAGAAAGGAATATGTGAATTAGACAGGTGGCCTTCCTGTCTTTCCCTTGCTCCATTGGGGAGTTCTGAAACATTAGGCAGTAAGCAAAATACCAATTGTGAAGAAAATGGGGGGATTTAATGCCATGCCAATCAACTGTATCATATCTGGTCCAAGATTGCAGCCCTCCTTCAAAATGTGAAGCTGAAGCAGGACACCTGGCTCAGCAGGTGGTTAAGCCTCATTAGCTTCAAAAGGAAAAAAACGCACATCCCCACTAAGCTTGCACCAAGGATCTTTTGACAGGATCCCCGGGTCCCTCAGGGGTCCAACTGTTTCCCCCCTTCCGACTAAGTGGATTCTGGGTCAAACGGAGGCCAGGAGAAAAGCCCTCGGGAACTGACAGAAGTCGTGGTGATCTAGACTATTCTGGTCATGTCCAGTCAGGGGTTTCAGGCGGCGTTGGAAACTGATGACAGCCTGAAAGCTCTCAAGGAGCAGGAGCCACAGACTCCCTAGGACTCTGAGCATGTAGTGTGGGACCAAGGCCAGCTGTACCAGGTGATAGTCCAGCAGGGTTCACGGGAGACGTAGCCTAGGGACTAACAATTAGTGGTACCCTATCCGTTCAGGACGGAGTTGTTGTGTATTGCGCACCAGATACCGATAGCTGTGCATCTAGGGATCCTTAAGACAAAGGGCAGGTTAGCCCAGCATTTCTGCTGGACAGAAATAACGGCCGATGTGGCTGCCGTTCGTGCAACACCTGTCAGAGGGTGAGGAAGGAGGGGCTGCACCCTAAAACCCCACTGGTAAGTCTGCCCATTATTGAAGAGTCTTTCTGGAGGGTGGCTGTGGATCAGGTTTGACCGATGGCCACTCCCAGCAGCTCTGTGAAACGCTTCGTACTGATGGTAGTAGACTATGCCACCCGGTACCTGTAAACGGTAGCCTTGTCATCCATTCGGGCCGAAAAGGTGACCACCACCTTACTGGAGATTTTCTCTCAGGTGAGTTTTCCCCAGGAAATGTTCACAGACTGAGGGACACAGTTCACGTCGCAACTGATGAAGTCCCTCTGTAAGCAGATACATGTGCAACATCTGGTGACCATCCCGTACTCCCAACAGACTAACAGCCTGTGCGAACGGTTCAATGGCACCCTGAAGCAGACACTTAAGATTTTGGTGGACTCCCACGGGCGCGACTGGGAGCTGTATCTCTCACATCTGTAATTTGCCTACTGTGAAGGTTCCACAGGCCTCAATGGAGTTCTCTCTTTTTGAGCTCCTGTATGGGTAACGTGTGCAGGGGCCCCTTGCTTTGGTGAAAGAGGTCTGGGAAGGAGACTTAGCCACCCCTGGAGTGTCTGTCATCGAGTATGTCGTGCACTTCCGGGACAAGATGCAGTCTTCGACACTGCTGGTTCACCACAATATGGCGCAAGCTTAGGCCAACCAGAAGCGATGGTACAACCAGAATGCTTGTGAGAGGACCTACCAGGTGGGTCAAAAGGTGTAGGTACTGGTTCACGTACCTCAGGACAAGCTTGTGCACCAGCAGCTCAACGCCGTAACATACCTGGTCACCCTGGACCCATCCTGGGGAAGGCGGAAGGCCTTCCACTTGAACATGATGAAGGCACATCATGAGTGGGAGGTCTGTGCCCTCCCCATATGCAGTCTGCTAGAAGAGGGAGAGGTGGAGACCCTCCCGGATATGCTCGCCTAGGCTACAGCCGGTGGGACCATCAAGCTCTGGGCAACCCTACACCCCTTCTGGGATTTGTCCGCACCCCATCACGTGGACTCCCCAGCAGCACATGTGCCAGGAGATTGACAAGATGCTGAAGCTGGGGGTCATCCAAACATCCAGCAGCACTTGGGCCTCGCCTGTAGTCCTTGTCCCAAAGAAGGACTGGACATCCCAATTCTGCATGGACTACAGGGGGCTCAACGATGTCACGGTCACCAATGCGTACCTCATGCCATGCATCGATTACCTGCTTCATCACTTGACCGGGGCGAAGTACTTGACTATCATGGATTTGAGCCGGGGATATTGTCAGATTTCCCTGACCCTTGAGGCGTGGGAACACTCTGCCTATATCACCTCATTTAGACAGTAGTAGTTCACCATGATGCCATTTGGCATGAAGAATGCCCCTGCCACTTTTCAGCGAACGGTCAACGCGCTGTTCAAAGGACTTGAAGGATACGCTGCCTTGTACCTGGACGACATTGCCATCTTAATTTCCACCTGGGATGATCACCTAGAACAATCTTGCATAGATGCTCGGCCAGATCCGCCAGGCCGGCTTGACCATTAAGCTGTTAAAGTGCCAGCTGGGCATGAGTGAGGTCCACTACCTGGAACATTGGGTATGCAGGGGGGGGGTTGGCTCTGAAGCCGGAGCATGGGGGTAGTTGGATGCTATTGCTTCCTGACCCATCCCCAGGACCAAGAAACAGGTGATGTCCTACCTTGTATGCCATGTATTATAGGAGGTTCTGTCTCCGCTTTAGTAATCTGGTGATGCCACTGGCGTACCTCACCAAGAAGAAGTTGCCCTCCGCAGTTGGTTGGATAAATGACTGTGAGACTGCCTTCAGGGTACCGAAGACCAGTTTTTCCAACTTCCCGGTACTACAAGCAACCGACTTCACACGGCTGTTTGTAGTACAGACTGATGCAAGTGACTTTTGCCTTGGTGCTGTGCTCAGCCATGTCAGCTCTGCGGACAAGGAGCACCCCGTTTTGTATCTGAGCCGAAAGCTCCTGTCGAGAGAGGTGGCCTACTCCACAATGGAAAAGGAATGCAATGATGTGGGCCCTGCAGCGTCTGCAGCCCTACTTGTACGTTCGCCAATTCATTGTGGAGATGGACCACATCCCCCTCTGCTGGTTACACACCGTATTATGAACGAATGGGATTCTGCTATGCTGGAGACTTGTTGCAGTGAATGTGGAATACGGTGGTTTCAAAATCCGCGTTGCCCAATTTCTCAAATATGCGATCACACAAGAAGATGAATCATGAATATGGTTTATTATGTCAACGCGTTTCAAGATTTTCAAACCTTTTCATCAGGACCAAACCACAATGATTGAGCTCCAGCAGTATCAATTCACAAGACGACACAAGAAGGGCTGTGACCACGGTAACTCTGACGGGTTATCCGACAAAGGGAGATTGCTGATGAATGCATAGGGGAACACCGGAAAGTGCTGCCCCCTAGCACGCTCTAAAGGGGGAGGTGTGAAGAATATGGGGGGATTTAATGTCATGCCAATCAACTGCATCATATCCGGTCCGAGATAACAATCCTACTTCAAAATGTGAAGCTGAAACAGGACACCTGGCTCAGCAGGTGGTTAATCCTCATCAGCTTCAAAAGGTAAAATCTCACACCCCCACTTAGCTTGTATCAAGGATCTCTTGACAGGATGCCCCCCTGCCTCACGCTGTGTAACTGCTTCATTCAAGTTCCTAAGTCAGATGGGAATTTCATAAGGAGATTGTGGAGTTATCATACGACCTAGCTGTATATCGGTTACATTTTCAATATCTCAGGAATAGGCCGAATGCCTGCCAGGATCTTAATCTGTTTTAGCACCCCAGGTTGGGAGATACGTAGAGCGGCTAGTAGGAGCGAGGTAGCGAAGCCGTGTTTCTTCTTAAAGCATAATAGGAGCCTGGTCGGATCAGATGGCACCAAAATCGGCACCATATGACCTTCCGTTGAGAAGTTATGGTCCATCATAGGTTTTGGAGCTTCAGCTACCAAGAGCCCAGGGGAGGCGACACTAGAACCATCCCGGGGGCGAGAAAGGGAGTGACCGACCAAAGGGTTAAATGCTCTTGTGAGGACATGTGGCTCTCTTCTTGCTGTTCAACTGCTACCGGAACTTGTTTCTGGCCCGATATAATACCGTTAACGGACCAGGCTTATATCTAATGAGGATCTGGTAGAATTCCTACGGGACTGGCAGGGCTCTCTTGCACTGGTGCAAGTGAAAGAGGTCTCTCAGCCTGTCAGGGTAGTGAGCAAGTGTTGTGCCATGCCAACGGCTGCGTGGGCGCCCTCTCTCACTTCCCATGCCTCCCTGTGCCCTTGTGGACAGGGGTGTCTGTGCAAAACTGTGCCGAGCTGACCTTACGTGTAAACTGAAATTTGTTTACAGACTTCTCTTTTCTGTTAATAATCATTGAACGAATATGTTTTTGTATAACCTTTATTTCTGAAACAACCACAAATACTATCGTGCTAAGTACATTCAGAGCTGGTGGCTCTGACTAGATGGATGTAGATAAATACAAAAAAAGGAAGATGAAAGTGCAACCCAAATGGATATCCTACTTTTAACTGCCCACTCAGTGAGATCTTTTTTGTGGCCCCCTCTACATCTCATACTTTGGGCTGTGACGTCAGTGCCACGCCCCCACCAGCTCTGCGCTCACGCGGCAAAGCTTCCGGCCGGATCACGCCGCGTATGTATCAGCTCTACAGAGTGAGTAAGAGGCACATTTTCGGGAGGACTCTCCCGCTTTACCCCGCAGGCTCATCAGTACAGACCCAGCTGGACGTATGGTAACCGCGCGCATCAACTGCTGAACTATTGCGCTTTGTCTGGCTGGCTGAGGACTTCCACACCACAACCAACAGCTGATGGCTGTGATTCTGCAAAGCCTGCCTAATCAACACACTTTTGTACGGAAGTAGCTCACACTTCTCAGAGTAAGTGCTGCTACTTTTCCCTCTCTGTTTCTTTCTCATAGAGCTATTGTTTATTGTAGCTAGGATCAATGTATGTATCCTCACTTAGGGGACAGTTAGAAGTAGGATATCCATTTGGGTTGCACTTTCATTTTCCTTTTTTTATATTTATCTACATCCATCTAGTCAGAGCCACCAGCTCTGAATGTACTTAGAGCGGTAGTATTTGTGGTTGTATTATTATTATTATTATTACATTGTGCAGACAGATACACACAGAGCCTGCTTACTACCAGCAGCTTCGATATCCTGTGTGAAACGCCAGTGTGTTTTTTAGTTTTATATATTTAACCTTTATTTCTGATAATTGCTTTACATCTGTTGTGCTATGGAGTCATCTAACAGCGGACACCTGTGAACAGATATTCCAGCCCAAGCTGACTGGATTACATTTCACAGTTCTTTCGCATTCTTACGTTTTGTATCAAAAACAACATTTTTGGTGTCAATCCACAAATGGTCATTCTGATTAAGGTCTAGAGTTTGGGCTGGCAACTTCATAACATTAGTCTGGTTGGTCTGGAAGCAGGATGTGGCTCACTTGCTGGTGTGTTTGGGGTCATTGTCCTGCTGAGACACCCATTTCAAGGGCATTTCTTCTTCAGCATAAGTAAACATAACCTCTTCCAGTATTTTGATATATTCAATCTGCTCCATGGTGCGTGGTATGCAATAAATGGGCCCAACTCCATATGTTTGCGCATCCTTGTTAAACATTCCTCACTGTGGCTTGAATTTAGTGTTTATGGGGTCATCTCACAAACTGTCTTTGGCCTTTAGACCTGATGAGAACAAACTAGCTCTCATCTGTTCATAGACTGTTAGGCCACTTCTCTTTAGGCCAGTCACTGTGTTCTTTGGTAAACTGTAACCTTTTCATCACGTCTTTTTTTTAACAATGGTACTTTACAATGGTTTCTTGCAAATGGTTTGATTTAGCGTAGGTGTCTTCTGATGGTTGCAGTACTCATCTCCCTGGAGTTGATGCTTTTTGCCATTCTTGTGATTTTATGATCTATGCAGATTGTAGCATTTCTTTTTCTTCCACGTGTTTCTGGTTTTATTTACCATTTTAAAGTATTGAAAACTTTTTAGCCGAGCGGCCAATTATTTTCTGCACTTCTTCTATATGTTTTCCCCTCTCCAATTAATTTTTGATCAAACTTCTTTTTTCTTCGGTACAATGTCAGAACGACCCATGTTACTCACTGAGCAAATGCTAAAAACAGCAGATACATTATTTGCTACCCTGCTTCTTTAAATAAAGGTCGTAGTTGACACCTGTTTCTTCCTTCACGGAATGAATGGCCTCACTAATTGAACTCCACACTGCTATTAATTATAAAACCCCTCTTTCATTAAATGAGTCAATATTGACTCTTTAACGAGCCTTGTCACATGACTTAGGATAAAAGCCAAGACCAGAACTTAAATGGTCAATATTGACTTTTAGGATTGCTACTTCTAATAGGTGGCACTAGAGTTCAAGTTCTCTTCCTCTCTGAAGAGACAATTTGCATATTTCCCAGAGGAGCATCGTGGCTTGAAAATTCTCCTCACCTGACGTGCTTAGCATGTCCCTCTGCGCAAGGAGAAACGTTACTTCTTAGATACAGTCTGACGCCTCTCACCCAGCCAAACCAGAACTCACACTTAGCACTGACGAGGGCCAGTACCCCGAAACAGTGTTTGCAAATTGAGTTTCTGGTCTTGGCTTAAATCCTAAGTCATGTGACAGGGCTCGTTAAAGGGTCAATATTGACTTTTAGGATTGCTACTTCAATAGATGGAACTAAAGTTCAAGTTCTCTTCCTCACTGAAGAGACAATTTTCATATTTCCTTGAGAATTGCAGCTTGAAAAGTCTCCTCACCTGACGTGTTTAGCATGTCCCACTCCGCAAGGAGAAATGTTACTTCTTAGATATGAAATTTCAAAACATTCTTGATGCTGAAGTTGAAAAGAGGATGGCTTCTACAAATGAATAATGATCCTAAAAACACATCAAAATCCACAATAGACTAGCTCAAAAGCCTCAAGTTAAAGGTTTTACAATGTCCCTTACAGTCTTCTGATCTGAACATCATTGACAATCTTCTTCTTATTATTATTATTATTATTTTACTCACTTCACTTATATAGCACCATTAATTCCACAGCGCTTTACATACATTATGGGCACTGTCCCCATCGGGACTCACAATCTTGATTCCCAATCAGTATGTCTTTGGAGTGTGGGAGGAAACCCACGCAAACACAGGGAAAACATAAAAACTCCTTGCCCATGTTGTCCTTGGTGGGATTTGAACCCTTGACCCCAGCGCTGCAAGGCTGCAGTGCTAACCACTGAGCCACCGTACTGACTATATAATGGCTAGACCTCAAGATAGCAGTGCATGCAAGACAACCAAAGAATCTCGCAGAACTGAGGGATTTTCATCCATTTTTCATTGGAAAATTCTTCCAAACAAGAATTGAAGGACTCTTGGTTTGCTCCAAAAAGCTTTTCCAAGCTGTGAGAGGGGGTGATACTAGGTACTAACCATGCAGGATGCCCAAACTTTTGCATCGTCCCATTTTACTTTTTGTATTTTTTTAAATGTAAAAGATGAAAATATATACAGTTGTCTGAAATAGTGTTTGCCCTTTTCCATATTTCCTTTTCCAAATTTAAATATTAGACAAAGATAACACAAGTAAAAACAAAATGCAGTTTTTAAATGAAAGCCTTTATTATGAAGGGAAAACGAAATTCAAACCTACAAGGCCTTGTGTGAAAAAGTGATTTCCCCCTAAACAACCTAATAACTGGTTGGTCCACCCTTAGCAGCAACAACTGCAATCAAGCATTTGCGATAACTGGCAATGAGTCTTTTACAATGCTCTGGATGCGTTTTGGCCATCTTAACCTTGCTGAATTGTTGTAACTTAGCCACATTGGAGGGTTTCCAAGCATGCATCACCTTTTTAAGGTCATGCCACAGCATCTCAATCGTATTAAGGACAGGACTTTTACAAGGCCACTCCTAAGTCTTTAGTTTTTCTTAAGCCATTCAGAGGTGGGCTTGCTGGTGTGTTTTGACTGATTGTCCTGCTGCATAACCCAAGTGCTCTTCAGATTGAGGTCATGAACAGATGGCCTGACATTCTCCTTCACAATTTTTTGGTAGACAGCAGAATTTATGGTTCCATTAACCACGGCAAGTCTTCCAGATCCTGAAGTAGTAAATCAGCCCCAGATCATCACAATACCACCACCATATTTTACTGTTGGTATAATGTTCTTTTTCTGAAATGCTGTATTACTTCTATGCCAGATGTAATGGAACATACACCTTTCAAAAAATTTAATTTTGTCTTGTCAGTCCACAAAGTATTCTCCGAAAAGTCTTGGAGATCATTAAGATGTTTTCTGGAAAAACGGAGACAAGCCTTTTTCAGCGTAGAACTCTGCCATGCAGGCCATTTATGCCCAGTCTCTTTCATATGGTGAAGTCACGAACTCTGATCTTAATTGAGGCCTACAGTTCTTTGGATGTTGTTGTGGGATCTTTTGTGACCTCTTGTATGAGTCGTCGCTGCGCTCTTGGGATAATTTTGGTCTGCCGACCACTCCTAGGAAGGTTCACCACTGTTCATGTTTTCACCATTTGTGGATAATGGCTCTCACTGTGGTTCGCTTGAGTCCCAAAGTTTTAGAAATGGCTTTATAACCTTTTCCAGACTGATAATCTCAATTACTTTGTTTATCATTTGTTCTAAAATTTCTTTGGATCGCGGCATGATGTCTAGCTTTTGAGGATCTTTTGATCTACTTCACTTTGTCAGGCAGGTACTATTAAAGTGATTTCTTGATTGAGAACAGGTGTGGCAGTAATCAGGCCTGGGTGTTTCTAGGGAAATTGAACTCCGCTTCCCAAAGATGTGATAAACCTCAGTTTATTTATGTTTTAAGGGGGAATCTCTTTTTTCACACAGGCCCCTGTAGGAATGGATTTCTTTTTCCCTTAACCCATTCATGATCGGGCCATTTCTCGTTTTTGCGTTTTCGTTTTTTGCTCCCCTTTTTCCCAGAGCCATAACTTTTTTTTATTTTTCGGGCAATATTGGCATGTGAGGTCCTATTTTTTGCTGGACGAGTTGTACTTTTGAATTACACCATTGGTTTTACCATATCATGTGCTGAAAAACAGGAAAAAATTCCAAGTGCGGTGAAATTGCAAAAAAGTGCAATTCCACAGTTTTTTTTTTTGCCATGTTCACTAACTGCTAAAACTGACCTGCAATTATGATTCTCCAGGTCATTACGAGTCTGTCGATACCAAACATGGATAGGTTCTTTTTTATTTAAGTTGTGAAAAAAATATCCAAAGTTTGCAAAGAAAAAAAAATGTCGTCATATTCCGAGACCCGTAGCGTCTCCATTTTTCTCTATCTGGGGCCGGGTGAGGGCTTATGTTTTGGGGTAGACAGTTTTGGGGTAGATACAATGTTTTGATCACCTGTTATTGCATTTTGCTTCAATGTAGAGGCGACCAAAAAAACGTAAGCTATAGCGTTTTTATTTTTTTTCGCGTTACGCTGTTTTCCGTTCGGATTAATTCTTTTTATATATTGGTAGATTGGGCGATTCTGAACGTGGTGATACCAAATATGTGGGCAGCACGGTGGCTCAGGCCTTGCAGCGCTGGGGTCCTGGGTTCAAATTCCACTAAGGGCAACATCTGCAAGGAGTTTGTATGTTCTCCCCGTGTTTGCGTGGGTTTCCTCCGGGTTCTCTAGTTTCCTCCCACACTCCACAGACATACTGATAGGGAATGTAGATTGTGAGCCCCAATGGGGGCAGTGCCTCTAATGTCTGTAAATTGTCTGAATTGTAAAGCGCTGCGGAATATGTTGGCGCTATATAAATATTTGATTTTTTTTCATTGCTTTATATTGAATGGGGCGAAGGAGGGGTGATTTAAACTTTTAATATTTTTTTATTTTTTTAATATTTTTAAAAACATTTTTTTTTTTACTTTTTGCATGCTTCAATAATCTCCATTGGAGACTAGAATCTGCAGTTGTCTGATTGCCTGTGCTACAATCAGGCGATGATCAGATGATCGCCTGTGTGTAGCAAAAATGCTCACTTGCTATGAGCGCCGACCGCGGGGCGGCGCTCATAGCAATCTGACAATGACGACCACAGGGGTCTCCTGCAGACCTCGGGTTGTCATGCCAACCCATCGGCGACCCGCGATCATGTGATGGGGTCGCCGATGGGTGGAGCCAGTGACGCGCTTCCGGTAAGCGCGAGTTAAATGCTGCTGTCAGAGATTGAGATCTGTATTTAACTAGTCAACAGCCGTGGATGGATCGCGATTCGGCCTGTGGCTGTTGCAGACACATGTCAGCTGTACAGATCAGCTGTTATGTGCTTGGAAAGGTGCTGGATCTGGCGCTGAGGAGGGGACCCGACATGTGTCGTACTATTACGACACATGTCGTAAAGGGTTTAATAATAAAGACCTTCGTTTAAAAACTGCATTTTGTGTTTACCTGTGTTATCTGTGTCTAGAGATTATTTCATCTTCAACTTGCTTATCTGTTCAAATAACAGGAATTCTTTCACATGCCACTGTGTATATATGTGTATATATGTATATATATATATATATTTCCCCACCCACACCTTCCTCCAATCGTTAAAATATAAGCTTAATTGACTCTACAGTAAATGCTGCTAGAAGGGGGGGGGGATCAAATTCCAGAATTGCCATTTTTGGTTGCATTATGTCTCACAAATAATGCATTAAAAAGCAATCAAAAAATTATAAAATGGTTTGAATAAAAATAAAAGCTTTCCTTGCAAATAATATGTCCTCACACAGCTCCAGTAAAATGAAAAAATAAAAAACTGAAGGCCTCAGGTAATGGAGACCAAAAACTATTTTGGTGGACTTCTATCATCTTTTAACATGTCATTCCTCTTGAAATTTTTTTCAGTACATTATATGGTAAAATTAATGATGGCATTAAAGAGAACCTGTCATGTTTTCATTAAAATCTGTGCTGATATCATGAGTATAAAGCATTTTATAAACTTATGATACCTGCTAGTTTAGTCATAGGGGTGTGATCGTCGCATTCAGTCTGGGCTGGCCCTGCCCATGCATTTGAATTCTGCTCTTGGCTTGCGTAATTCCCAGCTGCACTGTGTGCTGCCGGAGGCGCTCGTCACAGCGCTCATCACAGCTCATGTGCAGTGAGGCTGGGATCTACACACGCACGTGGAGCCGCTCGTCACAGCGCATGCGCGGCTTCCAGTGCTGCAAGCTTCTGGCTGGCCATATCATACTGCGCAAGCGCTCTGTACTTAAAGCGCAAGCCGTGAGCAGAATTCAGTTGCGTGGGCGGTGCCAGCCCTGACTGAATGCGAGGATCACACCCCTATGACTAAACAAGCAGTCGTGTAAGTTTATAAAATGCTTTATACTCACGATATTAGCACAGATTTTAATGAAAAAAAGAGTGTTAGTGATGCACATTGCATCACTAACAATGCCATGCAGGGCAGTTTACATAGTAGATAGGACATGACAGGTTCCCTTTAACCCTTTTCAAACTTGACATTTTATTTTGTCGGGCCCTTTTCTTTGATTTATGCTCAGGAGCAAAATTATGTAGCAATATTATAGAAATGTAGATCTCCGTTTGCGTTAAAGAACTACTGTTTATTAAAAAAAATCACAGAAAATAAAGCAACCATACTTACCAATACCATGTGACAACACATGTATTTCAGTATACAACAGGTTCCCCATGATAAAAGATGGAAACATCACTAGAGTTGTCTCCAGCCTTTATCATGGGAGCCTGCTACATCCTGCATTCATTTTGTAACTATATGTAAAGGTCACTAAAATAATCCCAGCACATTTGTTTTGTCTGCTGTTTTCAATCCAAATTTTAATCTCTCTCCATCTTCGCTTAATCATTGTGAAGTAAAAAGACAGAAAGTCTTCTTGATTACATCAATCAGTCATTTTACCACTATTCTATCCTGAAAGAAATTCTGTCAATAGGATCAACTCTCCTAATCCATCTGAGCATGTGCGATCCGATGTTTTATTCCAGAGTAATCCACATTTTTCTTAACATGTAAATGAGCTGTTAAGATTTATGGGCCGTACACAGATCTCCCTTAGAATTTAACTCCAGAGCTCATTTTAAATGACAGGGGGCATTACCAGTGTGAGACATGCATATCAGGAGAGCAGGCCGTCAAGTCATTACATGTCTCACACTGATGGTGCCCCCTTTCGTTTAAAATTAGATCTGGAGGCAGATTCTACGGGAGATCTGTGTCCGCGCAATAGATCTTAACAGCTCAATTACGTATTAAGAACATTTTGGATTAATCTGTAATAAGACATCGAATTGCAGACACCATGGTATCAGGTCAAGCAAAGCTGTATAAAATATCTGCCCATATAGATGGCTTAGGAGGGTAAATCCTACTAACAGATTCCCTTTAATCTGCAGTTTCCCTTTATTTATGTCCCTTAGTGAAGCATCGCTAAGGGTATCGGGACAAAATGCACAGCAGGTTAAACTGTAACACTGTCTTATCTTTGATAAGATAGTGTATGTTAAAGGGGTATTCCCATCTCCAAGATCCTATCTCATTATGCTGTAGGTGTAATAATAATAGCAAATACCTCCAATTAGTAATGTAGTATAGTTTTACCAGTTCGTCCATCATGACAGCTTGACAGGGGGTAGTTCCTCTGATCCTCTAAGGACAGGAAACAGAGGTTAAAAGCCCTCCCCCCTCACCTCAACCTCATTTTTTTTCCTGTCCCTACCAGGACAGGACGAGGTCAGGAGAGGTTTAGGGAAAGAAGGAAAGGTACCTGGAGCCAAGGTGGATCGGGGGGGGCGACTGATCTCATCCCTTCCCCCAGTCAAAAGGCTCCATGCTGATACCCTACTTGGCGGGGGTCCCTCAGCCGGGTCTGCGGAGGGGACTTCTGACTGCGCCGCACCCCTCGTACCGAGGGCTCTCGGCTGCATTCTGCTGCCCGCCAGTGGACTCTCAGATCAGGAGCGTGCATTCCAGGGTGGAGCGCACGCCCTGCCTCCAGGCCATTCTTCCAGCCTGGGGGGCGCTCTGGAGCAGGAGAGCCCGAGGTCCGTCGGCCGAACTTCAGGTGCGCAGGAGTCAGGATACAGGAAACTAGGCCTGCACAGATGCCCTGGAGCGTATTCTACTTCCGGGGCGCACCATAATGCGTTCCAGGGTGGAACAAACGCAATATTGGAAGTGTGCGCTCGGGAGTGGGAGCGCGCAGAACCTGCTAGGGAACCTGACAGGACGCTCAATGATAACGCGTGCGGTCCATGGTGGAGCGCATGCTGGATTCAGCATTGCATACAGGGCAGCAGAAGATACACACCTGCAAGGAAAAGGCAGTGGCTGTTAATGAGGGCATGCCTCACACCACCTGGATCAGGTAAGACCCTTTAAAAGGGGTACCCTTGCACACACACTCCCTGACACAATGGATACTAATTCTGTAAGGTCAGAAGCCCTAGCTGAATCCCTGGGTAGTGTGAGTATACTCTGTCTTGATAGCCCTCAGTCCACTAAATTTTGGGTATAATTGGGTATTAAATAAAAATTCCCATGTCTCCTTCAAAATAAGATAGAGGAACCCAGAGATCCGGATCCTCCTCTAAGAAATCCCGAAGATGTATATCCTGTAACTCTAAAGTGCAGGATTCATATAAGAAACAATTATGCGAAGAGTGCATTGCTAAGATTCTCAAGGAAGAGAAAGCATCATTTTTAACGGACATGCGGTTCATGATTGGAGAGAAAGTTAGAAATACTGTTTCCGAACTTATACCCTCTCAAACGCCTCAAGTACCCCAGACCGTTCAGACCTCCTCCCGCCATAAGAGACCCCGGTGGGAAATGGAGGAGTCATCTGAGGAAGGGGAATATTTGGATTCACCTTCAGAACGGAGTCTAGAAGGGGATGAGGAGACTTTCTCCCAGATGCCTTCAGAGGAAAGGAAGAAATATATATTCTCAATGGAACATATAGATGACTTATTAAAGGGAACCTGTCACGTCTTATCAACTGTCTACACTGCCCCCATTGCTTTGTTAGTGATGAAATGTGCATCACTAATAAGCTTTTTCATTAAAATCGATGGTAGTATAATGATTTTATAACATTATATACACTTTGTCCTACCTGCTGTATTCAGTCATAGGGGTGTGATTCTCATATTCAGTCATGGACGGTGCCGCATCCAGTCACTGCTGGGGCCGCCCATGTATTTGAACACTGCTCCCGGCAAGGTTGTGTCTATATTGGAGTTGATTTTTTGAGGCCCTCACTCCAGTAACTACGTTTTAGTCTCCTCAGCAGTGAAGCGTCTAGATCGGAGTGGCTAAAGTGAGGACCACAAAAAATCACCTCCGATCTAGACGCTTCACTGCTGAGGAGACTAGATCGTATTCATATACTTGGGCGGCGCCAGCAGTGACTGGATGCAGTGCTGCCCATGACTGAATAGCAGGATCACACCCCTATGACTGAATACAGCAGGTAGGACAAAGTGTATATAATGTTATAAAATCATTATACTACCACCGATTTTAATGAAAAAAGCTTGTTAGTGAAGCACACTGCATCACTAACAAAGCAATGGGGGCAGTGTACATAGCAACTAGGATGTGACAGGTTCCCTTTAAGATCAGTGAGGAACACTATGAATTTAGAGGACACACACGTACCCTTTCTAAGCACGACAATATGTTTTTGAGGTTTAAAGAGGCAGAGAATCCGGGTCTTTCCTGTAAACAAAAACATTAAATCCGTGATTCTCGAAGAAAGGGAAGACACGGAGAAGAAACTCACTATTCCAAGAGACTTTAAAGCTTGGCTTCCATTTAACCACGAGAATATCAAGCTATGGGAGGAAATTCCCAAAGTTGATGTCCCTATTGCAAAAGTTGCTATGAAGACTTCTATCTCCTTTGAGGACACTTCTTGTCTAAAGGACGCAATGGACGGAAAAGCGGAGACTGTGCTAAAAAGATGCTGGGAAACATTGGCAGCAGTTATAAAAACTAATATTGTGGCTAACTCCATGGCTATGTCCATGTGTCTATGGATAGATGAGCTATTAGATCAGATAGTGTCTAACACTCCTAGAGAAATACCATCAGACTACCTGCCTTTGTTAAAACTAGCGACACAGTTTTTGGCTGATGCATCAGCAGAATCGGTTAGATTCGCGTCCAGAAGTAGCGTGCTTTCTAATTCAGTGAGGCGTGCAATTTGACTTAAGACTTGGTCGGTGGATAGCCATTCAAAGAACAAGCTTTGCTCCATTCCCTTTTCCAGTTCCCATGTTTTTGGCCTAGTTCTTGATGAGATCCTGGAAAGGGCAGCAGATAAGAAAAAAGGTTTCCCCGAGGATAAAACAAAAAAGATTCCAGTCCTTTCATAAATCCCATCGGTCCCCTAAACGAGACTATAGGGGTAAAGGTGAAACGGGCAGATGGTCTTAAAGGAAAGGGGGAAGAGATAAGGCAGGCCAATTTTCCTCTGGCCCTTCGAGCAGACCCTGATGCTATAGGGGTTGGGGGGAGGCTCCGTTTTTTTATGGGAAAGTGGCAGTCCATAACAGAGAACCAATGGCTCTTGCGGATAATAAGGGAGGGATACAAAATAGATTTTTCCCATCCTCCCCCGCAGCATTTTCAAATTACCCGTCCTCTCTCTCCCTCGGCCTCTCAAAGCCTTTGGCAGGATATAATAACCCTGGAAATAGGTTCAGGTCACTATTCCTCCCTCTTCTTAATACTGAAACCGTCGGGCAAAAGACGTACAGTAATAAATCTCAAACCTCTAAATCAATGGGTAGAGTACAGAAGGTTCAAGATGGAAACAATCAGATCCAGCATCCCATTAATACAAAAAGATTTGGTAATATGCACCCTAGATCTCAAGGATGCATATTATTATGTTCCTATCCATCCAACCCATCATCAATATCTGAGGTTTGCCCTAGAGCGAGGAAACAGAGTGTATCATTTCCAGTTCACCTGTCTACCATTCGGTGTATCGTCGGATCCCCAAATTTTCACCAAAGTGATAACGGAGGTTGCAGCCTTTCTAAGACAACAGAGCATAATCATAATACCCTACCTAGACGATATGCTTTTAGTAGCCGAATCAGAGTCTCTCCTTCAGCAACAGAAACGGACCATCGAAACCCTAGCATTCCTAGGATAGGGAGTCAACTGGGAAAAATCAAGTCTTCAACCAAGCACTGAGAAGGTGTTCTTAGGAGTGCTTTTGAACTTTCATCTCCAGATTTCTTCCCTGCCCCTAACAAAACAAAAGGAAATCGGTCTGAAAATTCAGAATTTCCAGAGAAAAACTTTCACGATGGTCAGGTTCGCCATGCGAATCTTAGGTCTGATGACGTCATTTATTCCCATTTTAAAATGGGCCCAGGCTCACACAAGTCCCCTGCAAAGGGCAGTCCTGTCTACCTGGAACAAACAGTCTTCAGGTCTAGACAAAAGGATGAAGTTGGCAGCAGATATAAAGCTTTCCCTTTCCTGGTGGACAAAACCCTCAAACCTAAGAATGGTGGTAGACTGGATCCTCCTTCCTGACTATTGTGCAATTCTCTACAGATGCCAGTCAAAGAGGTTGGGGTGCGAATGTAGAGGGCAGATACTTTCAAGGCTCATGGTCTTCCGAACTACAAGGAAGGTCTTCAAACTTCAAAGAACTAAGGGCAGTCTGGGAAGTTTTCCAACAGTGCCAAGAGCTAGTCAGAGGAAATCGCATAAAAATTTTCTCGGACAACAGTACAACCATCTCCTACCTTGGTCGGCAGGGAGGCCCAAAAGGGGTACAGTTACAAGTTCTAGCAGCACAGATCTTCCGGTGGGCAGAAGTGAACATTCTTTCGGTATCAGCAGTCCATCTCAAAGGATCCAAAAACACAGTAGCAGACAACCTCAGCAGGGAATAAATCTGGTTCTCCGAGTGGGAATTGAACCCAGACATTTTCAAGCGAATAATTCAAAGATGGAGCACACCCTCCATAGATTTGTAAGCAACCAGGAAAAACAGGAAACGTTGGTGTTTTTTCTCCATCAGCCCGAGTGACAATCCAGAAGGCGTGGACGCGCTCCCCCAGCCCTGGGTAGTAGGTCTTCTATATGTCTTCCCACCGATCCCACTAATTTCAAGAGTATTGTGGAAGATAAGACAAGAGCAGGTGACTCTAATTCTGGTAGCGCTTTATTGGCCCAAAAAGAACTAGTTCCCATTGTTACATCAGATGCTGTTAGATCGTCCATTCACACTTCCACACCGGGAAGACCTTCTGTCTCAAGGTCCCTTGTATCATCAAGACGTCCACCTTCTCCAGTTAACAGCGTGGATCCTGAGAGTCAGATCTTAGCTTCCAAAGGCCTGTCTTATCGCATAATCACAACTCTGCAGGCTAGTGGAAAGCCGGTAACATCAATCATATATTCCTGAATATGGAAACAATTTTGTTCGTTTTCAGGAGATTCAGTCATGGATTCAGTTCATCCGACATCCCTAAAAAACTGGAATTCCTCCAACAGGGATTCAATATAGTCCTTAGGCCGAATACATTAGAAGTGCATATTTCTGCCCTTAATGCTTTTTGTAGACTATCCCTTGGCAGACCACCCATGGATATCAAGGTTCACCAGAGCAATTTCTCACCTGAGACCTACAGTTAGAGATCTTGTACCACCATGGGACTTAAACCTAGTGTTAAGAGCCTTATGTAAACCTCCATTTGAACCTTTGGAGCAGGCGGAGATAGATCTACTTTCCATGAAAGCAGTTTTTTGGTAGCGGTCAACACGGCAAAACGGGTAGGTGAGATCCAAGTGCTCTTGGTACTGGATCCTTACCTTAAAGTCCTAGACGACAGGTTGATTTTCAGATTGGATCCCTCTTTTCTCCCCAAAGTGGTATCCAATGCAAACTTAAATCAGGAAGTAATCCTACCATCCTTTTGCCAGTCTCCAAAAAACAAGAAGGAAAAATCATTTCATACCCTGGATGTCAAAAGGTTGGTCATTCGCGGTGTGGAATTGACAGCTCCCTGGAGATGGAACTTGAATTTGTTTCTACAATACTCAGGAGCAAACAAAGGCAAAAAAGCCTTTAAACCAACTTTGGCAAGATGGATAACTAAGACTATCGCTCTTGCATATGAGTCAGAAGCAAAAGACCCGCCAATTTCCATTAGAGCTCACTCCACTAGAGCAGTTTTCACATCCTGGGCGGAGAAGACAGGAGCATCAGTGGAACAAATCTGCCAAGCAGCAACTAGGTCTAATATGTCCACCTTTAGCAAACACTATAAGTTAGATGTTCTGTCTAGCAAAAAGCTAGCTTATGGTCGTAAAGTCCTTCAAGGAGTAGTCCCGCCCTAATAACCGTTTGATTTGGTATTACTCCTGTCGTGCTGTCATGATGGATGAACTGGTAAAATAGGAATTATTCCTACCGTTAATTACGTTTCCAGGAGTCCTTCATGACAGCACCGTTATATTCCCTCCCCTACTCCTCATGTTAATGTGAATGAAACATTGGTAAATTTAATAAAATAGAGTTGCATCCATCCTGGTGTGATGATTGTTACAAACACTGAGGGTGAGGGGGGGGTGCTTTTAACCTCTTATGTGTTTCTTGTCCCTAGAGGATCAGAGGAACTAACGCCTGTCGTGCTGTCATAATGGACTCCTGGAAACATAATTACGGGTAGGAATAATTCCTATTTTTCTGATTAGCTATGTTTCTTTCCTCATTTGCAGGACCTTAGGTATCCATGGTTACGACCACTAGCAATTAGCTGTCACTATATCATTTTTCGTAACCATGGATACCTGAGGTCCTGCAATGCCTACACATGAGGAAAGAGGCATAGTGAATCAGAAGAACTATACTACATTTCTAATTGGAGATATTTGCTAATATTATACCTACCACATATTGGGATAGGATCTTGAAGATGGTAATACCTCTTTAAGTTTTAACATTGACTTGTAAAAGTGGTTTGTCACCATGACAGCATAATTTAGATAGACACAACCTTGACTCTCTTTACCACACAGTATAATAAAATTTAGTTATGGTCAACTGCTGTATTTTATATCCCTGATTTAGGTGTTGGCACAATAATGCATTTGTATACAGACATATTTTTCTAGTATTGATGTCTGAAAGTATTCTTGTTACATTAGTTTTCAGTGGCGTGTGAATTCCTAAATGAAGAGCTGAAAACCACACAGTTGCCTGTTACACATGCATTTTCGTTTGGTATGTACAAATTCTTATAGCATGCCGGAGTATTTGGTGCATGAAAAATATAGCGATGTACCATGTTAGCCAGTAGATAGAATAATATTAATCCAATAGAGAGGAGATGATGAAAAGCTGCACTCACCGTTTTTGTAAAAATAAGAGTCCTTTATTTCATATTCGGATAAAATGAATGGAAAGCAGGGAGTGCGGGGAGGAGGTGGACGACAGCTGTTTCACGCTCTAACTAGCGCTTCTGCGTGTCCATGTGAAGAATAATATTAAAAATTGAGAGTCCAAATGCGAAGGTTGACTTATTCGAGACAATGTGGGCTCCCTTGGATTCTTTCTTGGATTATTTCTGGGCCCAACAAAATATATAGACCCTTGATTCCCATTACTTTCCCTTATCTTTCCCTTCATTCAAGGCTTTCATAATCAGTGTTGTCTCTAAGTTGTGTCAATATTATGACTTAATAATGTGGTCATTTTTTTATTTTCTAATAGTATAAATTTTAAATAAGCCTCAACAGCGCTACTCCCTTGTTATGTTTCTTGATTTGCAATATTTTATTTCTGGGATCTTCTGAAGTGTTCTACATGTATGATTTACCTCAGTATTCTGATTTTCGATTACATATTTTTGAATTGTGTTGTATGTTATCTATGTTTATATGCTAATAAAAATGACTGTTTAAAAAAAATTGAGAGTCGTCAGTGGTTTAATGGCTAACTGAAAAGATGGTAACATAACGCAATCTATCGAGACTACTCAGGTCTCTACTAAGAGACCTGAGTAGTCTCAAATGTTTGCTACTTGTTATCAACTCTTCAGTTAACCATTAAAAGTTATCAACCATGGAGTTCTCTTAATTTTTAATAATTTTCTATTAGTATTTGTTAGCATCATGGAGCATAGGTATTTTAAAGTAGAGCTGTCATTGAGTTTTTATAACCTAAACTAATGCCAACTATATAAAGACACCGTATTGCTCATTACATCTATACCTTTAGTTTAGAAACCTGAGTTTACATTTTAGAGAAATTTTTATGTTGAATTGTTATGCAAATGAGACGCAAGTACAGTGGGTGGGCACATCTTACAGCTCTGCTGCCTCTCTTCCCTATTCTGCTCCTGCCACATGTCTCCTCTTAGTAATTGACAGGTCACTCTTAAGTGACCTGCCTTTCCAGCTCGAGATCTAGTGAAAGCGCCGTCAATGACCATGTAATTTTTTCCTGCTGTCTGTGCTAATTGTTCTTTTGAAGAATACTGTCACTGTGTGTCTGGCATGATCTCCAAACTATGCAGTATCAATCAGGAGAAAGGTGCAAAAATATTTCCAAGGTATTACATATACCATGGAATGTGGTGAAGATGGTCATAAGAAGTGGGTTAAAAATTGGGACAATGGTAACATTACCTAGAACTGGACATCATTCAAAATGTGATTTAAAGTCAAGAAAAAAATGAATCCAGGAGGCTGCAAAGTGGCCTACAGCAACATTAAAGGAGCTGCAGAAATTTCTGTTAAGTACTGTTTGAGTACTCCATGTGACAATCTCCCATATTCTTCATATAACAACCAATATATATAATATCCGACAAGGGGTCAATGTATTAAAAAAGACCTTTATTATAATAGCAATTTGAGTACATGGCGGCAAAGAAAAGAGCGTACACACATATATAGTAATACCATATACTAGTGAATATAATGTGAATATTTAAATTGCAAAGACATATTTCAATTGCAAAGACACCTGGGCTGGATAATGGTAGCTCAAATTTAACTAATACATACTAGTAGTATATCCTAGATCCCATGGTAAAGGATATAATCCTAAGTAGTGGAAGCCAATATAGGCATTCTCAAGAGGTGATCTTTAGGTGTATATCTGTCTTTCTATCAGGGGATGTATTATATCAAACTAAATTAATTCCCAAGTACCAATAGTGTTATATAGCATTCATTCATACCTGGTATATAGTGTCTGCACATATAGCAGTAGCTCTGGATACAATAGTCCTACTCTTAGTGTGGCGCTCGCCCCGACGCGCGTTTCGGTGCGTCCTTCATCAGGGGGTGACGTCAGACTCCAAGTGCCAGGTTTAAAAAGAGGCTGCCAACCAATGGGGGGTGAGCAGGGAGGTAACACAGGATATTCCCGGCGCATGCCGAGATCCCTCCGCAACAGGCGCCATGCAGCTAAGGCGGCCGGGCCACGTGAGTGGTCACATGACTCGTCGCTCAGGACACACGGTCACGTGCAGTCACGTGACCGCAGGTCCTATGCCGCATAAAGACGCCCGCACCGGTGGAAGCCCGGAGCGACCTAGAAACACCCGCGTATCCCTGCTCATCAACATTCCGGCAGAAAAGAAAATGTATGTATGAAGCAGCATGGTTATATCTAGCATTATAACTTATATGCCTATGAAACCTATCTAAATGGATCAATGTACATATGTATGGCACCACATTAAAGTATGTATTAAAGTGCAATGTGAATAAATTAGTCAATTTGTGCATAATTATCTATATATATAATCGTCTTATCCCGTCTGTCTGTCTGTCCAGGAAATCCCGCGTCGCTCATGGGTCCGGCAGCGGCCAATCAGCGCCGGGGGATTTCTAAAAAAAGATGGCGGCCGTTAGCGGCTCATCTGCGGGACGGAGCTGAGCGGCGATGCAGCCGGGAGATGACCAGCGCGAGGCGCTCATCTCCCGGCCGGCAACAGCAGAAGGAACCCGAACGCCGGACCCATCTGGGGGACGGAGATGCAGCCGGAAGATGAGCGGCGCGAGGCGTTCATCTCCCGGCCCGTAGCAGCGGAAGGACCGCCGGCGTCGCTGACCTCCATGCGGAAGGGAGGACCGGGGACCAGCGCAGCGGGTCAGGATACTTCTGCTGCGAGCGCCCGCTCATGTCCCGGGTTCTCGCAGCGGAAGTAGCCGCACAGGCAGCGCCGCTCCCCGGTCCTCACCAAGACGATTCGATGATTGGTCGTGGTCTTCGGACCCGACCAATCACTGATCTTAGCGCAAAGCTTAAACACCGCTGTGCTGATTGGTCGCCGACGCTGCCCGCGACCAATCACCGATTTGGGCGCCAATTTTGAATATCGGCCGCGACCAATCACCACAGCGGTGCTTAAATGTGGAGCCAAGATCGGTGATTGGTCGCGGCCGATATTTAAATTTGGCGCCCAAATCGGTGATTGGTCGCGGCGGATATTTCAATTTGGCGCCCAAATCGGTGATTGGTCGCGGTCAGCGTCCGCGACCAATTAGCACAATAGTGTTTAACTTTGGCGCCAAGATCAGTCATTGGTCGCGGGCCAAGACAGCGACCAATCACCGATTTGTGCGGCAGATTTAAATAGCGGCCGAGACCAATTGGATGTCAGCGCCGCTGCCTGTGCGGATACTTCCGCTCCGAGAACCCGGGACATGAGCGGGCGCTCGCAGCAGAAGTATCCCGACCCGCAGCGCCACTCCCCGGTCCTCCCTTCACACCCTAGCCGCTGATGTCCCCACAGTATCCGCATGGTGTTACAAAGGTCCGGACATTTGTGTTAAAAATCGCTGATTGGTCGCGGGCGCTGCCCGCGACCAATCACCGATTTGGGCGCCAAATTTAAATATCGGCCGCGACCAATCACCGATCTTGGCTCCACATTTAAACACCGTTGTACTGATTGGTCGCGGACGCTATTTAAATGTGCCGCCAAAATCGGTGATTGGTTGCGCACAGCGTCGGCGACCAATCAGCACAGCGGTGTTTGAATTTGCCGCCAAGATCGGTGATTGGTCGCGGCCAGCGCCAGCGACCAATCAGCGATTTTTAACACAAATGTCCGGACCTTTGTAACACCATGCGGATACTGTGGGGACATCAGCGGCTAGGGTGTGAAGGGAGGACCGGGGAGCGGCGCTGCGAGTCCGGATACTTCTGCTGCGAGCGCCCGCTCATGTCCCGGGTTCTTGCAGCGGAACTAAACGCACAGACCGCGGCGCTGACATCCATGCGGCTAGGGTGTGAAGGGAGGACCGGGGAGCGGCGCTGACATCCAATTGGTCGCGGCCGCTATTTAAATTTAAATGTGGCGCCAAAATCGGTGATTGGTCACGCCCAGCGTCGGCGACCAATCAGCAAAGCGGTGTTTAAATGTGGAGCCAAGATCGGTGATTGGTCGCGGCTGATATTTAAATTTGGCGCCCAAATCGGTGATTGGTCGCGAGCAGCCAGGGACCAATCAGCGATTTTTAACACAAATGTCCGGACCTTTGTAACACCATGCGGATACTGTGGGGACATCAGCGGCTAGGGTGTGAAGGGGGGAGCGGCGCTGCGGGTCGGGATACTTCTGCTCCGGGCGCCCGCTCATGTCCCGGGTTCTCGCAGCGGAAGTACCCGCACAGGCAGCGGCGCTCCCCCGTCCTCACTAATACGATTCCGCTCCCCGCTCCTCACCAATACGATTCGCTGATTGGTCGCGCTCTCCACACCCGACCAATCAGTGATCTTGGCGCTAAAGTTAAACACCGCTCTGCTGATTGGTCGCGTCCGCTGCCCGCAACCAATCACCGATTTGGGCGCCACATTTAAACACTGCTGTGCTGATTGGACGCGGACGCCGGACGCGTCCAATCAGCAAGATTGGCGCCAAATTTAAGCAACGCTCTGCTGATTGATCGCGGTCGCTGGCCGAGATCAATCGGCAGTATTGGCGCAAAATTTAAACACCGCTCTGCTGATTGGTCGCGGTTGTCAGCCGTGACCAGTCAGCAGTATTGGCGCCAA
This sequence comes from Phyllobates terribilis, assembly GCF_046119375.1. Classification (NCBI taxonomy): domain Eukaryota; kingdom Metazoa; phylum Chordata; class Amphibia; order Anura; family Dendrobatidae; genus Phyllobates; species Phyllobates terribilis. The sequence continues at coordinate 276,455,630 of NW_027362769.1, read as the reverse complement.
ATTAAACCTCACTCTGCTGATTGGTCGCAACCACCGGCCGCGACCAATCTGCGTTTTTGGTGCCAAATTTAAACAACGCTTTGCTGATTGGTCACGGTCACCGGCCGAGACCAATCAGCAGCATTGGGGCCAAATGTAAACCCCGCTCTGCTGATTGGTCACGGTCGCCGGCCGCGAACAGTCAGCAGTATTGGCGCCAAATTTAAACCTCACTCTGCTGATTGGTCGCGGCCGGTGGTTGTGACCAATCTGGGCTTTTTGTGCCAAATTTAAACACCGCTCTGCTGATTGGTCGCGGTCGCGACTAATCAGCGATTTTGGTGCCAAATTTAAATACCGCACTGCTGATTGGTCGCGGCCGCCATCCGAGACCAATCAGCGAGATTGGCGCCAAATTTAAACAACGCTCTGCTGATTGTTCGCAGTCGTCGGCCTCGACCAATCAGCGATTTTGGCGCCAAATTTAAACAACTCTCTGCTGTTTGGTCGCGGCCGGCGACCAATCTGCGATTTTGGCGCCGAATTTAAACCCCGCTCTGCATCACTCTGCTGATTGGTCGCGGTCGGCGGCCACGACCAGTCAGCAGTATTGGCGCCAAATTTAAACACCGCTCGGCTGATTGGTCGCGACTAATCAGCGATTTTGGTGCCAAATTTAAACACGCTCTCCAGTCCTCACTAACACGGTTCGCTGATTGGTCGCGGCCGCCGCCCGCGACCAGTCATCGATATTGCCGCCAAATTTAAACACCGCTTTGCTGATTGGTCGCGTTCGGCAAACGCAACCAATCAGCGATTTTGGCGCCAAATTTAAACACAGCTCTGCTGATTGCACCCGGTCGGCCGCATACCTATTCTAGAATACCCGATGCATTAGAATCGGGCCACCATCTAGTTACAATATAATACAAAAAGTGATATATTAAGAACTCTAAAAACGTGTACATATATGAGTCCTTAAACATTACATGATTAGAGACAATAGTGATATATCTTTGTACATAAATGAGCACCACAATATATTACACCAATCCATACATTGTGCAACACTGATAAAAATATATAATAAAGACATCCATATCATCCAAAAGGCAAGTGAATAAATTAATTATACGTAGTACATCATAGCAATAGATCAATACTACAGTAAACGACAATGTACAACCACATATGCATACACACACACACACACACATGCATATACATGTGTGTGTATATATATATATACATACACATACGTATACGCATAACTAAATATTACATGATTACCAAAATACACCATCATTGGATACAAAGTGCACTAGTGGATAATAGATAATAATGGTCCACATACAGTGTAATCAAACACACCATGTGGGCCACATAAGTAAACAACTTGACTCCACGTGACTGTGTGTCCTGGGCGACGAGTCATGTGACCCCTCACGTGGCCCGGCCGCCTTAGCTGCATGGCGCCTGTTGCGGAGGGATCCCGGCATGCGCCGGGAATATCCTGCGTTACCTCCCTGCTCACCCCCCATTGGTTGGCAGCCTCTTTTTAAACCTGGCACTTGGAGTCTGACGTCACCCCCTGATGAAGGACGCACCGAAACGCGCGTCGGGGAGAGCGCCACACTAAGAGTAGGACTATTGTATCCAGAGCTACTGCTATATGTGCAGACACTATATACCAGGTATGAATGAATGCTATATAACACTATTGGGAATTAATTTAGTTTGATATAATACATCCCCTGATATATATATATATATACACCTAAAGATCACCTCTTGAGAATGCCTATATTGGCTTCCACTACTTAGGATTATATCCTTTACCATGGGATCTAGGATATACTACTAGTATGTATTAGTTAAATTGGAGCTACCATTATCCAGCCCAGGTGTCTTTGCAATTGAAATATGTCTTTGCAATTTAAATATTCACATTATACTCACTAGTATATAGTATTACTATACATGTGTGTGCGCTCTTTTCTTTGCCGCCATGTACCCAAATTGCTATAATAAAGGTCTTTTTTAATACATTGACCCCTTGTCGGATATTTTATATATTGGTTGTTGTTGTTGTTTTCTTCCGATTGGTCTACCAATCTATCTAGCAGATATACATTTTGTTATTATGTGGACTAATTGGACCATTAAGAATATATATAAATACAAATGTATATCATCTGCTTGTCCTTTGCAATATTTTTCCTATATTCTTCATATGTCTGACCTGTGGGGTAAGGTGGCAAGAAGGTCACCTTTTTTCACAAAGAAAAATGTCCAAATCTGGCTGGGTTTATCCAAAACCTACATAAAGTCTGCCAAAAGCATGTGGGAAGCATGTTATGGTATAATGAGATCATGATTTAACTTTTTGGTCATAATTTCAAAAGGTATATTTGGGACAAAGCCAACACTGCGCATGACCGAAACAACACCATACCCACAGTGGCGCATGGTAGATGCAGCATTTTCCTTTGGAGCTTTTTTCAGCAATTTGGAGTGGGTACTTAGTCATGAGATAGAGGGAGTTTGAACCTTTCCAAATATCAGTCAATTTTGCGTCAAAACCTTCAGGTCTGTGCTAAAAGGCTGAATATAAAATGGAATTTTGCTTTTCAGCATGACGACTTTAAGCATATCTCCAAACTAAGAATGGTTTCACCCAAATAATAATAATGTTTTGGAATGGCCCAGCCAGAGGCCAGACCTGAATCCAATTGAAAATCTGTGGGTTCTTATTAAGATGGCTGTTACACAGGAAATGCCCTCGCAACCTGACAGATTGGAATGCTACTGCAAGGAAGAGTGGGCAAAGATTGCCAATTCTACACCGCGTGCAGAATTATTAGGCAAATGCGTATTTTGATCACTTTGATACTTTTTATACATGTTGTCCTACTCCAAGGTGCATAGGCTTGAGAGCCAACTACCAATTAAGTAAATCTGGTGATGTGCATCTCTGTAATGAGGAGGGGTGTTGACTAATGACATCAACACCCTATATAAGGTGTGCTTAATTATTAGGCAACTTCCTTTCCTTTGGCAAAATGGGTCAGAAGAGAGATTTGACGGGCTCTGAAAAGTCCAAAATTGTGAGATGTCTTGCAGAGGGATGCAGCCGTCTTGAAATTTCCAAACTTTTGAAGCGTGATCACCGAACAATCAAGCGTTTCATGGCAAATAGCCAACAGGGTCGCAAGAAGCGTTTTGGCCAAAAAAGGCGCAAAATAACTGCCCATGAATTGAGGAAAATCAAGCATGAAGCTGCCAAGATGCCATTCGCCACCAGTTTTGCCACATTTCCGAGCTGCAACGTTACTGGAGTATCAAAAAGCACAAGGTGGGCGATACTCAGGGACATGGCCAAGGTAAGAGAGGCTGAAAAACGACCACCTTTGAACAAGAAACAAAAGATAAAACGTCAAGAATGGGTCAAGAAATATCTTAAGACTGATTTTTCAAAGGTTTTATGGACTGATGAAATGAGCGTGACTCTTGATGGGCCAGATGGATGGGCTAGAGGCTGGATCAATAAAGGGCAGAGAGCTCCACTCCGACTCAGACGCCAGCAAGGTGGAGGTGGGGTACTGGTATGGGCTGGTATCATCAAAGATGAACTTGTGGGACCTTTTCAGGTTGAGGATGGAGTGAAGCTCAACTCCCAGACCCACTGCCAGTTTCTGGAAGACAGCTTCTTCAAGCAGTGGTACAGGAAGAAGTCGGTATCATTCAAGAAAAACATGATTTTCATGCAGGACAATGCTCCATCACATGCATCCAACTACTTCACCCCGTGGCTGGACAGTAAAGGTCTAAAAGAAGAAAAAATAATGACATGGCGCCCTTGTTCACCTGATCTGAACCCCATATAGAACCTGTGGTCCATCATAAAATGTGAGATCTACAGGGAGGGAAAACAATACACCTCTCGGAACAGTGTCTGGGAGGCTGTGGTGACTGCTGCACGCAATGTTGATCGAAAACAGATCAAGCAACTGACAGAATCTATGGATGGAAGGCTGTTGAGTGTCATCATAAAGAAAGGTGGCTATATTGATCACTATTTTTTTGGGTTTTTGTTTTTGCATGTCAGAAATGTTTATTTCTAAATTTTGTGCACTGATATTGGTTTACCTGATGAAAATAAACAAGTGAGAAGGATTATATTTGGTTTTTTATAAAGTTGCCTAATAATTCTGCACAATAATAGTTACCTACACAAACAGATATCCTCCTAAGATAGCCAAATCTAGAAAAAAAAAACACTCCAACTTCCAAAAATATTAAGCTTGGATATTTGAGTCTTTTGGGTTGATTGAGAATATAGTGTTGATCAATAATAAAAATAATCCTCTAAAATACAACTTTCCTAATAATTCTGCACACAAGATATGCCATGCTGATAGACTCCCACTCAAAAAGGCTGAATGATGTCATAAATTCAAAGAATACTTCAACAAAGTATTAGTTTAAGGGTGTTCAACCACAATATTTTAGTTCCTAGTTAGCTTCACGCAGCCATTTTCTGTTTTTTCTTTTTCATTTTTTCCTCTTTTTCCAAGAGCCATAACTTTATAGTTTTTTCTTCCACATAGCCACATGAAGGCTTGTTTTTGGTGGGATGAATTGTACTTTTGATTGACACCATTCATTTTATCATGTGATGATGCATTGTAAAGCGGGAAAAAATGCAAGTGCATCGAGATTGCAAAAAATGTGCGAGTCAACAATGTTTTTTTTATTTACCATATTCATTGTATGGTAAGTCTGACCTGGCAATATGATTTTCTAGGTCTGTGCAATTACACAGATGCCAAACATGTGTAGTTGTTGTTTTTTTAATTAAGTGGTGAAAATTTTTTTTGAAATTTATAAAAAAAAAAAAAAAAAAAAATATTGATTGTGTCAAAATTTTGTGAGACCCGTTCTCAATTTTCGGGATATGGGGCTTTTTTTTAGATATAATGTTTTGATTGCCTCTTTTTGCAATATTGTGGTTGCCAAAAAAAAACGTAATTCTGGCATTTTAATATTTTCTTTTATTGCTCTGTTTACCGATTGTATTTATTTATTTTATATTTTGATAGATTAGACTTTTGTAAATGCAGTAATACAAAATGTGTTATTTTTACTTTCAAATGGGGCAAAAAAGGGTGATCGAACTGTTATATATATATATTTTTTTTTTAAAAAAATGAAAAACATTTTTCATCACTTTTTACTTTTTCTTAGTCCTTTTAGGGGACTTGAACCTGTGATAATGTGATCGCTTGTGTGATACACAGCAGTGCTACAGCACTGCTATGTATAGTCAAAAATTTCAGTCTCCTGTGAACTGACTTTCACAGTAGTGCCGTAATGACAGGCAGTCCACAGTTGTCATGGCAACTAATCAGCTCCCCACAGTTATGTCACAGGCACGCCAATGGGTGTATAGAATGCTGCACTCTCCTGCCTGCGCGCATTAAATGCCACCGTCAGAGCTTGACAACGGCATTTAACTAGTTAACATCTCTGCTTCACATGCGGCTGTTAGAGACAGATGATGGCTGAAAAATTCGAGCCTCCATCAAAGTCAGGGACCTGGCATTTGACTTAACTGTACCTCATATGTCAACTTAACTGTACCTCATACGTCGGGAAGCGATTAAAGGTCTGAAATAATTCTTTGCATGATTTTTTTAAATGAGAAAAATTTGTCATTATAACTGAGATGTGTAGACTTTTTATATCCTCTGTAATCGGCATTATGGTGTCTTTACATTGCTTTACCCCTGAACACAATGATTGGCTGCCACAGTCATGTGCTTTGGTTGTGACATCATTTTTGCATCCATGTCAGCAGAGATCGGGGACAGCATTGAAGAAGTAGCACTTAGATGGGGATAGGGTAATAAGTAAGATTTTTTTTTAAGTTTTAAAAAAGTGAAAAGGTGGAAAACGCCTTTAAGGCTTGCATATGACTGTAGTGTATTAAACTGCTAAAACTGTTATTTTATTTTTAGGTCCCAAGATTATTATAATTTTCTGCCCATTAAAAGCACAGCATTAGGTTTGTGTGATTACCCCATAGAATGTTTCCCATGTACAGCATGTTGACAACCTAGGATCAACTACCCACTCATATTATGCATTAAAATCCACTCAAAAAGGCTTTTTCTAACAATTTAGGATTATATTACTTAAAATATTCCTGTCATTCACCTCTGAAGGTCCCAGGCGTTTGATGATGACATATTTTCTATCATGAGTTTACCTTTACACAGAGACTAGTGTTGAACGAGTATGTTCTATTAACCCTCGGGCTCGGGCCGAGCTTCGAGTATTTACAGCTGCTCGGTGATATGTTTGAATCGCTCCCGTGTGCATGATTTGCGACTGTTTGACAGTTTTATTACATGTGAGGAATGTCTATTTCTTACACATTCCTCACATGTAATAAAGCTGTCAAATAGTTGCAAATCATGCACACGGGAGCGATTTATACATATCACCGAGCAGCTGTAAATCCTCGGAGCTCGGCCCGAGCATACTCTGAACAGAACATACTCGCTCAACACTAATAGAGACCATATATTACCTGGTTTGCACCATCTATCACACCATTATTAAGTTGGAAGTGTTCTAGTGGCTCCACAACGAATGTAAGTGAATGCGTCCCGTCAATTCCTTTGCTACAACGCCAAAAATCTATATCCCTTGAATATTGGGTGTTATTCATTTGTGTACAATGGAGACACAACAATACCCAAAGCAAAATCCTTTTGAACCCAGGATGTCTCTTCCATGGAACAAAGGAGGCCCAGCACTTCTCCATCTATACGTAAATAAATCTCAATTTGTTTGTCTTTTTCCAGTAGATATCCTGTTTAAAACACCTGGACACTGCAGTAGGCCTCTGCTTCAAAAGATATTTTAATACGTTTTTCTCGCCCTAGCTCTAACTAGCTTCCTCTCTTCCCCATATGTTCAATGTGACATCTACTTCATAGAGTTTTAAGTGTAAGCTCTTCTCCCAATGTTTTATGTGAGGGTGACATCCGTAGATATGTTATGGATTTTAATTTTTTCATGGCACCTCTCCATTTTGGAAGATGCAAGGGAGGCTGATTTACAGATGGTCTCCCAAGCTCACCTTATGCCACAACCTCCTTGGATCCCACATTACCTATGTGGGACTCAGAGCTGGGCTTCTCTGTGTGGTTACACAGCTACTTCAGAGAGCTCTGAAATTCCTGGCTAGAGGTAGCCAGAAGTGACAGTAAGGCCCCAACCTCCCCAGAACCCTCTGGGACCTGCTCTGGGTCAGTAACTGATGATGAGGATCCAGAAGGCAGCGCGTTACCTGCATTCTGGGCACTCTGATTGCGGATGGCAGCTGCTATGCAGGCTATCTCCCTGGGGGATAACAAAACTTTCTCATCAACCTGACAAGCTGTGAGTAACCCTTTTTGTCACAGTGACGGACTGGGGATGACACTTCTCCTTCACACTGACAGGTTGTGGAACACACTTTCCCACCATCCTGACAAGCTGTGGGACACGCTATCCCACTATCTTGACGGACAGTGGGTAACACTGTTCCCTCACCCTGACCGGCTGTGGGACAGACTTTCCCACCGCCCTGGCAGACAGTGAGACGCACCATCCCGCCATCCGGACAGACAGTTGGTAACACTTTTCCCTCACCCTGAATGACTGTGAGACATTCTTTCCCATCATCCGGACAATCTGTGGATAAAAGCATGACAAAGGGAGTGTAATAAACCTGCATGTGTTTGGACCAAAACCATTTTGCCTTTGCGAATGCTACCTAATGCTTACCTACATTTGAGAGTGAATCCCTACAATTGGTGTTTGAAATGCTGGTGTGAAGTCCCAGAGAGCACAGGAGATTGCAGTGTAAAAATTTAATGTCCTGGGTAAAGGAAGCTACAGCATTGCAAACAGTCAAAAACTTGGAGGAGCTTGTTAAGTAATTAGTCCATGTGCAGCATCAGCAAATACAGCAGTACCAGCAGCAGACCCAACAGGAAACCAATAAACTCATAATCCCAGCAGTTTCATCAGCAGCAGGAGTTGTGGTAGCAGTTACACCAGCAGCAGCATCCACAACAGTTAAAGCAGGTTCAGCAGTAGCATTAGCAGCAGATGGCTTTTTTCGCAGAAGCTATCCGGGCCAGAGAGATGGCTCCACCCACCAGCCAAAGCAAAGATAATTGCTGGAGACGAATGGTACTGGAGGCCTTATGGGAAATGACTCTGGAAGACTGCATAGAGGCTTTGTTGACTGTATTTGAGAGAGTGACAGTCAAAGAGAAATTCCCCCCAGAGCAATGGGCAGAAGTCCTAGCTCCATACCTTATTGGTATTGCAGAATGCTTACTATGATCTTGCCCTGCAGGATGCCAAGGAGTACGACAAGCTGAAGGCCTAGATTATGGCACATTTGAGCATCGCTCTGGTAGGTCGGGCGCAGCGTGTGCTACCAAAGGGACTAACCTCCTTGGTCCTAGATGTTCAATTTGTTACACCTGGTGCATAAATTGCTGCAGCCTGAGACATATTCTCCACCACAGATAATGGAAAATGTGGTAGTTGAAAGATTTATCCACTAACTTATTAAGTCTGTTCTAAGCTGGGTTGCCCAAGGAGATCCCCAGAATGCAGATGACCTTGTGGGCCTCGTGGAACAATACTTGGCTATGGATAACTCCCTGAGCAACCATGTGAGCCAGAGGTCACATTTCTGGGAGACCCAAAAGAACGGAGTCCAAGTCTGAGGGGTACACACAGACCCAGAAGGGGTCAGAGCGGAGTTGAAAGAGTACATCTCGTGCCATTGTCTGTTGGAGGTGTCATGTCCTGGGTCATATATCAGCCAATTGTCCCTAAACTTCGGAGCCGATGGATTGTTCCGTTGGCTGGCTCTACTCCTGCTTCGCCTATCCTGCCTGCAGTGCTGTTCCTCATTCTGGGTCAGACCTCAGGAATGCCTGGTGAGTGCATGGTGCCCAAGTGATGGGACTTCTCTACTCAGAGAGTTTGGTCACCCTGGTAAGAGCCACATTCCCACATTTGTTTGTTACTGGGAAGAAAGTGGGGTGCTATTGTTATTGAACGTGACTTTGCGGTGTTCTGGGATCTATGGGCTAAAGCTGTAACACCCAGTGGTCCAGTATTCTGCCAGTAGTCAGCTAAGGTAACACAATCTCATGAGGTAAACAGTGATGTCTCTTTCACTGTACTGGCTAGAGTAGAGGATGAAGAAGCATCCCCTGTATCCAATATCCCTGACCTGGAGAAGGCCCCAAGACAAGTCAGGTACTACACAGGTCAGAGACTTAGCGTTAAAAGGTACTCTGGAAAATGTAAGTCTGTTAAACTGTGTAACCCAGGAGTCGGGAGCCGATAATCGTTTTCCACAATTTGTTAGGCATAATGATCTGATTTGTCAAGGGACTAAAGTGAGGGGCCAGCTGAAAAGGGTGCCTCCTCAAGGCACAAGGGGCACAATCCAGGGGATATAATCGGTTGGCTTGAGTGAGACAATTTAAGCCTGGGGATCGGGTACTTGTGTTAGTGCCCACAGAGGAGAACAGGTTCCTTAACCAGTGTCAGGATTCCTATAAGGTGATAGAAAAGGTGTGAGACATCAACTATAAAGTGCACCGATCTGGGAAAAGGAAGCCCTTTCCCATAAATTATGGCAACCTGCTAAAACCCCGAAGGGATAGGAACCCAATAGAAACCCTTTGCTTGTTGATCCAGTCAGAAGCCAACATTCCGGATGTCAAAGTAGCAGGAAATTTATCATCACCTCACAGACATCATGGCTGAAAATTTGTACCCAAAAATAGGGGCAGGGTATTGGAGTTACCAGGTCACACTTGTGTCATCTAACATGAACCTCCTATTCGAGTCAATTTAAAGCCATGTAGAATTCCTTAGGCCCACCAGGAGGTAGTCTCAGAGGAAGCAATGCTAAACTTGCCACACCCCCTCACAAAATCAGTTTTGGTAAAAAGGCCACCTGTAGCCACTGGGGGGTTGGCAGATTGTGCCCAGCCCTCGGCTTTGAGCAGAGGGGGGGAGGGTATGTTGTAATGCCAGGTAAGCTAGGGTTAAATTATTGCTTTGCAGGCTTTGATTCATGCCCTTGGTTAGCTCTCCATATAACCAGGCTAGGTGTTCATCGAAGTCACTTTGCTGGGAAAACTGAGCAGACTGGAGGTGTATTGGAACTATATACACACCAGAATCTCTCTCTGAGAAGAGTCTGCACAGGCCGTGTGCATAGAACCGCAAGTATCAGTGGTTGGTATGGACAATAGCTGTTTTGTTTGACCGAGCTGGGATTAACTAAGCCATGTGTGAATAGCCAGTGTCTATTCTGTTTAGTTAGTGCCTGGACAAGGCTAAGGATTTATGTTTATGATGTTGTTTTGACCAAAACCACATTGCTTGTGTGAATGCTACCTAATGTCTACCTACCTCACAGAGTGAATCCATACAGCACAAATATTGCTGAGATTTTCATAGTCGCAATGAAGCAAATGTGGTATAATATTAAGATACACAGAAAAGGATTCTCCATTTACTGATATGTGATTGAAACAATTTGAGAACCTACACTCCCAAACATAGAAATTGCAACACGAATTAGGAAAAGTCGTGTAATTACAGAACTCACAGGAGAGATAAACCTGTTACTGATATTCAACTGAGATAAAAGAAACAACATTTTCAAAACATTTCAATTTGTTCAGTATTTAGTATGCGTGCCTCATGCTGAAATACACCTGCTTATTTGGCTGCTATTAATGGTCGTCTCAGGAATGTTCTGCCATAGTGAATGCTCTTTCATACATAAATAATCAAGATCTGCTGCTTGCAGCTGCTTTTCCAATTGCCAACCATTGATGTCCTAGATGTGCTCGATGAGAAACAAGTCTAGAGATGCTGCAGGCCATGATAGTACATTTAAGCCCCATAGGTTACTCATGCTAGTATGAGCAACATGTGGCCTGTCATTGTCATGTTGAAAAACGGCTCCTAGGCCACTTTGATGAAATAGCCATGCTGTTAGTGTATTTGCTATGAAGCCTAGAAGGTATAGCTAATAGTGATGAATGAGCACTATAATGCTTGGGTACTCGTTGCTCAGGTTGAGCAAATTGGAGTGCTCGAGTGCTTGGTTCGAGTAACGAGCTCAATGTAAATCTATGGGAAACTCGAGCATTCTTCCGGCAGCCCCCCCCCCCCCCGCCGGTCTGCAGAGGGCCTAAAAATTGTCCAAATCGAGGGAAACAGTGCTAAAATGACATGGGAACAGCATGGGGAAGACCCCTGGAAGCATTTCTGACTCCCTGGTTACTGCTGTCAACAATGTTGTAAGTGGTATTGCGCCACTTTTACAGACTCACATTAAAACATACAAAAACGAAACCAAAATGGATTTTCTTGGGAAATATGTTAGGGAACATCCATTCCAGGGTAATGACTTGTATATAAGGCAAAATAAATAACCAAAAACAAAAATGCTCCTCCACATCTTGGGCTATGTTCACACGTAGCGTTTTTGCACTTTTACATTGCTTTCAATGGTGAAAAATACATTCACCAGGAAATGTCATTTTATCATTTTACTACCTTATTTGGCCATGTGGTATGTGACATGGGAACAGCATGGGGAAGACCCCTGGAAGCATCTGACTCCCAGGGCACTTCCTAAAACTGTGGTCATCTCATCAGAAATGATCCTATATTACTGCGGTAATAATACAGACATTTTTGGAAACGTGACAAATCTTAAACTCTGTTTAAAATGGGCAAGGTGTGTGTGAAGGGATGGGGAAGTGGACGTTATAGTGATGGTGATAGTGCATGCAGAGGCCTTGGGCTAAATGAAACTGTGCCTGCTGAGGGAGCACAACAAACACCCATGTCATGTCGAACTACCTTCCTGTCCCAATTTCACTATTGAAGCCAAAGCAATGTGAAAAGGTTGTTGGTTGGATAGCAGATAAAGCTTCCAGTCAGTTTGCCACCACCACCACCCTCCTGTGTTCCACATGGTCCAGTCTCAGTACATGTGAGTCTGGACCACATTATTATTATTACTTTATCCTCATTTATTACATGGCGCTTTACATGTGAAAAAGGGGTATACATTGCACAAATAATTACAATAATCTTGAACAAAAATATGACATCGACTGGTACAGGAGAGGAGAGGATTCTGCCTGTGAGGGCTCAGTGTCTACAAGGGATGGGTGAGGATACAGCAGGTGAGAATAGAGCTTGTCGTGCAGCAGTATGGTGGAGCGAGGGTTGCTACAGGTTGTACGCATGTCGCAAGAGGTGGATCTTCAGGTGCTTTTTGAAGGTTTGAACAGTAGGCGAGAGTCAGAAATAGTGGGGTAGAGAGTTCCAGAGAAGGGGGGATGCATGGGAGAAATCTTTTATGCGATTGTGGGACGAGGAGATAAGAGGGGAGTAGAGAAGGAGATCTTGTGAGGATCGAAGGTTGCGTGCAGGTAAGTATCAGGAGACTAGGTCCCAGATGTATGGAGGAGACAGGTTGTGGATAGCTTTGCATGCCAAGGTTAGGGTTTTGAACTGGAGCCAGTGAAGAGATTGACAGAGAGGAGAGGCCAGGGAATAGCGAGGGGACAGTGGAGTAGTCGGGCAACAGAGTTTAGGATAGATTGGAGGAATGCGAGAGTGTTAGAAGGGAGGCCACAGAGCAGGAGGTTACAGTAGTCGAGAAGGGAGGTGATGAGTGCATGCACTAGTGTTTTTGTAGATTCGTGGTTGAGGAATGTGCAGATCCGGGAGATTTTTTTTTTACCTGGCGTCGGCAACTTCCTCACCCTGATCCTCCTTCCTCCCACCATTCCAAGAGCCCTGAGACAATTGATCCCACACTAGGACACTCCGAAGAGCTGTTTTGTTCATCTTTCCATTTATAGACTCTTGCCTCTCGCTCGGTCCACTCAGAAATGGAAACTGCTTGGATATGTGGCTTGAAGGAGAGATTAGAGTCCAGGGTTTCCCCAAGAGCTGTTCACTTTTCCATCGATAAATTCTTGCCTCTCGGCCAGCCAGCTTCGAGCAGGGCAACAGAAGATTGCATGTAGCGATTTAAGCAGCCATGGTCACCCGAAGGTGACAGTGGGAAAGTGCAATTACTGTCGCAAGAGGTGGATAATGATAAGACACAATGGACAGAAAGTCAGGAGGAGGACCAGGGTGCGGAAGTGGAAAACGAAGCGGTGGACGATGAAGTCACTAACTCATCCTAGCAAGGGGACATGTAGAGCGAGGACAGCAGCACACAAGAGGAGGGAGGCGTTGTACCACAACAGGCAGGAACAATCAGTGTGGTGGCCACAGACACAAGGCGGGCAACTGCCCCCCGGAACACCAACACGAGGGAAGTTGCAAGTACAACTGTTACGTCTTTCCGAGTCTGGTTCTTTTTTAAAGACTGTTTAGATAACCCCAAAAAGGCCATTTGCAACATCTGCCAGGCAAGCATCAGCAAGAGCACCAAAACTACCAGCCTGACCACCACCAGCATGCTCAGGCACATGACCGCAAATCACCCGACTAGCTGGGCCGAACACCGAGGTCCAGAAACAGTTTCTGCGGATGACACCACTGCCTCTGACGCTGTTGTGCGTGCACGCCAATCCCCTGTCCATGTTGCATGCGAAGATGCCTCCCTCCCTGCACCTGTTGTTGCAGACTTGCAACCATCACTGTCCACATCCTTTTCCCTTTGCAGCATTCAGTGGTCCCTACCTCAGTCCTTAGAATGCAAGCGCAAGTATGCAGCCAGACACCCACCCACCCCCAGGCCGCAATATTAAACTGCCACATTTCTGGACTGCTTGCACTTGAAATGTTGTCTCTTAGGCTGGTAGCTTTCCACGTCATGGCAGTGGCGGCCGGGTGTCCATACTCCGTCCCCAGCCGCCACTATTTCTCCCAGTATCGTCTTCGTCTTCCACAAGCGCGGGTCCCAGAACATTAACCGTGCTCTCCCCAATGCACTTAAGTGGGAAGGACTGCCTAACCACAAACACGTAGACAAATGAATGTGGCCAGGGACGGTTCATCTCGCTAACGCATTATACTGGGTTAATATTATGGAACCTGCGACCCAGTGGGACCCTGGGATGGAACATGTCCTCCCGACCCAGGGGATGGCGGGCCCTGGTTAATCAGGGTTGCCCCTACATTCTACATCTCCTGCACCACCACCTCCTCCTTTTCAGCCTCCATTTCCATCACTTGATTCATTTTTTCAGGACATATTCCAGATTATTTACTTAAACTTCGTGTGTGCCAATAACAATAAGCAGGACTGCATGCTTAGGCGACAAACCGCACACCCGGCAGAGTTGTTGAAAGCTGTATCAGAGAACTTGGTGGCGGCTCTGAAGCTAGGCATTTTGGGCGGCTGTGACATCTTATCACTGGCAAGTACTTGCGCATGCGCCTGTACCATCATCCCTGACCCTCCCAGCTGATCCGCATCTGCTGCTCAGTTACTGAAGATATATATGAACCTTTAGTACAACTCAAAAAGGTCAAAATTATCACTCCCAAAACACTTTGTATCAAAAACAAAAAACTCAGGCTGCATAGGCCCAGTTTAAAGGAAGATTAAATAGACACATATAAAAACAATGCAGTTTATTTCAATAATTTAAAATATTTTTTTTTTAAAAAAACATAAACAGGTGACTTCAAAATGTTACAACAACCAAACCTCCCTCTTAGCTATATTGGTACGTGAGAACTGACCCATCTGTGGCAAATTTTAGATCATGAATTTTGTATTGCACTAACCATACTATAAAGTGCTATAGCCAATTAATACGTAAATGAAAAAATACATAAAACCCCCTAAAAATAAGTAAAGTGCAAGTGCAAGAAAAGGGGTTTTGTTTAAATATATAGAAAGATAGCATCAAAAATAGCATCAAAAAGTCATACAGATATAAGTTCTCATAAAAATAAGAGTTCAAGTGTCGAGGCATGTGGCCTCTACATATTATAAGTATGCCAGTAAATAAGTAGGGGATATGAGAGCACCAAAACTAATGCATACTAAATGTATTCAATAATAAGACTGTGCATGTGAAATAGCTGCATTAGAATGTGCTGTAAGGGAACATAGAAGCCAGAAGGGGGTACTCACATGTAATAGTTCAAGGAGCAGTAAGCTAAACAGAGGAGGGATGGTAAAGTAAACCCCGACGACGCCGTTTCGCCTTAAGCTTCTTCAATGGGGTCGCTAACGTGTTTACACAGGGTACCTTTTTTATACCTATTCTAACCAGCTGAGTGTGATTTAATTAAATGGGTCAGAGGGGTTACGATGCATGCGTCAGCTACGTAGGTATCCCATCTGTAAATGAGAACTTCCGTAGTCCTGCGCGTGGCACGCACGCGCTGGAACTCATAGCGTGTCTATTGGGCAGGACTGGACGTTTGATGGGTCCTTTCACGCGCATAAATGCATAAATTGCTGCAGCCTGAGACCTATTCTCCACCACAGATAATGGAAAATGTGGTAGTTGAACGATTTATCCACTAACTTATTAAGTCTGTTCAAAGCTGATCCGCATCTGCTGCTCAGTTACTGAAGATATATATGAACCTTTGTGGGTCTCACACATGGCACTTTTTTCCTCCCCTGACGAAGCCATTCTCTATGGCGATACGCGTGGGGCTACCATCCTCTATCCACCCATGATCGTTGCCATGGACATAGGTTCAGTATGACTGTTTATTTTTGTGCTTGTGCCTTCCCCTCTCATTAATTTTTGCAGGCATCACTGCATATATGAGCTTACTATCTGACTCCATATTATCTCTGGTGGGCATATAGCCTCTCTTATTTGCATATAGCCCTTTACATTGCATGCAGGGTTCTCCGAGCATGTTGTTGTCAGCATTGTGTACGATATAAATATCTCTCAAATATATTCTTTTCATTAGAGGGTATGAGTTTCACTTATGTTGGCAGTTGTCAGCCAGTTAGGATGTATACATTCATGCACTAGCACTTTAGATTTGTGTGGTTATTCATTACTTACCTATATCTTCTTTAGCAGGGCGGTATATAGGTGCCAAAGCCTGATTTTGGGCTATTTGACATGGTGTTTTGTGGGTTTTAATTGTTTTTAACTGTTTGTGTTTTGTCTCACATATATAATATTAATAAAATTGATATTTTGTATTGAGAGCCCCCTATGTTGCATTTCTTTCTCTTCTCTCTACACATATCTGAACCTAGGCAAGCTCGCACATGTACCATGCCTGGCTCATGTGCTCAACTTAGTGGTTCTGCAGTTCCTCAAAATCGACACGGATCTGCCAGAGCGGCTTGTGAAAGTACGCCACGTGTGTGCCCATTTCAGAAAGTCAGCTACAGCTTCCGCCGCCCTGGCAGGGATTCAGCAGTGTTTGCCGCTTTCAGCTAAACGACTGGTGTGCGATGTGACTACGCGTTGGAAATCAGCGTTGCAGATGTTTGGAATGATTTTAAGCAGCAGAGAGCAGTTGTTGAGTACCATCTTCAACACGTCCATCGGCATTCCGGTGTGCCTCCGCACATAAGAGCTGATGAGTGGGCATGGAAGTCTGACATCTGTGCCCTCCTCCAAAACTTTGAGGACTCCACCAAGATGGTGAGTGGCGATGACTGCATAATTAGCATCACCATCCCTCTTCTCTGTCTACTGAAACGCTCGCTGCTCACAATTAAAGAGAAGGCATTGCAGGCAGAACATGGAACTATACAGGGTGATGCTACCCAGCCCAGCCTCATCTGTTCTGCTTCACCCACAGGTATGTCATCTGACCACATCTGCAAACCCCATGCTGCATATCTGACTGTGTTTTCCAAACTGTATCTATCTGTCTCCTGGTACGTCATGATACGGAAACCCTTCTTTAGGGAGAGCTTTGGAATAGACAGCAAAGGGTCTTCACATTGCCAGTGAGATTCAAATTAAAATAATTCATTGATGAAGGGAAGGAGACAAAATACATGCGACCTGCAATTGTCAGCCGGTAGAGTCCCGTGAGGCAGCTAAGACTCACCATATTTATTAGCTAGAGAAAGCGGAACTACAACCGTTGCATACAACTGAAGAGGAAACCAAAATAGACTATCAGTGATAACACACTTCCCGTGGCACAACGTAAAGCCTTCATGTCAGGGAACTCACAGGAACCAATATCTTAGTCAGACATTCAATGATGCAAGTTTTAAGCAAAGACTACAGACATAGAAAAGCATATTATTGTTTCTAAATAATAATGAAGCCAGATATAAAATATTAACCATAACAACTCCTCCCTTTTTATTATTTTAAAAAATAATTTATTCATCAGCTACTTCCCCATGCTATAAAAGCCTGGAGGGGACGAATCCCATTCACCAACAAATATCTTGCTTGTAAATCTCATCATACATGTTTATAGGAGAAGTGGTATTATATTTTGCAGGCCTGTGATGCTTAACCTTGCTTGTTTTCTTGCATAGTCTCTTAATAGCAAATCTACTAATCCTGGCAACTATATACACTAGTAATATCAAAATTCCTATTTGTAGAATACCTTGTAGGATGCCCATTAGCCATCCATCTATACCTTTGTACCAATTGACAGGATTAAGAAATGAGAAAGTGTTGCTCCACCAGGAATCTTTGTTGACATAATGTTCTTGGAGCCACGGATCCCTCATTTCTCTAACTATCTCTGTCTTGGTCTTTACCTGTAAATTTCCTGCAGTAGACCCTGCAGGACCTGTAGTGTAGTGTAGACCTACATAGACCTGTAGTGGCAACAGGTAGGGCCTATTATCTGACACCTCCCACCCTCTCTAGCAGTCAAGTAATCTAGCACTATGGTGTGTTGGTTAGTAACTGCAATTAGTTGTTTCTGTACAATATTAGATGTATTGAGAACATCAAGAATCTGGAAGATTTGGTCATCTAGATAATCAGTCACCTCTACCAACTTATCCCACATTTGTATTATGAATGGGTAAATGAATAAGACACTGAAAAATTTGTTAGCCACCCCCATTTCTACAAGATGTAGTTTACCATTTAGTCTGGGCTTGCCGTCTGCAGCTCGTCTGTACAGTGTGTGTAGAGGGATTTCTTTAATATCTACTCTTGTGTGTGGTACTATAAAAGTAGAAGGTGTCAGAAAGGCCAGTGTGCAAACTCCTGTGAAATTGTTGGGTAACCACTTGTAAGCCTGATGTCCACATACAATATATAAACTCTCTGGTGCTCCAACAACAGTGTTGTTGAATAGTCTAGCAATCCATTTAGATAACAAGGTGGTGCTTAATTTTTCCGTAATTTTTCCCTGATACGGAGTGTCATTTGGGGTAAAACCTGATGTTAGATTTTGCAAGGTGACATTTACACAAAGAATCTTAGGATTGAGAGTGGCATCAACCGCTATACACTGCGCAGTAGTGGTAGCAGATCCATTACACTCTGAATAGTCAGCTGTAAAGAAAGGAAACCCTCTGGATTTTAACTGAATACAGCTGCAAGAGGTAAAGTTCGGATAACAGGAGAGGTAGACATGACTGGTTGCCCAAGGCATTTTAGTCTGACTCCGAGGCGGACCACTCCTGTTAAACAACAACCATGGCTCAGTCACCCAAGCAGCTACAATTAGACCTACAGCCTTCTTTTTTTTTTTTGTTCTTAGTCTAATAGGAAAATTGTGGTTACATAAGTAAAACATTTCTTTCAAAGTCACTGGAATGGCTAAATGAGGCATAGTATTGGAGGATATTGGACTATGGGTGCATATCCAACAGTTCTTAGGACAGTCATTAGAGTTCATGTCTTGGAGTAAGACTTGGTGATGCTTTATCAGTTTGTTATCCCAGTTCTCTTTTAGTACTTCATGGAGAGTAAGGGCAAGGGCTATCACCATAGTCCAAACAAACAGGGTCATCATCTTTGCTGCTGCTGGGGTTCAAGACCTTTTTACAATGGCTGGCGTGGATCCAACTGTCCTTGCCTTGAAGCTTGACAGAAGTGGCAGTGGTTAACAGCACTTGGAATGGTTCACTGTATCTGGGCTCCAGTGGTCTCCTCATATGTCTCTCTGCCACCACCCAGTCTCCTGGTACCAAAGTGTGAGTGCCGCTGAGGCAATTGGGGTCTGGGATAGAGGAAAGTACACGATTATAAGTAACAGTCAAATGTTTATGCAACTTCATAACATTTTCAGTGAGAGAACCATAGGAGGCCTGCCGCTGCTGTGGGAAATACAACCCTGTCTTAGGGACACTACCAAACAGTATTTCATATTGGGACAGCTTCTCCCTCCCCCTTGGGGCAGTCCTCACTGAATACAATGCTATGGGCAAACAATCTACCCAGGACAAGTATTTTTCTTCCATGCACTTATGGATTTTTAATGTCAAGGTACCATTGAGGCATTCCACCTTCCCACTACTTTGTGGATGGTAAGGAACATGGAAAGCCTGTTCTATCCCAAGAGTGACCATGATTTGTTTCATCAGTTCCCCAGTAAAGTAGGGTCCTCTGTCACTTTCTATAGTTTCGGGCACCTCATATCTACAAACCACCTCACTGATCAATTTTTTTAGAGGTAGTTTTTGTGTTTGCTTTAGTCACCGTCCAAGCTTCTGGCCACCCAGAGAAAAGGTCAATGCATAAAAGGGCGTCTTCATAATTACCCACCTTAGGTATGTAGTCCACCTGCAGTCTCTGAAATGGGTAATCTGGTTTTGGTGTGCATTTCCATGGGGCTCGAATAAGCCTACCAGGGTTATGTTTTGCACAAACTAGACATTCTTGAACATACTTTGTAGCCGTATTCGGGAACCCTGGGGCACACCAGTTTTGTAGCACCACTGCACACATAACACCCTTTGAGTTATGCAGCGAAGAATGTGCAAGGGCAGCCATCATGGGGAACAGGCAGTGTGTTTACCTGCCATGCCCCTGACACTGACTGTACGGCGCCCGCTTTGACCCATGCATTCTGTTTGTTGGGGGGGGTCTGGGTCTGGAAGACCTGCAGTAGTTCGAGGTCCACGGCCAATGGGACCGGTGCAGAGAATGTCTCCTTATTTGAAAGGGGGCTTCCTGTACTCCCTGACTGATCCTCCTGGGGTTTCCACACCTGCTATAACCACGATCTCTGTGAGAGGTAGTCATGCTGCTTCCTTAGCCGCCTGGTCGGCCAAGGCATTCCCTACTGCAAGGGGAGTTTGTTCCCGTGTGTGCTGACACTTTGACTATGGCTGCCCTTCGGAGAAGGGTGAGTGCTGTGAGTAGCTGCTCTACCACTTGTGCATTCCTTATAGGTTTGCCAGGACAAGAAATTACGGCTTCGCCAAATGGCGTGAAAGTCATGTGCAACACCATAAGCATATTGCGAGTCAGAAAATACATTAATTTCTTTATCTTTTCCCAGATTACATGCTGCAGCGAGTGCTTTAAGCTCCGCCTCTTGCGCAGAGCAGCTGGAGGGGAATGATTCTTGTATTACTGTCTTACCATTGTGGACTACTGCATATCCGGTGATGAATCGTCCTTGTTCACTGTCCCAAGCTCTGGAACCATCTACAAAATACTCTACAAAATACTCAGCAAAGGGGTTAGTGAGTGGTACATCAGTAATATTTGCCAAGCCCTTTATTTCAGCTTCCATCAATGCCTGACAATCATGTTCATGTACCATATCAAACTGAGCTTCCTCATCCGCTAATTTGAAAAACAGGGGCAGGTCTTGGCTCATGGTCCCTCCCTCTTCCCCATCCTGATACTTTCCTCCTTTTCTAAATCCACTGGAAGTAGTGTAGCTGGATTTAGAACATTTACAGCGTTTGATAGTTATATGGGGGGGGGGGTGTAAGGAGTGAGACTTCATATTTTGTCAACCTTGATGCTGATAGGTGGCAGGTCTGAGCATGTTGAAGTATTTCAGATACAGCAAGAGGAACTTGTAAGTATGAGAGGGCTTCCTGACACTATGTCTTCTGTCTTTTTAACAAGTTCTGAAGCAGCTGCCACAGCTTTAACACTAGTTGGGGACCCCATAATGACTGGATCTAGGGTTACAGAGTAATACCCTAGAGAGCTCTGCCTACCACCATGTTCTTGGGTAAGGATACCAGGCGCATGTCTAGCCTGTTCGTGGCAGTACAAAGAAAAAACTTGTCATAGTTCGGTATACCTAGAGTATGTGATGCAGAAACAGTGAGCTTGAGGGTGTGAAATGCGTCAATAGCCTCAGAATTAATGGTGAAAGGCTCAGTTTTGATGCATTGGAACAATGGGGCCATAATACTAGAGGCATTTCATATCCAGAGACGGCAGTACTGGACCAGGCCCAAAAATGCCGAAGGGACTTGGTAGATCTTGGAAGGGGTATTTTTAGTATAGCCTCAATCCTCCCTGGGCTGAGATGCCTAATGCCTGGAGACAGGCAATGCCCAAGGAAAGTGACTGTGGACTTGCACAATTAGAGTTTATCTTTTGTAGCTTTGCATCCATGTTCTGCTAAGAATAGCAGAGATTGAGATTCATTGTGGCACATCTGATCAGTGGTGCAGCAAAGGAGAAGGTCATCCACATATTGTAAGAGTATGGTTGATGAATCAAAGGGACACCAGTTAACAAGTACAGTCGTTAGGGATGTGGAAAATAAGGAAGGGGAGTTAGCAGCTCCCTGAGGAAGGACTGCCCATGCATACTGGGCACCTCTGTGGGTGAAGGCAAAATAAAAGGTGCACTCCGTGGACAAGAAGACAGAGAAAAAAGCATTGGCCTGATCAGTCACTGTGAAACAGATGGCTGTGAAGGGGACCTGATTCAGGAGAGTATGGGGGTTGGGTACAAGTGGAGTATCCACTATAGTTACTGCATTAACTGCCCTAAGATCATGTACGATACGATAGGCTACTGGCTGTCTAGGTGGGGTTTTCTTTTTGACTGGGTAAAGGGGGGTGTTAAAAGGGGAGGTTATAGGAATAACTAGACCTCTTAACAAGAGCTCCTGGACATTCTCATGTATTGCCGCATCCAGAGCAGCACTTAAAGGATACTGCTTTATACAGGGGGGTTGGGCACCTGGTTTAAGTTTTACAGTCACCGGAGGGATGGGCAGTTTTCCCACATCAAGTTTGCTACATGCCCACAATTGACTGGGTATATTCTCAAGTCAAACAGGCTGGGAATGAGGTTTAGAGTTTGTATTGTCTAGAAATGTGGGAATTGTTGGGATAGAAGACTACACAATGTGTCATCATCCAGGGTGTGGTCATCTTGGGGCCATTTGGAGTGAATTCTATGCAAGCCCCAATTTTCTGCATCACATCTGTCCCCAACAAATTAAAAGGCACATCAGGGGAAACTAAAATCTGGGTTACAATTGAAATTGAGCATGAAGATTAAGCAGAGAGGATGAGTCACTTGTAATTTAGGAAGTCGTCCCTCTACTCCTTCCCAAGTCACATAGTCGGGGGACAAAATGTCCTCTGGAACATGTTCGTGCATTAATATTGTACGGGCTGCTCTAGTGTGTACCATGAATGAAATAGTTTGTCCCTCTCCCAGGGACATGGGGACAATGAGTGTGCGACCCTGGGGGTGACAATGGGGCAGATGGAGGCATCTGGATTGCCAGTTTCCTATGGAGGGGTCTGGGCAGTGGCTGTTGATTTTGCAAGACATTTGATGGATAAATGTCCATTTTGCCGGCAAGACCAACATTCTACATTGCTGCAATGTCTATTTCCTCCTTGGTGGTTACTTCCTCCCCCCCCCTCCATCTTCCCTTCCTAGGCTGCACAGGAGCCAAGTTAATCCTTTTCTTTGACATGCTTTCTAGTTCAGCGCCTCAGACTATTTCCTTTAAATCAACCCATTGCATATTGCACCACTCCGAGCAACTAGTGCGATGTACAGTCTGAACTATAGGTCTAAGGTCATTCATAAAACACTGCAACAATAATTTGCAATCCTTTTCATCATTATGCTCATATCCAAAATCCTACCATGTTTGTTCTAATACAGAGGCATATTCTAAGGCTGGGTGCCCACGTAGCGTTTTTCAAGCGTTTATGCTGCGGAATTTCCGCAGCATAAACGCTTGTGAAATGCTAGGTAATCCGCACCCCATGGTCCCCAAGGGGATTCCGCATGTTCTATGCACATGCTGCGGATTTTTCCGCAGCGTTTATGCTGCGTACAAAAATCCGCAGCATGTCATTTAATTTTGCGGAAGTGCAGCGGAACTCCCGCCATTGACTTGCATTGAGACGCACAGAAACCGCGACTGTACATTTTTACAAGCGGCTTCTATGCGTCTCTATGTGCGGATGGTACCCAGTTCTGGAGGAGAGGAGACTCTCATCCAGACCTGGGTACCATTGTACCTGTAAAAAAAAGAATAAAATAATAAATAAAGTTTATACTCGCCTGTCCGAAGGCTTCTCTCTGAATGCCGGCATCGCTTGAGGACCTGCGGTGACGTCACAGTCATGTGACCGCAGGCCCTTCACCGCTCTGTCTCGCGATATGCCGGCAGCCGGGAACCAGACAGGAACGAGCGCTGCAGCCACGCCGGGGCCTCGGGGGTGAGTATAGCTTTATTTGTTTTAATTTTTACGGTTCACACTGTATAAATCCATGCTGTTTGCATGGATTTATACAGTATGACCTAGTTGTCAAGCACTTTCCAAGTGATGCTATCGCCTGGAAAGCGCTTGTCAATCTGCATAAGGAAAGGCATGTGAATCCGCATGTGGATCCGCATGTATTCTGCCGGAAAAACGCATGCACAATCTGCATGCGTTTTTTTCTGCCAGGGAGATGCAGAAATGCTGCAGAAATTTTCTGCTTCATTTCTGCATCGTGGGCACATAGCCTGAGACTGACTGAGCATTATCCTGTACTACAGTTTGTAGCAGGTCTTGTTTTTTTATCCTGCTCTGCCCGTGTCCAGTTTTGCATCCTTTGTATAGACACCTGACCTGACTCTGATTTATTTTTAATGACCGGTTCCTGGCCTGGCAGCATCTGAGACAATTTCCATAAGTAAGGGGTCACTGCCTTTCTGCAGAATGACAGAAACTAGATCATCCCATGTGGCCCGATATGCCTCCTGAACACCCTGGAGGCGCATTCTAAATGTTTGGGGGTGTTTCGGGGATCTGGGAGCTGGGTAGCGAGGGCAATAAGTTCACTGGGGGACCAAGGCAGATATGTTTCTATTGGCCATACTTGGGGGGATCTTGTACCTGAACATGATCAACCATCCTAGGAGGTTGAAACTGTACATGACTAGTGGTCCTCATAGGGAACAGAGGCACCCTGGGTGTTGTCCCTGGGTGTGAAGAACCACAGGACCTGCAACAATTAACCCCAAGGGGATTCTGATGACCACAATGTTCAAGTCCAACCCATTGACCCAGCATAAGGCGGGGGTGCTGAATTTACATCAGGTACAGAGACTACAGAGGTCTGACAGTTTTT
The DNA here is from genome assembly GCF_046119375.1 of Phyllobates terribilis. Taxonomy (NCBI): domain Eukaryota; kingdom Metazoa; phylum Chordata; class Amphibia; order Anura; family Dendrobatidae; genus Phyllobates; species Phyllobates terribilis. The sequence goes on along the minus strand of NW_027362769.1, from coordinate 276,431,067 downwards.
CAAACTATCATAAATTACATAGACAGTTCCATGCCTGGTTTCCTCTGATTTATGTTCACTCATTGAGAGACGTTTTGCTACTTCTAACCACATCCTAGCCTGCTCTAGTTTGTTTTTATCTTTCAACCATCCTTCCTAATTGCAGATATATTTCTCCCATTCCTTCTCTTTCAGATTTCCTCACTTCCCCATACCAAATTTCCTCAATATTATTTCACATCCTTCTACTGCTTCTTTCCCTTTCAGTCTCTCCACTATCTCACATGCTGGAACTGGGGCCACGCCCTTTGGGTCAGTCAATTCCTTACTGTTTCCAGTCCCCATGACTGCAATCACTGTGCCAGAGTTATCATAGAACTCTCTTCAGCACACCTAGAGCCTCTCAGACTCTAAATTTAATCCTGTCCCAGTCTCCTCTGAGCCTCGAAAGACGGATCTTTAAGGAAGTACTAACACCGATTTTCCAGCCCTGTAATCTAGGGGGATTCTTACACACAACCAAACAAATAACAATATCAAGCCTACTCCTCCAACTACCATTGCAATTATTTCTACATGATCATATAACATTTCCTGAAGTAATCTGCAATTATTAAATAGCTGCCTCTGCAGTTTCTCTATCAACTAGGTTAGTTAAGGGACTAAAAAAGGAAGTCACCCAGGTGGGGGGCGTAGTGGTGTGTTTTTACTACCCAGTTCAAAGGTTTTCCTTATGCACCTTGTAAAGGCACTGCGTGACAATTATATCTGCAATAAGTGTTACTTTTTATACTATATGTTTCCTGGTCTGGGTATACAGGCTGAGCAAGAACTTCAACTACAATGATTTTCCCTCTCTTGAGCTTACACAAAACAAAAAACAGACACTGAGGACAACGATTCTGATTCTTCAAAAACTATTTAACAATACGTCAGTCACTCAATGCACACTGCACAATCGCTGATATTAATCCCCCTGCTGTATTCGGGCTAAATACTGCATTCAGTTACCCCTTTCTTGAGGGTGCCCTTATCAATTTACAGGGGAATTTAATACCCTCAGAGTACTACCTTTCAGTGAAGGATTCCTCTGTTATAGGCAGTCACACTTCCTTGATCCTCTTACGGACCAATTTTCCTCTCCACCACATGTGAAGGAACACACCTAACGGGATCCCTTATCAAGCTGAGACCGTGGTCCCTTATTGGTCAATCAAAAATCATTCAGTCCTACATTCAAGGATCCTCATAGTTTACAATATCATAACAGACATTTATGACATAGACAAAACAAACAACATAAAACAATCCTCCGACTCCTGATATATACAGGAAAGCTGTGGAGGTTCCTAATCCCGACACGCTGGGCAAGGTTGGTTACTCGTCACTTCATTCAATTATCACTCAACCGTCATTCAATCGTCAATTATACATCTACAACAAATTTTGCACACAAAAATTCAATCACTGGCAAGGGTTCAAAAATGATTGTCTTGTTAGGACCACCAATTGCCCATCCTGGAGCCCTCTAGGTAACACTGAATTATTAGTAACACAAGGGGTTACTTACCACTGATTTATTCAGTGGTTCCCAGAGAGATCCTTGTTGACGGGTCCAGAGAAGGTCCGGTTGTGACAATCCCAGGTTTCAGGCACCATGTACTGATGTGGAAACCCTTCTTTTGGTAGAGCTTTGGAATAGACAGCAAAGGGTCTTCACATTGCCAGTGAGATTCAAATTAAAATAATTCATTGATGAAGGGAGGGAGACCAAATACATGCGACATGCAATTGTCAGCAGGTAGAGTCCCGTGAGGCAGCTAAGACTCACCATATTTATTAGCTAGAAAAAACAGAACTAAAACCGTTCCATGCAACTGAAGAGGAAACCAAAATAGAGTATCAGTGATAACACACTTCCCGTGGCCCAACGTAAAACTTTCTTGTCAGGGAACTCACAGGAAACCAGCATCTTAGTCAGTCATTCAATGATGCCAGTTTTAAGCAAAGACTACAGACATAGAAAAGCATATAATTGTTTCTAAATAATAATGAAGCCAGATATAAAATATTAACCATAACAGTCATCTGACCCCATCCGAACACCCCATGCTGCATATCTGACCGATTTTTTCCAAACTGTATCTATCTGTCTCTCGGTATGTTCTCTGCATCCAATATCTTCTGTGTTTCCACTGATCCCTGTTAATTTCATTCTATCTGTCCTTGGTATGTTTGATCCAATCTGCACGTTCATCACCTCAATCCTTTGATCCCAATACGCACTGGTCCCTAGCTGTCTGTCTCCTGAATACATTTAGCCTCTGTGTCATAATTCATCCCCACCACCTCCACCCATGCTTTTGTGAGCTGTGTTCCTCCGGCTCCTCCCAACCTGACACACCTGCACACCTGACCCACCTCATGTGCTGGCCAGAGCTCAATAAATCAAGCGAGCCAAGTCTGGCAAAGACGGGTCTGGCTTTTAAAGGGTTGCTTTTTAAGGGGCTAAAAATGAGATATGCTAGAAACGGGCCAGAAGTGACCGGAAGGTACGGATAGCTGTCTACTATTTGTACTTAGATTCTCTTTCTCATTCACACTTAACATTCATTATGCTTACTTATGCCCTTACTGTTTTTGCCCCACTAATCCTCTCTCCTTCGCTATCCCCAAACCCCAGAACCCTCTAACCAAATCATCTCTCCTTCCCTCTTACCTCCCCACCTGACCTCATCTACAGACCTTATCAACCTCCGATCTATCCTACCAAAACATAACACAAGCCAGACACTCTCCTTCTCCAACCTGCTCTCCCTCTCTCTACTTCTCCTCACTGCTGGCGACATAACTCCCAGTCTTGGACCCCCACAGCTTGCACCTTCCACCAATTCCGCCACATATCACATCAAACCAACTGCAAACTACCGCAACCTCTCACGCAAAACCGGTCCCCCTGATGCCCACTCCCTGCTCCCTCTCTCTGGAGCACTCTGGAATGCCCGCTCTGTCTTCAACAAGCTCCATTTTGTCCATGACCTCTTTACCTCTCATCATCTCTCCTTCCTGGGCATCACAGAGACATGTCTGACACTGTCCGACACTGCCTCCCCTGGTGCGCTGTGTTACGATCGTTTGCACTTCACCCACACTCCTCACCCTGGTAACAGACATGATGAAGGAGTGGGTCTTCTCCTTTCTAACAACTCCACCTTTTGCCCTACTCATCCTCTACCCTCTCTTATTCTCCCTTCTTTTGAAGTCCACTCTGTCCACATCTACTCTCCCTCTCAGCCTCCAAGTGGCTGTCATACACTGACCTCCAGGCTCGGTCACTTCCTTTATTGACCAATTCTCCACCTGGCTTCTTTACTTTCTCTCTGCTGACATTCCCACAATCATCATGGGCGATTTTAACATCCCCACTGACACTCGCCAGTCAGCAGCATCCAAACTCCTGTTGCTTACTTCATCTTTTGGACTTACTCAGTGGTCCTCCTCAGCCACCCACACAGACGGACACACACTAGACCTCATCTTCCCCCGACTCTGCTCCCTATCTGACCTCACAACCTTCCCCTACCCCTATCTGACCACCATCTACTCACTTTCTTATCCCTGTCCTCCTCACCTGTAACCCATGTCCAGCAACTAGCACACCCCCGCAGAAACCTTGCACATCTATACACCCACACACACTCTGACTCTATTCTACCACTGACATCCATATCTTCACTTCATGACACAGACAGCGCCACTGCTTTCTACAATGCCACTCTTTTCTACAATGCCACTCTCGCATCAGCTATTGACTCGGTCGCCCCTCTTATGCATGGCAGAGATTGACGAGTCAACAGGCAACCCTGGCACAACAACCTCACTAAACAGCTTCGACAAGCGTCCAGGGTTGCTGAGCGGCGTTTGAAGAAAACACGTTCTCAAGATGACTTCACTGCATTCAAACAAGCAACACTCAGATTCAAATCAGCACTCACCTCTGCTAAACAGGCCTACTTCACAACCCTCATATCTTCCCTATCCTACAACCCCAGCTATTCAACACTTTTAACTCTCTCATCCACCCTCCACTGCCCCCTACGACCTCCGTCATCTCTGCTGAGGAGTTTGCCACACACTTCAAAAACAAGATTGACCGAACACGACAAGTCTTTACTGTCCGACCACCACAACCCCTTTGTATTCCACACCATTTTCCTCCCCCTATAACCTTTCTTCCCAACATTACGGAAAGAGACCTTACTCATTTCCTCTCCAAATCACACCTCACCACTTGTGCACTCGACCCCATCCCATCCCACCTCTTCCCCAACCTCACCCCCATACTCATCCCATCCCTAACCCATCTCTTCAACTTATCACTATCTTCTGGTACCTCCCCCACTGCCTTCAAACATGCCACAATCACGCCCATCCTCAAAAAGCCATCCCTCGACCCAACCGCCTTGTCCAGCTATCGCCCCTTATCGCTGCTCCCATTTGCCTCCAAACTCCTTGAGCAACACATTCACGCTGAACTTTCCTCCCATTTCTCATCTAACTCTCTCTTCGACAAACGACAATCCTGCTTCCGCCTCCACCATTCCACCGAAACTGCCCTTACAAACCACCATTGACTTACTTACAGCCAAAGCTAGCAGACAATTTTCTGTACTCCTTCTTCTTGAGCTGTCCTCTGCTTTCGATACAGTTGATCACTGCCTCCTACTACAGATCCTCTCTTGCTTTGGCGTCAAAGACCTTGCCCTATCTTGGATCTCCTCATACTTTTCTAACTGCACATTTAGCGTCTCCCACTCCCACATTACCTCCTCACGCCGCCCCTTCTCTGTTGGAGTCCCTCAAGGATCTGTCCTAGGACCCCTACTCTTCTCAATCTATACCCTTGGCCTGGGACAGCTCATAAAATCCTATGGCTTCCAGTATCATCTGTACGCTGATGACACCCAGATCTACCTCTCTGGCCCAGATGTCACTACTCTGCTGTCCAGAATCCCAGCATGTCTAGCAGCCATATTCTCCTTCTCCTCCCGCTTCCTCAAGCTCAATGTGGACAAAACTGAACTCATCATCTTTCCCCCATCTCGCATATCTTTCCCACCTGATCTTTCTATCACAATAAATGACATCACTCTATCCCCTGTATCGACAATCCGCTGCCTCGGAGTAACCCTTGACTCTGCCCTGTCCTGTAAACCCCACCTCCTGTCGCCTCCAGCTCAAAAATATTTCCAGAATCCGTCCTTTCCTCAGCCCTCAATCTACTAAACTGCTTGTGCATTCCCTCATCATCTCCTGCCTCTACTACTGCAACATCCTCCTCTGTGGCCTACCTGCTAGCACTCTCGCACCCCTCCAGTCCATCCTTAATCTGTTGCGTGACTGGTCCATCTCTCGCCTTGCTACTCCTCTGCTACCCCCCTTGGCAAATCCCTTCACTGGCACCCAATTGCCCAGCGTATCCAGTTCAAACTACTAACACTGACCTACAAAGCCATTCATAACCTCTCTCGTCTGTACGTCTCTGAACTAATCTCCCAAGACCTCCTTCTCTCCTCCACACTTATTCGTTCCTCGCGCTATCACCTCCGAAATTTCTCCCGAATATCCCCCATCCTATGGAATTCTCTACCTCAACACATCCGATTATCCACCACACTTGGATCCCTCACACGGAACCTGAAAACCCATCTCTTCAAACAAGCTTACAGCCTGCCATGACCTTGCTTGCTGCCACCTGAACAACACCGGAGCTACTGCAACCCCTCAACCTACTGTCTCCTTCCCCATTCCTGTAGAATGTAATCCCACAAGGACAGGGTCCTCTTCCCTCCGTACCAGTCTATCATTGTTAGTTTGGTTACTGTAAGTGATATCTGTATTTGGTATGTAACCCCTTCTTATGTACAGCACCATGGAATCAATGGCGCTATATAAATAAATAATAATAATCTCATCTCAATGCGGATTGTGTGATAATGAGGAGGCGGAGGAGGAAGAGAACGTAGTCAATTGTACTCTTGGTGAGAATAAAGACGTATTGGCTGTTGGCAGTCTGGCACACAAGGCTCACTTTGTTCTCCTGCCTTTACCGTGACCATCACGTTGTACGCATTTTGAGCATTACAGAAAACTGGCAGGGCACAAGAGAATTCTTGGAGACAGAGGTGTGAGGTTTTGATTAAGGAGAATGCCAGTCTTAGATCAGTTGCAGGACAGAGGGCACAGGAGGGGTAATACACAGAAATGAGGGAAGAGATATAGGTGCAAAACTGTGGACAGCTTAGTGGGTGAGAGAGATAAGTTTGTATTGTATTCTGTAGTGATTGTTTAACCTAAACCCGTGCAATGACTGGCACAGGGTTGAGGCGTTGGCGAAGCTGCTTCATAGAAATACAACCCTGGCTGCTGCATTCAGAAGGGATTGGAAAGGAGACAGTTTGTTTAGAGGGAGATCGATTAGAAGAGAGTTGCACTAGTGAAAAAGAGTGATAGCAAGAGTTTTTGCAGTATCAAAGGTGAGAAAAGGTAGATTTCTGGAGAAGTTTTTAAGGTGCAGGTGACATGAGCGAGTGAGTGATTTTCCACGTTGAATAAAGGAAAGTTGTGTGTCAGATATGACTCCAAGATATCAGGCGTGCCGAGTGGGAGTTATGGTGGCACCACCTAAAGGAAATTGCAAAGTCAGATATAGATAGGTTAGCAGAGGGAGGAAACCGAAGTAGTTCATATTTGGAGATATTAAGTTCAGGCTCTTCTTAAAGAATTATAACAAAAAAAAACCTCCCATCTGATAACGCTGTCGGCAGATGTCACAGTCAGACAGTTCATTGGACAACCAAGGAGTACAAGCAAGGGAGACACAAAGCAGATGCGGCAGAGGCAGGAGAATGCTGTCAAAGGTCTGGGACAGTTTTCTCAGACCCTACCAGCGCCCAGGCCCTCATACATGGGGTACTCTGACAAGGAGGGAAATGTTTTGAAAGATGCAAGCTGGACACGTGGCATGAACATGGTGTTTCTATGCCTTGGAGGTCCCGGCCATTAGCGTTTTGTCAAAGATGGTTTTTAGTGCTGCCGTAGGCTTTATAACTGATAAAACTGATAGGCGCATCCACCTGTCAACTGAAAATGCTGACAGGCTGACTCTTATAAAAATGAACAAGGGCTGGATTGGGCCAGACTTCCAACACCACCAGATGATAGCATCAAACATAAACCCAAATCCAGTGGTTATTTTTTTGGGGGTCTATTCCCATGCACCCCTTCACACCCAGACATGGGTATACCCTTCAGGAATTGTTCTTTTTTATGTCGCCCTCCTCCTTCTCATCATCCTCCACCACCATATCACCAGGGAGACCGTGATGCAACACCCACATAATTTTTTTAATGGTGTTTCTGATTAGAGACAAGTGAATATTTCAATATTCTTTTCGGATTACAATCGCTGTTTTTGCCATATTCGCTAATGTAATTGTCGAATATTCGCCGAACATTGCCGAACGCCATTGGATTTAATGGGTGCCAAAACCAAATGTATACACAACACCTTCAAACGGGACCCAAAGCTGCCAAAACATATAAATTTAGGGGAAGTGACAGGAAAATGCCATCAATTGACCCAGAGTACAAGTAGTATAATTATTATTATTTATTATTATAGCGCCATTTATTCAATTGCGCTTTACATGTGAAAAGAGGTTACTGACTGATAGCTGAGAGGACCCTGCCCTTGAGGGCACACAAACAGTCTAGAAGGGATGGGTGAGGATACAGTAGGTGAGGGTACAGCTGGTCATGCAGCGGTATGGTGGAGCGAGGGTTACTGCAGGTTGTACGCTTGTCGAAAGAGGTGGGTCTTCAGCTTCCTTTTAAAGGTTTCAACAGTAGGCAAGACTTTGATATGTTGGGGTACAGAGTTACAGAGTAGGGGGGGTGCATGGGAGAAATCTCTTATGCGATTGTGGGAAGAGGAGATAAGAGGGGAGTAGAGAAGGAGATCTTGTGAGGATTGGATGTTGCGTGCAGTAAAGTACCGAGAGACTAGGTCACAGATGCATGGAGGAGACAGATTGTGGATAGCTTTCCATGCCAAGGTTAGGGTTTTGAACTGAAGCCAGTGAAGGGATTGACAGAGAGGAGGGGACAGGTGTATTAGTCAGGCAACAAAGTTTAGGATAGATTGGAGGAATTTGAGAGTGTTAGAAGGGAGACCTCAGAGCTGGAGGTTGCAGTCGTCGAGAAGGGAGATGATGAGTGCGTGCACTAGTGTTTTTGTAGATTCGTGGTTGAGGAATGTGCAGATCAGGGAGATTTTTTTGTTACCTGGAGTCGGCATCTTCCTCACCCTGATCCTTTTTCCTCCCACCATTCCTAGAGCCCTGAGACAACTGATCCCACACTTGGACACTCCGAAGAGCTGTTTTGTTCATCTTTCCATTTATGGGTTCTGGCCTCTTGCTCGGTCCACTCGGAAGTGGAAAGTACTTGGATATGTGATTTGTAGGAGCGATCAAGGGGAGGGAGGCATAGGACCACAACAGGCAGGAACAAGCAGTGTGGTGCCCACAGACACAAGTAGGGCAATAGCTCCCCGGAACACCAACACGAGGGAAGTTGCCAGTACAACTGTTAGGTCTTTCCGAGTCTGGTTCTTTTTTAAAGACTGTTTAGATAACCCCAAAAAGGCCATTTGCAACATCTGCCAGGCCAGCATCAGCAAGAGCACCAAAACTACCAGCCTGGCCACCATCAGCATGCTCAGGCACATGACAGCAAATCACCCGACTAGCTGGGCCATACACCGAGGTCCAGAAACAGTTTCTGCGGGTGAAAAACTTCCTCTTCCGCTGTTGTGCATACACGCCAATCTCCTGTCCATGGCGCATGCGAGGATGCCTCCCGCCCTGCACCTGTCGTTGCAGACTTGGAACCGTCACCGTCCACGTTCTTGTCCCTTTGCAGCATTTAGTTTTCACTACCACAGTCCTTGGAATGCAAGCGCACGTTTGCAGCCAGACACCCACCCACCCACAGGCTGCAATACTAAACTGACACATTTCTGGACTGCTTGCATTTGAAATGTTACCTCTTAGGCTCGTGGAGGCGGAAACATTCCACAACCTCATGGTGGCGGCCGGGTGTCCATACTCGGTTTCCAGCTGCCACTATTTCTCCCAGTATCGTCTCCTTCCAAAAGCGCGGGTCCCAGAACATTACCCGTGCCTTCCCCAGTGCACTTACTGGGAAGGACCGCCTAACCACAAACACTTGGACAAGTGAATGTGGCCAGGGACAGTACGGAGCTAGTCCACAGTAAAAAAGCAGTTATAGAGTGTCCAGGAACTTTCTCACAGACTTTTCTTAGCCAGGGCTGCTTCTCGGGAGGGGTGGATGGGCCCACCAGAGAACCGGAGACTCCTCCGGTGGTCCCTGGCTTCTCCTTAAGGAGAGTTCAAAGTGCCGAGGTGAGGTTGTGATGATAGAGGCTGCCATCTCCTTAGCTTGCTGCTGGTACTTTTCTATGGGAATCAGCTTGGCTCCAACCATCCTGGAATATTTCCAGTGAACTATTTCCAGTGGGGGCACGACGCTATTGTATTAGAAGTGCCCCCATTACCAGTAGCGAAGCCATCCACAATTTCCTTTTCTCCTGCCCAATACATTAGTTTCCCAAAAAGGAGCTGAAGATACTGCGTGGCAGTAGGTGCAAGTTTCTCCAGCATGTTAGATATCAGAAGGAGAACAGAGAGGGCAGCACAGTAGCTCAGTAGTTGACACTGAAGCCTTGCAGTGCTGGGGTCTTGGGTTCAAATCCCAATAAGGACAACATCTGCAAGGATTTTGTATATTCTCCCCGTGTTTTCGTGGGTTTCCCCCTCAGTAAAAAAGCAGCCATAGAGTGTCCAGGAGTCTTCCCACAGACTTTAATTTTGTTAGTCAGGGCTGCTTCTCGGCTGGGCCCTGGCTTCTCCATCAGGAGAGTTCATGATAGCTCAAACTTTGCAGAGTTGTGTTTCACGACAGCCATATTCTTTAGCTCGGTTAAAAGACTGGCATAGAGGGAAACCGTATCTACTGCGGCTGTCATTTTTCCGCCACCAGGTTCCGCCCATTGTCACACACGACCATGCCTGGCTGTATGTTCAGAGGTGAGAGCCACAGATCAGGCTGCTGTGTTACAGCTTTCAACAACTCTGCTGCGGTGGGCGGTTTGTCACCTAAGCATTAAGCATATTCTCTTCAGCACAGCCTGTTGCCGCTTGGCCAAGGCAGTGCTGCAGTGCTTCCAGCTTGTGGCTGATGTGGTCATTTTGGAGATGGAGGCCGAACTCAAGGAAGAGGAGATACAGGAGCTGAACAATGTGATTACATTGAGGTTACATTGGACAGTCTGGTTTTCATACTAAATAGATCCTACTGTGTTTCTAATTTTTATTTTTTTTTTAAGTCTCTTCAAATGTGTATTGGAGTTCGTCATCGTTTTTGGCAGGCCTTGAAATTGCTGCATATGAAATAACAGTATAGGAGACACTCCTTAATAATGGGAATCACAATTCAAACAGATTCTATATTCTAGAATATTAACTGTCTTATCTCAAATTCTTTTACGGGTGAGGCATCGCAGTATGGAGAGTGTATTACATCGATGCAGCCAGGTATTATTGCCTTATACTGCTTGCTGCTGGTGCCCAAAAAAATTTAAAATCTATTCTATTCCCTATCGATAATACTGTCAGATGAATTTACAATAGGAACAGGTGCTGCTAGGTGGTATCATCACCAGCTACAGATGAATGTTCATTGTGGTCGCATAAATGTCTTCCACAGTCCATAACTTTATTTTTTTTTATTTCTTTGGCCTTATGTGCAAGTCATTACCCTGGAAAGAATGTTTCTTAATATTTTTTCCATTTTCCATTTTAGCTTGTTTTTTGTATGTTTTTTTTGTCAGTCCGCAAAAGTGGCCTAATACTCTGACAACATTGTTCACAGATATGTTGTCAGCGGCCAACTGTGAATAGGTTTGAACCCACAACTGCAATACTTTACATGGAGTGTAATATTTGACACGCGCGCAGTAATTGCTGGATTATTAGGGCAGTCATATGGGATAATGTCTGATAGCCACATTTTCAGGCTGTCGCCTAATAGTATGGTATTTGTCAGCGACCAAGTGTCAATTGGTTCAACAAAACACAGGTGGCTGACATTAAATGGAGTGGAATATTTGGCATGCTCCTCATTTTTCTGTATTATTACGGCAGTCATATGGATCACGTGCGTCTGATCATTGATAAAAGTTCCTCTGCTTCCACAATACAGTATTATGAATAAAACTAAAAAACTCTGGCTGTATTCTGCGACAAGCAAATGGAGCTGTAAAATGGTGTACACTGACACACTGCTACAATTTATAAATGGAGGACAATATTTTCCACGTTCGCTACAAATGGCTGGATTTGAACCGCAGCTATGTGATATGTCTGGCAGAGAACCACGGTTTTAAATAGCAGGCCTGTAATTTACTAATACTATTCCTCACAGAGTCCTAGTGTGAATAGCTTGACCGACACACTGCAACGAAATGAAAGGCAGAAATGGCTGATTTTGAAACACCTTTATATGTGAAATACGTCTGACGGAGAACCACAATTTTCAATAGCAGGCCTTTAGTTTAGTAATACTATTCTTCTCAGAGACTTAGTGTGAATAGCTTGACCGACACATTGTAACAAAATGAAAATGTAAGCCAAAATGTAAGCCAATATTTTCCACATTCAGTTCAAATTTCTGAGATTTTTATCTCTGTAATATTGAAAAGATCTGGCTGTATTCTGCAGTGCTAACCAACAAATGGATCAGATAAATTGTGTACTCTGGATTGTTTTTTAAGCAAATAATCAGGATTAAGATAAAAAAAATTGACCCTGGCCCCCTTATATATGGGGGCTACGTCTACAAATATCTGTAAGAAAAGCAGTAGCAGACAGAACGTTCAATAGACCCTCTTGTGCTGTATCATGCACTGCAGTCTGCCACATACACTGTCTGCCTAACTCCTGCTATCACCACTGAATTTATACAGCTGGATTACACACACACATATATATATATATATATATATATATATATATATATATATATATATATATATATATATATATATATATATATATATGTATATATATATATATATAATATATATATGTGTATGTATGTTGTGGGATACCTATACCAAGTATAAAAGAGCACATCTCTCCCTGATTCATTTGCAGCTCTCCCTACTCTGCCTGTTTCCGGGGTAGACTGTGACGAGCATAGCGGCGCCAGGTCTTATATAGACCTGATGACTCTGTATGGCATTACAGTGCATGGCAAGCAATCCCTGCATGTTCATTGGCTCTCTAAAGATCGCCAAACATGCAGAGCGGGGACCCGAGCTCCCCCCCAAGCAACTCTGAAATACTCGACGAGCGCAGAGCTTCTAAAAGGATCCACAAAGATCAGTCCTAGGTCCCCGTCCCCTCCTCCTCTCCTTGTATACTACCCCTATTGGACAAACCATCAGCGGATTTGGTTTCCAGTGTCATCTCTATGCTGATGACACCCAACTATACACCTCTTCACCTTACATCACCCCCACTCTAATGCAAAATACCAGTGATTGTCTGTCCGCTGTCTCTAACATCATGTCCTCCCTCTATCTGAAACTGAATTTTTTTTAAAACTGAACTCCTTGTTTTTCCTCCCTCTACTAACCTACCTATACCTGTCTTTGCAATTTCCTTGGGTGGTGCCACCATAACCCCGAAGCAGCAAGCTCGCTGTCTTGGAGTCATATTTGATATACTACTTTATTCCCCATATACAATCACTCACTCTCTCTTGTCACCTGCACCTTAAAAACATCTCCAGAACCCGACCTTTTCTCACTTCTGATACTGCAAAATCTCTTACTGTCCCTTTTATTCACTCTCGTCTGGACTACTGCAACTCTCTTGTAATCGGTCTCCCTCTAAACAAACTTTCTCCTCTCCAATCCATTCTGAATACAGCAGCCAGGGTCGTATTTCTATCAGGCCGCTTCACCGACGCCTCTTCCCTGTGTCAGGCATTGCACTGGTTACCCATTCACCACAGAATACAATACAAACTCATCTCTCTCACCCACAAATCTCTCCACAGTTCTGCACCGCCCTATATTTCATCCCTCATTTTGTCTATCACCCCTCCCATGCCCTCCATTCTTCAATTTATCTAAGACTAACATCCTCCTTAATCCGAACCATACACCTCTGTCTCCAAGACTTCTCTTGTGCCGCCCCAGTTTTCTGGAATGCACTGCCCCAAACGATCCAACCAATATCTAGCCCCCATGTCTTCAAATGTGCTTTAAAAACACATCTGTTTAGACAAGCCTATCACCTTAACTCACCAACCTAACTCTCCCGTGTCCCCTCCTAAATGTTCGTCTTAATCTGCCCCTGCCTATTCATCTGTCTCCACATTCTCCATGCACCAACTAGCACACGGTAACTGCTCTTAGATGGATACTGACTGATGACCATGTTCTACCTATTGTGTCCCCCCAATTAAATATAGATTGTAAGCTTAGGAGCAGAGCCCTCACTCCTCATGTAACTGTTGAAATGTGATACATTGTATTGTTTATATTGTCTGTATATGTCCCTAAAAGTGCTGCGGAATATGTTGGCACTAAATAAATAAAAATTATTATTATTATTTAGTACTTTAGCACAACAAAAATATATAGGTATTCTTCATTGTTGGTAGTTTAGTCGATGTTTTTTTTTACACTGTATACAAGTTAAACAATTTTTCATCTAATATTATTTCAGGGCTGTCGTTAAGTGAGGTAATGATCAATTCTTCTGGACTGCTTCATGTTTTAAACCTTCAAGGGTTCAGTAAGGTACAGTAAGTTATGGGGCTATTGGACATAATTTGAGGAAATCATTGCATTGCATTTTAATGATTTCAATTTCTTGCAGATATATCAAGCATTTACCATCTTAATTGAGAGAAACTGTACTCAATCTATAGGCAAGTAAATACAAAAATAAATCTTTTTTTTCCTACTAGTTTTATTTTTCTAAAGATAAAAATAACCCTTTTTTTCCAGCAAAGAATGAACATTTCAGTGGCCTATAGGGACACAAGCAGATATTTGAAACCCCCTATTAACAAGAAGCCCATTTACCTCTCATTGCCGAGTATAAGATCTCAGTTTGGTACTTCATTGCAAAATCTATTTTTGCTGTATGTATTAGCACCGTACTGTGCCTTTAATTGGAAGTGCCTGTACCAGAGCCTTTTTCCACAAGTCATTTCTTTTGAGTCAGAATGTTTTGAGACTTGTTTCAATGTGCTGCAGAACTCTCTAGAGCAGGGGTCTCAAACTCGGCTGGGTATATGGGCCGCACATGGAAAAAATTTGAATTTGGGGGGCCGCATTCTTTGTTCAATGTGACATTTTTAGTGATACCATTTTTTTTGTATACACCTTTTGAACATTTTTGCAGTGTTTATTTTTTTATGGCTTGGGTCGTTATGGATGTGGCGATAATAAACGTGCACTTTTTTGTGTTTACTTTAGTTTACATATAAAACAGCATTTTTAGTGCCCAATATTTTTTCATGCTTTATTTAATTTTTTATTTTTTTTACAATTTTATTTCCCCCAATTGGCCACATACAGTAATATTGTCTTACAATTAGCATCATATAGTAATAATGGAAAACATCTTGTAGTAATGTTCCCCATCCAAGTCCCCATCTTGTACTAATGTGCCCCATCCAGGTCCCCATCCTGTGGCTATGTGCCCCATCCAGGTCCCCATCCTGTGGCAACGTTCCCCATCCTGGCGCCCATCTTGTACTAATGTGCCCCATCCAGGTCCCCATCTTGGGGCTATGTGCCCCATCCAGGTCCCCATCCTGTGGCTATGTGCCCCATCCAAGTCCCCATCCTGTGGCAATGTTCCCCATCCAGGTCCCCATCTTGTGGCTCTGGTCCCCATCTTGTGGCTCTGTGCCCCATCCAGGTCCCCATCTTGTGGCTCTGTGCCCCATCCAGGTCCCCATCTTGTGGCTCTGTGACCCATCCAGGTCCCCATCTTGTGGCTCTGTGCCCCATCCAGGTCCCCATCTTGTGGCTATGTGCCCCATCCAGGTCCCCATCCTGTGGCAACGTGCCCCATCCTGGCGCCCATCTTGTACTAATGTGCCCCATCCAGGTCCCCATCTTGGGGCTATGTGCCCCATCCAGGTCCCCATCTTGTGGCAATGTTCCCCATCCAGGTCCCCATCTTGAGGCTATGTGCCCCATCCAGGTCCCCATCTTGTGGCAATGTGCCCCATCCAGGTCCCCATCCTGTGGCTATGTGCCCCATCCAGGTCCCCATCCTGTGGCTATGTGCCCCATCCAGGTCCCCATCCTGTGGCTATGTGCCCCATCCAGGTCCCCATCTTGTGGCTATGTGCCCCATCCAGGTCCCCATCTTGTGGCTATGTGCCCCATCCAGGTCCCCATCTTGTGGCTATGTGCCCCATCCAGGTCCCCTCTTGTGGCTATGTGCCCCCTGTGCTGTTCTTCACACACATAAAATAGAAAAAAAAAAAGATGATTCTCACCTGACCTCCGTTCCCTCGGCGGCCTTCCTGCAGATGTGGCCCGCAGGCACCACAGAGTCAGACCCCTTGACGATCCCGACCTGGTCCAGAAGGAGCCGCCGACAGCAGCGCTGCATTGCCGCACAGAGACTGTCTCCCAGCACAGCATTTTCAATGTCAGCCGCCGGCCAATCAGAGGCCAGCGGCTGACATCTGCATATGGCAATGACGTCATACTCGCTGCGCCGATACGCAGATATCAGCTGCTGGCCTCTGATTGGCCAGCGGCTGGCATTGGAAATGCAGTGCTGGGAAACAGTCTCTGTGTGGCAATTCAGCGCTGCTGTCGGCGGCTCCTCCTGGACCAGGTCGGGATCGTCAAGGGGTCTGTGCTTGCGGGCCGCATAAAGCAGCCTCAGGGGCCGCATGCGGCCCGCGGGCCGCGTGTTTGAGACCCCTGCTCTAGAGTATGGGGCTGCTGCATGTGTCTGAGTGACACTCCTGCCTACAGGGGTGAATGAGGCACAAGTGTGGTAGCACTGTGATGTTTCATACAAAGTCCTGCAAACATTTGCCCCTGCCTGCCAGATGCAAGTAGAAGCCGCATCATGTTACTTCCTCTAGGGTCAGTGTTTCCCAAACTTGTGGGAAACTTTCCTTTCCTTGTGGCCGCCAAGACGTCTTGTTTTCAGGATTTCCTTAGTATTGCACAGGTTATGGAATTATATTAAGGCAGCAGAAATTGCCACAGGTTTTCTCACCTGTGCAACACTAAGGAAATCTGGAAAACCTGATTTTTGAGGGGGCTGTGAGGACGGGGTTTGGGAAAAACTGTTCTAGGCAAAAGGATTTATAAAAGACAGCCTTTTTTGACCTCGGTGGTTTGGGGCTTCACCAGGACGTTTACATAGTGTTTATTATTTGCTCCTAATTGTAAACAGAAGAATATGATCTCTTTAAACTCTGAGGCTTTCTTGAAAGAAAAAGCCAACAAACTATTTCTGCTTTTCAAATAGTGGAGAGGTTTCTTAGAGTTGATAAACGTGGTCCCTATATGTCAAATTTATTTAGAAATTAGACACAAACATAGAGTTTATTGTATAAGGCTATGTGCCCACGATGTAGAAATGAAGCAGAAAATTTCTGCAGCATTTCTGTATCTCCCTGGCAGAAAAAAACGCATGCAGATTGTGCATGCGTTTTTCCTGCAGAATACATGCGGGTTCACATGCGTTTCCGCATGCAGATTGACAAGCACTTTCCAGGCGATTAGCATCACTTGGAAAGTGCTTGACAACTAGGTCACACTGTATAAATCCATGCAAACAGCATGGATTTATACAGTGTGAACCGTAAAAATTAAAACAAATAAAGCTATACTCACCCCCGAGGCCCCGGCGTGGCTGCAGCGCTGCTTCCTGGCTGGTTCCCGGCTGCCGGCATATCGCGAGACAGAGCGGTGAAGGGCCTGCGGTCACATAACTGTGACATCACCGAAGGTCCTTCAGCGCTGCTGGCATTCAGAGAGAAGACGCCGGACAGGTGAT
Organism: Phyllobates terribilis; assembly: GCF_046119375.1. Taxonomy (NCBI): domain Eukaryota; kingdom Metazoa; phylum Chordata; class Amphibia; order Anura; family Dendrobatidae; genus Phyllobates; species Phyllobates terribilis. Next base: position 276,413,884 of record NW_027362769.1, on the reverse strand, counting down.
TATAAACTTTATTTGTTATTTTATTCTTTTTTTACAGGTACAATGGTACCCAGGTCTGGATGAGAGTCTCCTCTCCTCCAGAACTGGGTACCATCCGCACATAGAGACGCATAGAAGCCGCTTGTAAAAATGTACAGTCGCGGTTTCTGTGCGTCTCAATGCAAGTCAATGGCGGGAGTTCCGCAAAATTAAATGACATGCTGCAGATTTTTGTACGCAGCATAAACGCTGCGGAAAAATCCGCAGCATGTGCATAGAACATGCGGAATCCCCTTGGGGACCATGGGGTGCGGATTACCTAGCGTTTTACAAGCGTTTCCGCTGCGGAAATTCCGCAGCATAAACGCTTGAAAAACGCTACGTGGGCACCCAGCCTCAGAGAGGAGTCTGGCGTTCTACACAGAAATATTTATATGTCCAAAGGTAATTATTTTGTTTTAGATCTTACGACTTGGATTATATAATCTTTCCAACTCTTTTTCTCTTGAGTGAGAGAGAGCCTTTGGATACCCCCATTTCTCTTTCAGTTCTGGAGAGAGCGCTGAAGAATTCAGCCACTGCTATGTCACTAGGAATCGATATTTCCGTATTTTTATTTATTTATTTATTTTACTCACTTATAAAGCACCATTAATTCCACAGTGCTTTACGGACTTTATGGGCACTGTCCCCATTGGGGCTCACAATCTAAGTTTCCGATCAGTACGTCTTTGGAATGTGAGAGGGAACCCACGCAAACACAGGGATAACATACAAACTCCTTGCAGATGTTGTCCTTGGTGGGATAGAACCCAGGATCCCAGCGCTGCAAGTCTGCAGTGCTAACCACTGAGCCACCGTGCTGCCCTATGAAGTATATTCCAGATTTCTAAATACTTTGCTCCCCCTACTTAAACAGTAACTGTCATTTTAATTTTTATTTTGTAAATCAATTCACAATACTGTTGTCTGATAACTCTGGATCAGGGGCTCCTACTCTGTCCCTAACTCTACAGGTGCCCTAGCTATCCCTGCTCCTCAGGTTACTTCTGATGGTAAAGATGCTAGGGCCACATACCTTGCTGTACTCCTGAATCAGCTCTTATCTGTCCCTTCCTCCACCCAGGGAAGTGGGGAGGAATAGTGTATGTAAATACACAAACCAGACAAACAAGGAAAGGACATAAAGGGTTAAATTAAAATACCAAAAATGTACTCACATACAACAGAGGGAAACAAGGAAGGGATTAGGAGAGTAAACAAAAGTAGAAGAGGAAGGGACTATGCAAATAGCCAAAACACCAAGCAACAGTCTCAGAATAACTCTCCTTTAATGCCTCTACCGAACACCAAATTCTCCACTCCTCAGCAAGCAACACAAGGCTTAACACTGGCAATCCCGTATGCCAGAGCAGAGACTATATAGGAGAGGGGAGTGAGTGGCTGATACTGCACAGCTGAGAACTTCCAAGAAGTAAGCTATTGAGACTCAAGGCTTAGCAGTTTAACTCCTGCACTGCTGAAAGAAACCAGCACCATTTAATAAGAGGGCGAAGTGCTTATATTTATTGAAAGAGTACATGAACTCAGACGCTGTGGTCTTCTGGCTCTCTGTCGTGGTAAACCCGTGACAGTACACAATACCCCCCCCCCCCCTTCCCGTCTAAGAGGGTCCTCTGGAAACTCAGGGCCAGGTTTATCAGGATGCATCATATGACAGGACCCGACCAACCTAACCGCATGCACGTCAGATTATGATACCCACATCCTCTCTTCAGGACCGTAACCCTTTATACCAGATACTGAGGAGACTGACAAACCAAGCGTGAATCCATGATCTTAGCTATATGAAACTCCAAATTCCCATCAACCATGACTGGAAATGGAGGTAATGGTGATGGTTCAGAGGACTCAACATGTTTTTTGAGCAAAGACCTATGAAACACATTATGAATTCTAAAAGTAGGTGGCAAAGCAGGGTGAAATGCTACAGGATTGACTACGGCAACAATCTTGTAAGGACCGATGAACCTGTGACCCAGTTTCGAAGAGGGAACCTTCAACTTAATGTTTTTTGAGGACAATCACACCAAGTCACCAACACACAGGTCCTGACCCACCACTCGTCTCCGATCAGCCACACTCTTATATTATGACACCATGTTCTTCAAATTATTAAGAACCCCTTGCCACAGAGACTTAATAGATGATGAAAAACATTTGTCTTCAGGTATTTCTGAGGAATGATTCCTATTAAATGAGCTGAAATGAGGATGAAAACCATAGCACCCGAAGAACAGTGACTTACCAGTAGACTCATGACTAAGGTTATTTACCGCAAATTCAGCTAGAATTTAGTAACCAAATCCTTCTGATTCTCAAACACAAAACACCTAAGATAAGTCTCAAAATTATGGTTAACGTTTTGTTTGCCCATTTGACTGTGGATGAAAAGCTGAGGAAAACGACCGATAAATCCCCAACCAAGTACAAAACACTTTTCAAAACTTGGAAATAAATTGCACCCCCCGGTCAGAAACAATATTGGCAGGAATCTTATGTAATCTTAAGATTTCTTTGATGAAAATTTGTTGAAAGGTCTTGGCTTTGGTTAAGGCGGATAGTTCAATAATATGAGACATCTTGCTGAACCTGTCCACTGCTACCAAAATAACCATATTACCTGCAGATACTGGTAAATCAGTAACGAAGTGTACTAATCAATGAGTGCAAGGTCTACTGGGAATCCCCAATCGTTGTAGAGATCCAGATGGACGAATATGAGGCAGTGATATACTTCAGAATATTCTGATGCGCCAGACCACCAAAAACGTCGGGTAAGGAGATTTGGAGTGGTTTATCTGACAGGATGTCCGGCTAAGTCCGAATCATGAGCTTTTGGTCGTGTCCTTAGGGTGCACGCTCCTGCCATCTTAAAGGGCCAGCGAGTGCACTTGCTGTTACGTCCCCAGTCAATGGCTGTGGGGCATTACATATATATTACTTCCTCCCTGCTGGGAATGTGTCTGAGCAACCTTTCTGTTCTACAGTCTAGTTTGTAAAGGTTGCGTACTAGTCCATGCTACCAAGCCTGCTGCACTCCGGTGCAAACCGAGTCCGCTGCACACTGGGGCAACCAAGCCTGCTGCAATCTGGTGCAATCCTGCTGCACTCAGGTGCAACCAAGCCTGCTGCACTCCGGTGTGACCTTGCCGCACCCCGGTGCAACCCAGCCTGACGCTCTCCGATGCTATCCTGTTTGCCGCTCCTGGGCACCATACTGCAAGTCCTACTGGGTCCAGGTGCTGTGCGTCCATTGGTCTATTCTGGAGTAGCACCTGGGCTACCTCCCTCGTCCTTCCTCGGGTCACGAAGTCATAAAGCCGCCGTGCGTCCGAGGTCAGATTTTGTGAGACCCCTAGTTACGCCCCTCCAGGCACTCCTCGGTCTGTGGCACAGTGGTTCCACAAACCACTTTCGTGACAGTTTGCTCAGGCCATGGACTCCACTGAACCCCAGATCCTGTCTGATCCTGTACCAAGAGCTCTGCCGACAGAAAGGCATGCAGGAGAAGTTGTCATTACAGTCCCTGACTACCAAGTTGGAGGCCTTAAATATCTTTCCAGAGTCCCCTCATGTTCAAGCTGCTGTGTCTTCTTCGGAACCTTCTCAGTCTGCTAGCTTAGTTTGAGGTTCAGGCCCCCTACTCCCCGCTCCACCACGATTTGACTGCAATCCGAAGCTCTGCCGCGGGTTCATCAATCAGTGCCAGCTACGTTTTGAACTTCTTCCTCACCTCTTCCTGTCTGACCGAACAAAGGTAGCATTCCTTATGTCGCACCTTGGAGGCGAGTCCCTGGCGTGATTGAACCCATTATGGGAGAGAGAGGACCCGATCATCTCCAATTTGCCGACATTCTTGGAGGCTTTTCGCAAAGTATTCGATGAACCCGGGCGAACCACCTCTTCGGCTTCCGCTCTTCTCCATTTACGTCAGTCCAATTTATCTGTGGGACAATATTTGGTATACTTCCACACTCTGGCATCCGAACTCAGATGGAATAACGAAGCTTTGGTGGTGACGTTTTGGGAGGGGCTTTCCGGAAACATTAAGGATGAGCTAGCCGGTCGAGACCTACCAATTACCATCGAGGACCTGATCTCTCTCGCCATCCGTATAGACTTTTGTTTCCGAGAGTGTTCCTAAGAGGTGGCACATGAGAGAGGATCGCGGCACCTGGCTCCGTCCTTCCAAAGGCCACTGGTTTCTCCGCCGTCCCCTGTCAAGGCCTCACCTGAACCCATGCAGGTCGAACTCTTTTTCCTCGCCAATCAGCGACAGAGGGATCGCCAGTGCCTGTATTGTGGAGACATGGGCCATTTAATTTGCTCCTGTCCCGTGAGGCCGGAAAACTCCAGCATCTAGGGTTGGTAAGAGAGGTTTCCCTAGACTGAAAAGACACCTCTCTACCCCTGACCCTTACTGTGGCCGTGACAACCGGTGAATCCCAGTTTATTGAGACTGCGTATTTGGATTCCGGGGCAGCAGGAAATTTTTATCCTCCAGTTTGTAGTGGATCGCTTCCTAAACCCTCGGGCAATAACATTTGTCGATGGGAGAACTCTGGAAGATAATTCGTCTGGCTACTGAGCCACTTGAGGTCCGTATCAGGATGCTTCATACTGAGAAGATAGTCTTCTATGTTCTTTCCCTCATGTCTCACGCCTTTCTCTTAGGCTTACCATGACTAAGACAACACGAACCTGTGTTGGACTGAAGGACTGCAGAGGTGCTCTGCTGGGGACATTCCTGCCATAAGAAATGTTTGACCACTGTACGTCCGGCTAAGGTGCCGTCTTCTCCAGCTTCCCTGCCCGGTCTGCCGTCCGCCTATTGGTACTTTGCTGATGTATTCGACAAGAGGGAAGCAGAGTCTTTGCCGCCTCACAGGTCGTATGACTGCCCTATCAACTTGATTCCCGACTCTACACCCCCTAGAGGCCGAATTTATCCACTGTCTCCAGCTGAGAATCAAGCTATGTCAGAATACATTCAGGAGAATCTGGCCAGGGGGTTCATTCACAAGTCTTCCTCTCCTGCTGGGGCCGCGTTTTTCTTCGTTAAAAAGAAAGACGGATCGCTCCTATCCTGTATAGACTATCGGAGCCTCAACCAGATCATGGTGAAAAATAAATACCCTATCCCAATAATCGCTGAGTTGTTTGATCGATTAAGGGGTGCCAGGATCTTCACCAAATTAAATTTAAGAGGCGCCTACAATCTAATATGCATTGCCGGGGAGATAAGTGGAAGACGGCCTTCAACACCAGGGACGGACATTATGAATACCAAATGATGCCCTTCGGTCTCAGTAACTCACCGGCAGTTTTTCATGAGTTCGTCAATGATATCTTCTGGGACCTGCTTTATTCTTGTGTTATAGCGTATCTTGACAAAATTTTGGTATTTTCTCCGGATGTGGCCTCTCACAGACAAGCAGTTCGGCAAGTTCTTCAGCGTCTTAGGGAGAACCCACTCTACACCAAGTATCAGAAGTGTGTTTTGGAACAGTCCACCCTTCCCTTATTGGGTTGCATTATCTTGGATACCGGACTCAGGATGGATCCTGAGAAAGTCTCTTCCATCCTTAGATGGCCGCTGCCTTTAGTTAGCAAAGCCAAGGAATCTCTGAATCGCATTGACTCCATTATCAACAATTCATTCCTCACTTCTCCACTCTTACCACTCCCATCTCTGCCATGACCCGAAAAGGAGCCGATCCAAAGTACTGGTCCCCTGAAGCTGAGGAGGCCTTTCGCTCTCTGAAACTGTCCTTCTCCACCGCTCCCGTCCTGCATCGTCCGGACCTGAATAAACTGTACTTCCTAGAGGTGGACTCGTCCTCTTTAGGGGCTGGGGCTGTACTCACTCAAAAGTCCTCCTCGGGTTGCCGAGTGTCCTGCAGTTTCTTCTCTAACGTCTTTAAGGGTAAGAGTTATAAAAATTACCATCTTCTCTGCTACAGAGCGTAACTACTCCATCAGTGACCGGGAGTTACTCGCCAAATGGTTACTCGCTAAAATGGCTTTGGGGGAGTGGCGATACCTGCTGGAGGGCGCAGTCTATCAGGTGGTCATCTACATGGATCATAAGAACCTGGCGTATCTTCAGTCGGCCCAGAGACTTCCACGCCAGGCCAAGTGGCCTTTGTTTTTTGCCCGCTTTAACTTTGTTACATTTTCATGACAAGAATATCAGAGCTGATGCCTTCTCTCGCTTATTTCTGTCCGGGGACCAAGAGGAAGATCCTCAATTAATCATCGATCCACCCAAGATGGTTACTGTCGCTCCAGTCAACCGGTCGCAAATTCCCCAAGAAAAAACCCTTGTGGCCGAATCCGAGAGGGAGTGAGTTTTGTCATGGGCCAATCATCCATGGTAGCTGGTCACGTGTGACAAAGGAGAACACTGCAATTGATTTCTCGCCACTACTGGTGGCCATCCATGAGGAGGGAGATCTACTCTTGCATAAAGTTGTGGGAGGGACACCAAACCCACTCTAGAAGTGTCCTCCGCCCTTATGAAGAGACATGCGGACAAAAGGCGCCTTGATCCTCTGTGCTTCCTCCCTGGCGACAAGGTATGACTCTCGGGCAGGTACGTCCGGCTGAAGGCTCCCTCTTACAAGTCGGCCTCTCGTTTTATCGGTCCTTTCGAAGTGCTGAAGCAGATCGAGGTCTCCTATAAACTGAAGTTACCTCCTTCGTTACGGATTCCGAATTCCTTTCACGTATCTCTGCTGAAGCCCGTCGTCCTGAGCCCCCACTTCAAAGATCCTAGCCCCACGTCATCCGCCTAGGATGATGTTTTTGAAGTGGAGAACATCTTAGCCATGAAGAGTGTGAGAGACAAGACTGTCTTCCTTGTTGAATGGAAGGGATTTGGCCCTGAAGAGAGGTCCTGGAAACCTAAGGTGAACATTCACGCTCCGATTCTCCTCCGGAACTTCCTCGATGGCCTGAAGAGGAGGGGGTGTAAATGTGGAGGTACTGTTAGCGCCATTCCGGACCCCCGCTCTGACAGGCAGGGACTCCAGCGTGTCACTTCACTCACCCGCGCTGGGGCCGGCGCTTCCCTCCCCCATGCTCTGGAGTGGCTTCTTAAATCAATACTACCTACTATTCCCTCCCATTTAAAAGACACAGGGGAATTTTTATGTGTGTTACAAGATTTTCTCTAGCCAGATGGTTTTGCACTTGTTTCCATTGATGTGGAAAGCCTGTATACGAGAATTCCACAAAAACAAGGGGTGGGAGCTTTAGGTGCTATCCTGAAAAACACTGATAAAAGTGCAGAAATGATCGAGTTTATTATGGAAGGTGTAGATTTTGTACTGACACATAACGCATTTCAATTTATGGATGACTGGTTTTTGCAGCATAACGGGACTGCAATGGGGACTCCAGTGGCAGACTCTGTTCTCAATGAAGCGGTACAACAAACAAAATCTTTTTCCCAGAGGGATCTCTTGCTGGGAGGTCACAATAGAAACAGAACAAAAGAGAAAAAAACTATATTTAATTTCAAGTTCAGTGCCATGGGTAAGCAAATAAGATCGGCTATCCATAAAAACTGGCACATTTTAGAACAGGGTGACACTTTAACAGAAGTCACAACACAGGGCCCTTTAATGTCATGTAGACGGAGCAGTAATTTTAAAGATATTTTAGTTCATAACAGATTAAAAAGGTTCCTCTAAAAATTGGTTACAGAGAAATATATTAAAACGGAATTATAGGTGTGGCCATTGTAATTATTGTCAGTTTCACTTTACAAATAAGGTTCTCAAAATAGGTGACATTTGTCGCACTAAGTTTGTAGTCTACATAACTTTTTGCCCATGTAGCTTCTTTTATGTGGGAAAAACTATTCTTTCTATGTACGTTAGTTTTCATTTTAAATCGTTCCAAACCAAAAAGGGAGCACAGTGATTGATTCAACACATGTGGGATTCCCATGCTGGAGATCCACATGTGTTGCGTTTTGCTGGTCTGGAACAGGTATCCTTACCAGCACAAGTAGGAGATCTGCATAGACTCCTGCTTAAAAGAGAAGCTTGGTGGATCCTGTGCACACGTGCGCAGGGTCCCATAGGTTTCAATGATAGAATCGAAATGTCGGTCTTTTTGTAATAATGGTCATTGTTGTATTTATTGCATATAATGTGTATTTATTCAAGGTGATTTTTAATAAGCATTCCATCCAGTTAAGGTGTTACAGGGGTTCTTGCCATTCATTGATCATAGAGAACAAGAGGCGTGTACATGTGCTATAAATTCACCTCCGTCATTTCCCCTGTGTGCAGTGACCTGCTGAAGGGCTTATACTCACGAAACGGCCATCGTCTATCAAGTGTTCCACTGATTCTCTGCCTTGCAGGGCTTCTGCTCGTGTACTTGGGGCATGCGCGTGCTCCCACCCTCTTAAAGGGCCAGCGCGCACTTGCTATTACGTCTCCAGCCAATAGTTGTGGGACATTACATATATTTTGCTTCCTCCCTGCTGGGGAGGTGCTTAAGCAACCTTCCTGTTCTATAGTCTATGTTGTAACGGTTGCGTACTAGTCCATGCTACCAAGCCTGCTGCACTCTGGTGCAAGCCAAGTCTGCTGCACCTTGGTGCAAGCCAAGTCTGCTGCGCCCCCTGGTGCCAGCCAAGTCTGCTGCACCCCCCTGGTGCAAGCCAAGTCTGCTGCACCCCCCTGGTGCAAGCCAAGTCTGCTGCACCCCCCTGGTGCAAGCCAAGTCTGCTGCACCCCCCTGGTGCAAGCCAAGTCTGCTGCACCCCCCTGGTGCAAGCCAAGTCTGCTGCACCCCCCTGGTGCAAGCCAAGTCTGCTGCACCCCCCTGGTGCAAGCCAAGTCTGCTGCACCCCCCTGGTGCAAGCCAAGTCTGCTGCACCCCCCTGGTGCAAGCCAAGTCTGCTGCACCCCCCTGGTGCAAGCCAAGTCTGCTGCACCCCCCTGGTGCAAGCCAAGTCTGCTGCACCCCCCTGGTGCAAGCCAAGTCTGCTGCACCCCCCTGGTGCAAGTCAAGTCTGCTGCACCCCCCTGGTGCAAGCCAAGTCTGCTGCACCCCCCTGGTGCAAGCCAAGTCTGCTGCACCCCCCTGGTGCAAGCCAAGTCTGCTGCACCCCCCTGGTGCAAGCCACGTCTGCTGCACCCCCCTGGTGCAAGCCACGTCTGCTGCACCCCCCTGGTGCAAGCCACGTCTGCTGCACCCCCCTGGTGCAAGCCAAGTCTGCTGCACCCCCCTGGTGCTATCCTGTTTTCCGCTCCTGGGCACCATCCTGTCTGTCCTACTGCGTCCAGCTGCTGGGCATCCTTTGGTCTGTTCTGTAGTAGCACCTGGGCCACCTCCCTCGGGTCGCGGACTCATAAAGCCGCCCTGCGTCCGGTGTCAGATTGGGTAAGGCTCCTAGTTATGCCCATCCAGGCACTCCTCCGTCCGTTTCACAGTGGTTCCACAAACCACATTCGTGACACCCTTTAGCCTCTATAACTTCTTTCTCAATGTCAGAACTTATAGCAGCAATAGCTACTCCTTTCTGTAGTATAGGTACTGGTTCGCATTTATCTCCACCCCTAGGAAAACATCTGGATAAGGATCCACCTTAACATTCTTATTCCCCGACTTATATGTCGCAAAAAAGTTGAATCTGTCGAAGAATGGAGACCACCTTGCCTGTCCAGGCGTCAGACGCTTAGCAGATTCTACATACGATTTTTATGATCAGTGATTACCATGACTGTACTGCCTCTTCCAGAAAATGATGGCACTTTTCAAAGGCACACTTAATTGCAAAGCGTTCTCTGTTAGAATGTCATAATTTATCTCAGCAGATGATGCTTTTTTAGAAAAATATGCACACGGACACCATTTACTAGGCGACACACCCTGTGACAACACAGACCCCCTTTCAACTTAAACAATTAATTTCTGAGTGATGTCAGGCTGTATAAGGATTGGCGCAAAGGCAAAACATTTTTTCAAGGTATCAAAAGCCTTCCGGGCTGGACTGGACCAATTGGAAAAGGCTGTCCATTTTCTGGTCATATCCGGCCACCACTGAAAAACCTTTGATGAACTTTCGGTAGTAGTTGGCGAAAGCTAAGAACTAGTGATGAGCGAGTATGTTCTGTTAACCCTTTCGGCGAGTATGCTTGGGCCGAGCACCGAGTAGTAACAGCTGCTCGGTGTTATGTTTGAATCACTCCCGTGTGCATGATTTGCGACTGTTTGACAACTTTAATACATGTGAGGAATGTGTAAGAAATAGACATTCCTTACATGTGATGGTTGCGAGTGTGCAACGACAGGTGCAGGGCGGGAGGCATCTTCGCCTGCGCCATGGGCAGGGGATTGATGTGCACGCACAACAGTGGAACAGGCAGTGGTTTTACTCGCAGACAATGTTTCTGGACCCTGGCGTTAGGCCCATGTAGTCAGGTGCTTTGCTCCCATGTGCCTGAGCATGCTGTTGGTGGTCAGGTTGGTAGTTTTGCTGCCCCTGCTGATGCTGGACTGGCATATGTTGCAAATGGCCCTTTTGGGGTTATCTGGACAGCTTTTAAAAAACAGCCAGACTCTGGAAGGCCTAACAGTTGGCCTGGCAACTTCCCTCTTGTTGGTGTTCTGGGGAACAGTTGCCCGCCTTATGTCTGTGGCTACCCCACTGCTTGTTCCTGCCTGTTGTGGTGCTACACCTCCTTCCCCCTCTGTGCTGCTGTCCTCGTAATGCATGTCACCTTGCCAGGTAGTGTCAGTAACTTCATCATCCATCACCTCATCTTCCACTTCCGCACCCTAGGCCTCCTCCAGGCCATATAGCCGCCCGTCGTCCCCTGAGCCGATGGACTGCAGCATAGGACGCCGTTGTTCATATTATGCATATCCGGCCTGCAGTTTGATCTGTCCACCCAGCGAGGGGCCTCAAGCATATCCCGTGAAGGTGACCGGGCGGGAGGTATCGACACTGCTAGACTGCGGGAGTCTGGTGACCCTTGTGAGGGCCACTCTTCCTCCAAATGATCTCGGGGAAAAAAGTCGGCGTTCGGTGCATTCATGGTGATGCTAAGAACTACCCTGTGGCCAGAGTGGACATTGAAATGGCCCACGGTACGGAGTCTCACGAGGTCGGCGTCATTCAGGACTTATTTCACCCTATTATTATAGGCCGGGACTTTTGTTTATTTTGGGATCTGTGGGTGAAGGATTCCGGGTTCGCTGACTCAGATAAGAAACCAGTTAACCCTGATGAGTTATCACCACACCCAGAGCCAGACGGGTTTACCTTTTGTGTCCTTGTTTGGGATGAGGAGGTAGTGCCCCCTGAGTCTGACATTCCGGAGTTAGGGGTGACCAGCGAGAATTTTGGGTCTGCCTAACATAGGGACCTAACTCTGAAGGAAGCCTTTAATAATGTCACTGTCAAAAATGGGGTTGCACAGGAGCCGGGGGCTGACACAAGGTTTCCCCATTTTATGGTGAGTGGGGAGGAGTTGTACCGGGTCACGGAAGTGAGGGAGGAGCGTGTGGAGCAGTTAATAGTGCCGGGCCACTATAGACGGAAGGTGTTGGACATGGCCCGTTCATATGTCTTGGGGGGACATCTGGGAGTGGAAAAAAACACAGGAATGGATCGTGCAGAGGTTCTATTGGTCTGGAAATATTGAAGTATTGCAGATCTTGCCCTACATGCCAGTTAACTGCCCCCACCTCTCACTTTCAAAGTGCCATTGTCCATTATTGAAGTGCCGTTCAAGAGATGCTATGGATTTGGTCGGTTCCCTGGTTAAATCTGCTTGTGGGCATCAATACATATTGGTTATTCTGGACTATGTCACCTGCTTTCCTGAAGCGATTACGCTGAGAAACTCCTCCGCAAAGAGTATAGCCTGCGAGTTGGTCCATGTTTTTTCCCGAACAGGGTTTCCAAAGGAGATCCTGACAGACCAGGGAACTACTTTTATGAGTAAGGTGATGAGGGAGTTATGCAAAGTTGTGCAAATCTCCCAACTGAGGAATTCACTATACCATCTTCAGACAGATAGCACTGTGGAAAGGTTTAACAAGACTCGGAAGAGTATGCTGGGGAAGGCCATAGAAAAGCACGGTAGAGACTGGTACTGTCTCCTGGTATGCCAGGGTCTACAACAACTGGTCAGACAGAGTGAGGCAATTCAGTACGGGAGACCAAGTCCCCGTGCTAATTCCTACAGTGGAGATTAAGTTCTTGGACAAGTGGCAAGGGCCATATGAGGTGGTGGAAAAAGTGGGTGAAGTGAACTATGTTTATCAGCCGGGACGAAGTAAGCCATGCCAGATATACCACCTCAACCTCATCAAGCCGTGGCAAGACAGAGAGGCTGTGGAAGCTCCATGCTTGCTGGGCAAGCCAGAACGTGACTTTGGAGGAGTCGCAATAGCGGAAACGCTAATGAAGGCCCAGAACAGCAGAGTCGGGAGTTGCTGCAGAAGAACCGGGATCTTTTCTCTGAATTGCCGGGCTGCACAAGGGTCATAGAACATGAGGGTTTTACAGAGCCACATGTGCGGGTGAATTTGAAGCCCTATCGGACACCTGATGCCCAACGAGAGTTGATCACCAAAGAGGTGGCCCATATGCTTAAGCTCGGTGTCATTGAACAATCTAAGAGCGGTTGGTCGAGCCCGATCGCCTTGGTCCCAAAGCCCGATGGTGAGTGGCCAGGCAGAGACGCCATCCCCCTTACCGCCGCTGTCCTGGTCTGGCGTCTTCCGGCCTCCCTGCTGCTGCTGGTGCATGCTGCTTCCTGGGCACTGTGCTTAGGGCGCGCTCGCTCCCTCCTTCTTAAAGGGACCGCGCGCGCAGTCATAAAAAGTCCCCGGCCAATTGCCGGAGGACTTTACCTATTTAAAGCACCTCCTCCAATATGGAGGTGCCTGTGCATTGGTGGTTGTTCCGTGTGCTAACACTTGCTTCAGCCCTCAGGTCCTGCTGCCTGTCAGTCCTGCCCGCCAGTCTGCCTGTCAGTACTGCCCCCCTGTCTGCCTGTCAGTCCTGCTTACCAGTCTGCCCGCCAGTTACCTGCCGTGCTCACCAGCCTGCTTACTTGGAAGCACCTGCCTGTTACCTGTTGTGCTTACCAGCCTTTTTACCTGGAAGTACCTGCCTGTCACCTGTTGTGCTTGCCTACCTGGAAGCACCTGCCAGTTACCTGTCGTGCCCACCAGCCTGCTTACCTGGATGCACCTGTCTGTTACCTGTTGTGCCCGCCTGCCTGCCTACCTGGAGCATCTGCCTGTTACCTGTCGTGCCCGCTAGGTTGTCTACCCGGACCACCCGTCAGCCTTCCTGCCATGCTGATCCGCTGTACCGGCCAGTTCCTGCCATCCGACCCGTGGGAGTCACCTGCTCTCATACAAGATCGATCCCAGAATGGCACCTGGTCCCCCTACTCGGTCTCTCCCTGGTTCACGGAGTAAGTTGAGCCGCCGTGCGACTTTGGTCAGGCCGAGTAGGTACTTAGTCATGCTCCTCTGGTCCCTCCTTGCACCGAAGCACAGAGGTTCCACCACCCGGACCCGTAACAGTTTGCACAGGCCATGGAACCCGGTGGCCCCCAGGCTCCTTCGCTCTCTGACCTGTACCAGGAGGTTACACGTCAGAGATCCCAACAGGAAACTATCCTGACCTACCTGCAGTCTGTCAACTCCCACCTGGACACGCTGTCCACCCCATCTGGTCCGTCTCTAGCTGAGCAGCACCTGCTCCGGCGTTGCCTCAACCTACTAGCGCTATGGCATCCGGCTCTGGTCCCCGGTTCTCTGCGCCTCTACGTTTTGGTGGTGACCCCGTCTTATGTCGGGGTTTTCTGAATCAGTGCACTCTGCACTTTGAACTCCTGGCACATCAGTTCCCCTCCGACCGGGCCAAGGTGGCGTTCATCATGTCTCACCTCACTGGGGAGGCATTGGCATGGCTAAACCCTCTGTGGGAGAGAGGGGATCCCCTGGTGTACGATCTTCCGGCTTTCCTCACTGCCTTCCAGAAGGTCTTCGTTGAGCCCGGACGAAAAACTTCTACTGTGGCAGTAAACAGCAGCTGATCCGTTCCTGCCCGGTGAAGTCAGGAAACTCCAGTGTCTAGGACCACTCGGAGAAATCGTCCTAGGCAAGAGTAAATCTTCTCCGTCCTTGACTCTATCTGTTTCTATTTCCAGTGGCGAGACCCGCTTCTCTGAGACTGCCCACCTGGATTTCGAAGCCACTGGGAATCTCATTTCACAGACTGTAGTGGAGCGGTATCAGATTCCTACCATACGTCTGGCTGAACCGTTGGCGGTCGCCTCTGTGGATGGGAGGCTTCTTCCGGAGAACATCCTGCTCGTCACATAGCCTGTAACCCTTCAGGTGGGAATGCAGCACTCGGAGAAGATCTCCTTTCATGTGCTGTCCGGTCTCTCTCAATCCCTCCTCCTTGGTCTACCCTGGTTACAAAGACATGAGCCCGTCCTGAATTGTAGATCTGGTGAAGTGCTCCGTTGGGGTCAGGTATGCCATGAGTCCTGTCTGGTTCCGGTCCGTCCAGCCCGACCTCCGTCTACTCCGGCTAATCTACCTGATCTGCCGGCACCTTACTGGTCCTATGCAGACGTCTTCGACAAAAAGAATTCTCCAAAGAAATAAGAATGGGGGCGCAATAATGCTGTTACTCAGGCAAACAAAATTATTAAATGAGAATGTGCTTACCTTGCGGTGTTGTGACATGCACAACTCATGTATTAAGCGTGAGAGAGGGCTGCTGGAGACACCAAACCTTGGTGGTTAGCAATGTAGAAGAATGATGAAAGGTGTCAGTAAATCCGCGCTCCTCCGTCAAATTAGATTATGCAGGATCCAGTCCTTTTGTGATAAATTTATTCCTTTGACAAGCTTAAAACAGACGCGTTTCATGGACGTCCCGTCCACTTCAAGTGTATAGCTTAAGAGAAGTTAGCAGCAGAGAACATATATACCATGGTAAGTAAAATAAAATGCAAGAAAACTGGCGCCAAAGTGGCAGCAGCCTTTTTTTTTTTTTTTTTAAACCAAAACTTTACATATTCCTTAAAACATTGTGTTTTATAGTGTCATTAGAAGGACACTCATAAAAAGTGATGAAAGTTGTATAAAATTGAAATAGACTTAAAATATCTTCCACATAAGTTCTAAAGAGTAATAAAATGTATAAAAGAGTTTTTTGTCTATGTATAATAATTCAAACCCGTCGTTCCTTGGTATTATATACCATATCAAGACAACGTCCATGGTTAGTGCCTCTAGACCACGGAGGTATCTGATAGTTGGTCGACATTATTTAGTCATTTTTTTATTTTTTTAGGAGGGATACAACTGTATGAACGCATTAACAAAGATTAGCATAATTAAAGTGTATGTTCATTGTGTAACCCTGGCCAGTTTATGCATATGCTTCCTATCTTGTCCATGTCCCTATTGTTAGGATGAAATATAAATATGCTTCATGTCACCAATAAAGCCAAAGCAGTGATTAAATTAAATTAACCGCATCAAGAGGAAAGGGGATTACAGTATTTTGTGCTCCTCCTAAGATCAAATTTCACATGGTTTACTATCCCGGATAGTAGGGATAATGAAAATGGGTACTCTATAATCCCGTAAGTCAGTTGGATATAAGACGGAATCTCCTCTTGTGCAATGCGTGTAGCAGTACAGTCTGAAATAGTTTTGCTCCATTAGGTGGTGATAACCCGGCAAATGAATAATTGAGCTGACATGGACTGCTCTCTTCTATGTTTTTGATGATTGCGGATCGCACTGGCGCGTTGCGGTCCTGAGTGGAAAGAAAGCATATGACCACACCGGAGCATTATGGCTAGGTGTGGAAGATCACTTGTTGAATGGAATTGACGGATATCTTTTTGAGAGTGCTGGAAGGAAGCTAGCTAAAGAGGAATTGGAAGTGGGACCCATGGTGACGGGAGGCGCTGTGATGCAACACCCCAGGAGATGAAAGGGAATGTTGAGCCACTGTAATATTGTTAATGTAACAAGTGTTGACAGTGCGCTATACTGCAACATCTTAGCAAGTAAGAGGGGATATTGAGCCTTTTCGTTGTTTAAAGAGAGAAACTTTGCTGTGGCCAATATTTTAGGTGTTTTTTTAGAGAAAGGTCTCTGTGATCTCATTTAAACCTTGTGGTTTCAGTGTATCCAATTTGTATATCCAGTAGATCTCTTTTCTGTTGAGAGTTTAAATTCTGTTAGGGGTGATATCTGAAATATGCTCTATAGGCATGATTTTCAACCTGCTGAAATCCTTGTTATGTTGATGGGTCATATGCCAGGATAGCCCATGTTTGAGGAAACCCGTGACCACATTGTATCTATGAGAGTTCATCCTTTTGTGAAAAGTTTGTGTGGTCCTACCTATATATTGTTTACCACAAGGGCACTCTATTAAATATATAATAAAGTCTGTATCGCAGTACATATTATGATTAATTTTGAACCCTTCCCCAGTTGATGATGAGACGAAGGTGTCGGTCCCATGTATGATGTTTCTGCTGCACATACAATTCCTTTTCCCACATTTGGTGATAATTTTTTTCTCTTTATTTGATTTTGTTTCATCTTTTTTCTCCATTTGGGAGGAATGGATTCAGCTGGGAGCTAGAATGTTTCTGAGGGTAGGTGCCCTTCTATAGATAATGGAGGGTTTCTTAGGTAGGATTTCCCTGAGAATGGGATCATTTAGTAAGATGAACCAATTATTTTGCAGAATTTCTCCAAACAGTTTATGTTGACTGTTATAGGCGGTGATAAACTTCACACTATGTTCAAAATCTGTATTTTTTGCTTTGGAACCGGTGAGGAGGGAATCCTGGCTACAGGTGTCTCTTACTTTTTCAAAGGAACCCCTAACCAATTCCCTGGGATACCCTTGTTTAGAAAATTTCTTTTTCAGAGTACTTGATTGGTCTTTGAAGTCTGATTCCGAGCTACAGTTCCTCCTAATTCTCAGGAATTGGTTATATGGTATATTGCGCAGTCATTTATTGTAGTGTCCACTGTTGTAGTGGATATAACTGTTACTACTTTTTTGAAGAAAGTTTTAGGGTGGATGTTTTGATGCTCTACAAACAGCGTGAGATATAGAAAGTTAATACTGTCTTCACCGAGTTCAGAGTTTAAAGTAATGCCCCATCGTTTGTTGTTGAGGAACTCTGTGAAGGCTAGCGGTTCTGTAACACTCCTATTGATAATAAAAATTAAATCGTCAATGTACCTTTGATAGAAAACAATCCCCTTCCAAAAGGGGCCTCCATATATGAGCACAAGTTCAAACACCCCCATAAAGATGTTAGGGTCAAAGGTCGCACTTTGACCTTATCGCAGTCCCTAATTTGGTGGTGTGTGCGATGGAGGAAGGTGATAGTAAACCATGTGAAATTAGATCTTAGGAGGAGCACAAAATACTGTCATACCCTTTCCTCATGATGTGGTTAATTTAATTTAATCACTGCTTTGGCTTTATTGGTGACATGAAGCATATTTATATTTCATCCTAACAAAAGGGACACGGGCAAGATAGGAAGCATATGCATAAACTGGCCAGGGTTACACCATGAACATACACTTTAATTATGCTAATCTTTGTTAATGCGTTCATACAGTTGTATCCCTCCTAAAAAAAATGACTAAATAATGTCGACCAACTATCAGATACCTCCGTGGTCTAGAGGCACTAACCATGGACGTTGTCTTGATATGGTATATAATACCAAGGAACGACGGGTTTGAATTATTATACATAGACTAAAAACTCTCTTATACATTTTTTTACTCTTTATAACTTATGTGGAAGATATTTTAAGTCTATTTCAATTTTATACAACTTTCATCACTTTTTATGAGTGTCCTTCTAATGACACTATAAAACACAATGTTTTAAGGAATATGTAAAGTTTTGGTTTAAAAAAAAAAAAAAAAAAAAAAGGCTGCTGCCACTTTGGCGCCAGTTTTCTTGCATTTTATTTTACTTACCATGGTATATATGTTCTCTGCTGCTAACCTCTATTCTAGCTATACACTTGAAGAAGTGGACTGGACGTCCACGAAGCGTGTTTGATTTTAGCTTGTCAAAGGAATAAATTTATCACAAAAGGACTGGATCCTGTAAAATCTAATTTAATGGAGGAGCGCGGATTTACTGACTCATTTCATCATTCTTCGACAAAAAGGCAGAGACACTACCACCTCATAGGACAAACGGATTAATTGACCTTTGAGGTCACATGGTAGTAGGTAATCAAAATTACGACCATAAACTCTGTTCAACGTCTCAAACGACAATTCATATAGACAAAGATGACGTACACGAACATACTCTATTCCAAAAGCTGTTAAATTTATTAGTACATATCAGTAGAAAAGACAAGATATTCATTAGAAAAGTAGCACAAATACATAAATAATGAGCCAAAACAAGGATGCCAGCGCTGACGCACAACAAATAGATATATATAGCAGATGGAGAAGATATGTATGTATATATATATATATATATATATATATATGTGTAACAAACCCCAACCCACCCATACAGTATAATCACAAAGCTGGAGCTATAAATGTAAAAGTGCACAGTGCACATCCAAACAGAGAATATAATGGAAATAGGTATAGGTATAAATATATAACTCACATATCCTCATCCCAACTACAAGCATGTATACCAAGGCGTTAAACTATCCAACTACCAATAGAAAAACACAAGGCTTCAAACTAAGCCCTAAGATGCATAAAGACAGGTCACAGAGGTCAGGGTAGTTAGACACCTAAGGTCCTACGCAGTAACTAAGTGGGGGTAGAGCATTACTCACTTATTGTAGTGTTATGTCAGCGCAGTCATCCGCAACCCTACACGCGTTTCGGCGCTGTGCCTTCTTCTGGGGGATAACATTGGTGCAGTGGTGGTTGTTCCGTGTGCTAACACTTGCTTCAGCCCTCAGGTCCCGCTGCCTGTCAGTCCTGCCCGCCAGTTACCTGCCGTGCTCACCATCCGCTGTACCGGTTAGTTCCTGCCATCTGACTCTTGGGAGTCACCTGCTCTCATACAAGGTCGGTCCCAGAGTGGCACCTGGTCCCCCTGCTCAGTCCCTCCCTGGTTCACGGAGTCGATTGAGCCGCCGTGCGACCTTGGTCAGGCCGAGTAGGTTCTTAGTCACGCTCCTCTGGTCCCTCCTTGCACCGAAGCACAGAGGTTCCACCACCCAGACCCCTAAAACAAGCTTTCTCCTCCACTCCCGTGCTGCACCGTCCAGATTGCAACAAGCAGTTCTTCCTGGAGGTTGATGCATCTTCCTCCAGAGCTGTGCTCACCCAGAAATCCCCGTCCGGGAGAATGGTAACCTGCATCTTCTTCTCCAAGCTCTTCTCCTCGTCTTAGCGCAACTACTCCATTAGAGATCTTGAGCTGCTAGCCATCAAATTGGTGCTGGAGGAGTGGCGCTGCTTGCTGGAAGGGGCTCTGCACCCGGTGGTCATCTACACTGATCACAAAAACCTTGCCAATCTGCAGAACGCCCAAAGACTTAATCCGCGTCAGTCCAGGCGGTCTTTATTTTTAGCCAGATTCTGCTTCACTCTACATTACCGTCCGGCAGACAAGAACATTAAAGCTGACGCTTAGTCCTGCTCGTTTCTGTCCACCGACCAGGAGGAGGAGCCTCTGCATATCATCGACCCCTCCAAAGTGATGACTGTGGCTCCATTTGATCTGTCTCATCTTCCACCGGTAAGACCTTTGTAGCGGTTCTGGATCGCAAGAAGATTCTACTCTGGGGCCACTCATCCAAACTTGCCGGTCATGCTGGCCAGAGGAAGACCTTTCTGCTCATCGCCCGACATTACTGGTGGTCTTCCCAACGTAAGGATGTGGCAGACTTCGTCTCGGCTTGTTCCTCCTGTGCCCGGAACAAGGTTCCCAGGTACCTTCCAGCCGGCCATCATCTTCCTCTTCCCGTGCCTTCCGCTCCTTGGCAACACATTGCAATGGACTTCATTACGGATCTCCCTGTCTCTGCCGGTTGCACTGCCATTTGTGTGGTCGCCGAACGCTTTTCTAAAATGGCCCACTTCATCCCTCCTGGTCTCCCGTCTGCATCTGTGCTGGCTAAGGACTTCATTCATCACATCTTCCGTCTCCATGGCCTACCTCTCCACATTGTGTCTGATCGCGGGGTTCAGTTCACTTCGCGCTTCTGGAGAGCTACATGTAAGCTGCTGGATGTCTCCTTGGATTTCTCCGCCTATCATCCTCAGTCCAATGGTCAAGTGGAACGTATCAACCAGGTCCTTACCAGCTTTCTTCGGCACTTTGTCAACTCTCACCATGACGATTGGGTTGAGCTCTTGCCCTGGGCCGAATTCTCCTATAATAACCATGAGAGCGAGTCTTCTTCTAAATCCCCGTTCTTTGTGGTCTACGGTCAACACCCCCAGATTCCGTTTCCCGTCTCCTCTTCTGTGGACAATCCTGCCGTGGAGTCTCTGGTCAGCAAATTTTCTGCTATTTGGGAAGACATCAGATCCACACTTCTTCAGTCCTCCGAGCGGATGAAGAGACATGCTGATAAGAGACATCTGGATCCGCCTCAATTCCGTCCGGGAGACAAGGTCCGGCTTTCTTCCAAGTATGTTCGTCTCAAGATACCATCGTATAAGTTGGGTCCACGGTTCATCGGGCCGTTCGAGGTTCTGAACCAAATCAATTCCGTGGCTTACAAGCTAAAACTCCCCGCCACCTTACGGATTCCCGACTCCTTCCACGTATCACTCCTCAAGCCAGTTGTTCTTAATTCTTTTTCTGACGATTCAGGTACCACTCCAGCTCCTGTCTCCACTGAGGACGTCTATGAGGTAGAGAACATTTTGGCCACCAAAAGGGTAAAAGGAAAAAACTTTTTTCTGGTGGATTGGAAGGGGTTTGGCTCAGGTCTTGGGAACCCAGGGAGAACATCCATGCCCCTCTTCTTCTTAAAGAATTTCTTGCAGGCCTAAAAAAGAGGGGGCGTAAAGGGGGGGTACTGTAGCATCGGCGTCTCTGCCCCCTGCCAGGCAGATACGCCGTCCCCCTTACCGCCGCAGTTCTGGTCCGGCGTCTTCCGGCCTCCCTGCTGCTGCCGGTGCATGCAGCTTCCCGGGCACTGTGCTTAGGGCGCGCGCTCCCTCCTTCTTAAAGGGGCCACGCGCCGTCCTAAAAAGTCCCCTGTCAATGGCCGGAGGACTTTCCCTGTTTAAAGCACCTCCTCCAATATGGAGGTGCCTTTGCATTGGTGGTTGTTCCGTGTGCTAACACTTGCTTCAGCCCTCAGGTCCCGCTGCCTGTCAGTCCTGCCCGCCAGTTACCTGCCGTGCTCACCATTCGCTGTATCGGTCAGTTCCTGCCATCTGACTCTTGGGAGTCACCTGCTCTCATACAAGGTCAGTCCCAGAGTGGCACCTGGTCCCCCTGCTCAGTCCCTCCTTGGTTCACGGAGTCGATTGAGCTGCCGTGTGACCTTGGTCAGGCCGAGTACGTTCTTAGACACGCTCCTCTGGTCCCTCCTTGCACCGAAGCCCAGAGGTTCCACCACCTGGACCCGTAACAGAGATTCTGCAACGACTATCGGAAGTTGAATGAGGTCTCCAAATTCGATGCATATCCCATGCCACGTGTTGCTGAGCTGATCGAGAGGCTTGGGCCAGCAAGGTACATAACCACCTTCGATCTGACGAAGGGATAATGGCAGATCCCCATTGCACAGGGAGCCAAAGAGAAGGCTGCGTTTTCTACGCTGGACGGATGCTTCCAGTATGTCCGGATGCCATTTGGACTGCAGGGGACCCCTGCAACCTTCCAGAGAGCCATGGATCACATCCTTGCATCCCATAAGAAATACGCTGCAGCATACCTGGACGATATTGTTATATTCAGCCCAGACTGGGAGAGTCATCTGGAAAAGGTTCAGGCAGTGTTTGATGCTGTGAGGGAAGCGGGGTTTTCAATAAACCCAAAGAAACATGCCATGGGGAAAGAAGAAGCCAAGTACCTCGGATATGTAGTGGGTAGAGGTGAGATAAAACCCCAAATTTACTAAAGTGGAAGCAAAGTGGAATCCAAAATTGGCTGAGACCGCTGTCGAAAAAAACTATTCCTGAGAATAGTGGGATACTACAGGAGATTTATCCCATACTTCGCCATCATGGCCGCACCCCTGACTGAGCTCCTTAAACGGACAAAATCAGCCATGGCCAAGTGGACTGCAGAGGCAGAGATGGCCTTTCAAGAGTTGAAAGTGGCTCTGTGTAGGCAACCGGTCCTGGTTGCCTCTGACTTAAAGGAAGAGTTTATTCTTCGGACAGATGCCTCAGATGTCAGTTTAGGAGCAGTCCTTTCACAAGAGATACACGGGAAGGAGCACCCTGTCCTCTACCTGAGTAGGAAGCTGTCGTCCTGCGAGAAAAATTATTCAGTCATAGGGAAGGAGTGCTTGGCCATAAAGTGGGCAGTGGACACCTTATGGCACTATCTGTTAGGTCAAAAATTTAGATTAGTATCCGACCATGCCCCACTCAGATGGATGAGGGAAACAAAGGGAAAAAATGCCAGGGTCACCTGCTAGTTTTTAGCTCTACAGGACTTCCACTTCCATGTAGAACATAGATCAGGGAAGCTGCATGGTAATGCTGATGCCCTCTCGAGAATCCCCTGTCTAGTAGCAGAAGGTGCCAAACCCCACAGCTTTAGGCAGAGGGCGCAGGTATGTAAGGTGGCTAATGGTCGTGTAGTCGATGGGAGGTATGTGTCACAGAGATGGCTGATCTCTGTGATGTAACCCTGGGTGTTTGTCTAGTGCTTATAAGCACTAAGAGGATCGTTTGGTGCACCTGGGAGCCGTGTTACGGGTAGCTAGGAGAGAATGAGCGGGTCCAGCTGCCCACATACCTCACCTCTGGGTGTGGTAAACAGCCTATAAAATGGAGGCTGTTGTTTGGCACATGGTCTGTGTGTTTGGCGGGAGAAGGCCTCCTGTGTATGTTTGTCTCCAGACCAAGCCAGGATACTGGATGCTACCCCAACCTGCTTTTCTTCTTAAACCCAGAAGCTTTTCTGTTTGGCTTCTGGGTTTATGAAGCAATAAACCCACGTGAACTTTTAAAGGAACATGCCTCCTGTTTTCCTCCCATCGCACCCAAGTGAGTAAAACCCCTACACTATAAAAAATATATATATATACAGTACAGACCAAAAGTTTGGACACATCTTCTCATTTAAAGATTTTTCAGTATTTTCATGACTATGAAAATTGTACATTCACACTGAAGGCATCAAAACTATGAATTAACACCTGTGGAATTATATACTTAACAAAAAAGTGTGAAACAACTGCAAATATGTCTTATATTCTAGGTTCTTCAAAGTAGCCACCTTTTGCTTTGGTGACTGCTTTGCACACTCTTGGCGTTCTCTTGATGAGCTTCAAGAGGTAGTCACCGGAAATGATCTTTCAACAATCTTGAAGGAGTTCCCAGAGATGCTTAGCACTTGTTGGCCCTTTTGCCTTCACTCTGCGGTCCAGCTCACCCCAAACCATCTCAATTGGGTTCAGTTCTGGTGACTGTGGAGGCCAGGTCATCTGACGTAGCACCCCGTCACTCTCCTTCTTGGTCAAATAGCCCTTACACAGCCTGGGGGTGTGTTTGTCCTGTTGAAAAATAAATGATGGTCCAAATAAACGCAAACCGGATGGAATAGCATGCCGCTGCAAGATGCTGTGGTTGCCATGCTGGTTCAGTATGCCTTCAATTTTTAATAAATCCCAACAGTGTCACCAGCAAAGCACCCCCACACCATCACACCTCCTCCTCCATGCTTCACGGTGGGAACCAGGCATGTAGAGTCCATCCGTTCACCTTTTCTGCGTCGCACAAAGACACGGTGGTTGGAACCAAAGATCTCAAATTTGGACTCATCAGACCAAAGCACAGATTTCCACTGGTCTAATGTCCATTCCTTGTGTTCTTTAGCCCAAACAAGTCTCTTCTGCTTGTTGCCTTAGCAGTGGTTTCCTAGCAGCTATTTTACCATGAAGGCCGGCTGCACAAAGTCTCCTCTTAACAGTTGTTGTAGAGATGTGTCTGCTGCTAGAACTCTGTGTGGCATTGACCTGGTCTCTAATCTGAGCTGCTGTTAACCGGAGATTTCTGAGGCTTGTGACGTATCCTCAGAAGCAGAGGTGACTCTTGGTCTTCCTTTCCTGGGGCCGTCCTCATGTGAGCCAGTTTCTTTGTAGCGCTTGATGGTTTTTGCAACTGCACTTGGGGACACTTTCAAAGTTTGCCCAATTTTTCGGACTGACTGACCTTCATTTCTTAAAGTAATGATGGCCACTCGTTTTTCTTTACTTAGCTGCTTTTTTCTTGCCATAATACAAATTCTAACAGTCTATTCAGTAGGACTATCAACTGCGTATCCACCAGACTTCTGCACAACACAGTTGATGGTCCCAACCCCATTTATAAGGCAAGAAATCCCACTTATTAAACCTGACAGGGCACACCTGTGACGTGAAAACCATTTCCGGTGACTACCTCTTGAAGCTCAGCAAGAGAATGCCAAAAGTGTGCAAAGCAGTCATCAAAGCAAAAGGTGGCTACTTTGAAGAACCTAGAATATAAGACATATTTTCAGTTGTTTCACACTTTTTTGTTAAGTATATAATTCCACATGTGTTAATTCATAGTTTTGATGCCTTCAGTGTGAATGTACAATTTTCATAGTCATGAAAATACTGAAAAATCTTTAAATGAGAAGGTGTATCCAAACTTTTGGTCTGTACTGTATATATTTATTATATATAATATATATATGTGTATATATATATATATATGTATGTGTGTGTGTATATATATATATATATATATATATATATATATATATATACACACACACAATACACATATATACAATACATATGTTTACAAACAGTACATCTACACAAACAACAGACATGACTTGCACATTTACACATTGAGTACATACACATATATACTTACACTTTTCTACAGCTGGATGGATTTCTTCATGTGACATTACTTCCTGGGAGCCGGGAATTTCAGGTCCAGTTGCTAGAGTAGTGGTTGCACATACAAGCCTGAGCCCTCCTGCCCTGCTCTTGGCCCTGCATCCTCCAGCACTCATTTTCCAGCATCCCTTCAGCCCTGACCCTCCCTCACTCTCTCTTGTCTCAACTACTGGTGACATTACAGCAGAGGAGGGAAAGACAAAGCTGCTATGGGAGGAGCACAGGGCTGGAATGCTCCATAGTCGTGTTTTCTGTCCTTACAGCACTGGCCCCACCCACCACCTTCCATTGGTTTCTGTAGCTCACCCAGCCTACCCCATTGTAATGAATAAGATCAGCAGTTCGAAACGTGTCTGCGTCTAATTATATTCTGGGAGAGGTTGGTGACTGTGGTCATGTTATTACTTTTTTAAAAAAAAGTTTTCTAATAAAATTTGGATTTTTTACCTGGAGCTGGAAAACTTCTTATGTCTGATTTGGAACCCTGCTGCACAGCTGATTCCATGCTCCGGACAATTAAGTGGATGAGCTGACTTAACTTTGGATTTCTAAGTTCCCTAATTTCCAAATTCCTAGTTTCTAAAATAGGATCACTTGCGGGGGATTTTCACCGTTTAGGCACATCAGGGCTCCCCAAACACGATATGACGTCCTCTAATTATTGAAGCAAATTTTACATTCAAAAACTCAAATGGCGGTCCTACCTTTCCAAACCCTGCCGTGCACCCTAACAGTGATTTTTCCCCACATATGAGGTATCGGCTTACTCAGGAGGAATTGCACAACAAATGGTATGGGGCAATGTCTCCTGTTACAGTTATGAAAATGCAAAATCGTGGGCTGAAAAACATTTTGGTGCTCAATGTTATAAACTTTTGGAAGCATCTGGGGGGGTTCAAGGTGTTCACCAAACATCTAGATAAGTTCTCTAAGGGGTCGAATTTCCAAAACTCTGTCACTGGTGGGGGTTTTCCACTGTTTAGGCACATCAGGGGCTCTCCAAACGCTACATGGCGTCCGCTAATTATTCAAGCAAATTTTACATTCACAAAGTCAAATGACGCTCCTTCCCTTCCGAGCCCTGCCGTGCGCCCAAACAGTGGTTTTCCCCCACATATGGGGTATTTGCTTACTCAAGAGGAATTGCACAACTAATTTTGTGGTCCATTTTCTCTCTTTACCCTTGCGAAAATAAAAAAAAATGGGTCTGAAGTAAACATTTTGTGAAAAAAAGTTAAATGTTCATTTTTTCCTTCCACGTTGCTTCAGTTCCTGTGAAGCACGTGAAGGGTTAATAAAGTTCTTGAATGTGGTTTTGAGCACCTTGAGGGGTGCAGTTTTTAGAATGGTGTCACTTTTGGCTATTTTCTGTCATATAGATCCCTCAAAGTCACTTCAAATGTGATGTGGTCCCTAAAACAATGGTTTTGTAAATTTTGTTCTAAAAATGAGAAATTGCTGGTCAACTTTAAACCCTTATAACTTCCGAACAAAAAAAAAATTAAGTTCCAAAATTGTTCTGATGTAAAGTAGACATGTGGGAAATGTTGTTTATTAAAGGGATATTTCCATCTCCAAGATCCTATCCCAATATGTAGTAGGTGTAATAATAATAATAATATTAGCAAATATCTCCAATTAGAAATGTAGTATAGTTTTTCTGATTTGCTATGTCTCTTTCCTCCTGTGCAGGCATTGCAGGACCTTAGATGTTAGGTGTCCATGGTTACGACCACTGATATAGTGACAGTTAGTTAACTAGCTGCTAGTGGTCGTAATCATGGATACCTAAGGTCCTGCAATGCCTGCACATGGGGAAAAAGACATAGAAAATCAGAAAAACTATACTATATTTCTAATTGGAGTTATTTGCTAATATTATTATAACTACTACGTATTGGGATAGGATCTTGGAGATGAGAATACCCCTTTGACTATTTTGTGTGACATATCTCTCTTAATTCAGGGCATGAAAATTCAAAGTTTGAAAATATCTAAATTTTCCCCAAATTTCCATTTTTTTCACAAGTAAACTCAAGTCTTATCGAAGAAAATTTACCACTATCATGAAGTACAATATGTCACGAAATAACAGTCTCAGAATCAGTGGGATACATTGAAGCCTTCCAGAGTTATTACCTCATAAATTGACAGTGGTTAGAATTGTAAAAATTGGCCTGGTCATTAAGTACATAATTGGCTCCATCCTTAAGGGGTTAAAAACAAATCTGCTTGTCCGATCTGTGAGATTCAGTGTTCAATCATTTCAAATCTATTTCGTGTAATGTCACCCATAAAATGTACAAATCCATTGAGAAACAAACTGAAATCATTTTGAGGGGGCAATAAAACTAACATAATGTGGTTGAATAAGTGTGAACACCCTCTTATATTTGCAGATATGGGTGTGTGCGGAATTAGTCAATCAAATTTAAACTCGTATTAAATAGTAGTCAGCACACAGCTGCCAACTTTTAGGGCACAGTCAGACGGCAGTATAACATGGAAGATGATCACATCACAATGTTCGGACTGGCCATCTGCTCTCCTGACCCTAGCATGACAGCATGTATTTCTATGCAGCTGTCCCGCTCGGGACAGAGGAGCAAACGGCCAGTCCGTGTATTGCGATGCAATCGTCGTGTTATACGGCTGTCTGACTGCACCCTTAAAGTGATTTTGATTAACCCCATATACAGTTTAGCTGTTCTAGTAGGATTTTCCTGACATTTTCTTAGTTGCCTTTTACAGCAAAAGCCATGCCATATGACTTATGATTAACGTCAAACCAGAATCTCAATTTGCAGACACTGTGTTTCGGGGTGTTGCCACTTGTCAG
Organism: Phyllobates terribilis; assembly: GCF_046119375.1. Lineage (NCBI taxonomy): Eukaryota > Metazoa > Chordata > Amphibia > Anura > Dendrobatidae > Phyllobates > Phyllobates terribilis. The sequence continues at coordinate 276,385,873 of NW_027362769.1, read as the reverse complement.
TGCAAACTTTTGCAAATTTTAGAGGGGAGTGATTTCTTTCTTTAGTTTTTTTCAAAAGTCATATGGCAAGGTTCATTAAAGGGTCGTTATTGACTTTTAAGTTTGCTACTTCCAATAGGTGGCACTAGAGTTCAAATCATCTTTCTCTCTGAAGCGTCAATTTGCATATTTAATTTCCCAGAGGAGGATTGCATGGCATTTAAGCCTCCTTACACTGACATACCAGGCATGTCGCTCTCCACAAGGAGAAATGTTACCCCTATTAAAGATATAAAACATTCTGCAAAATTCTCCCTTGTATGATTTTCTTAACATGACAAAAACAAGGCATTTTAACAGGGGTGAGTAGACTTTTTAGATCCATTGTATATAATCTGCATGCACATAGTAGAAATAGAATTATCATGTGTATTGGTATATTATAAAAAGGTAAATAATTTTCAGATTTTACTAATGTAACTTTTCCATTTCTTGATTAATATTCATTACTAATGGATAGTTACTTTTTGCAGAAATGAAATCTACGATTTACAGATTACGCGTGCCATGGTCACATGAGGATATAATTAGAGTACCAAGGTAATTTATCTTGTATTAACTGTTTTAACATGTTTATGAATTAAATATTTAAAGTACTATTTATGTTCCACTGTATAACACCTAGTCTGAATTTACTTTGTACATGTTTAATGCAAACATACAAAAACAACTCCACTCGGAGTGTCCTAAGGTATGAATTTTGAGCTGCTTTACTGCTATATAGAATATATTTACTAAATTAAGTTACTGTACTTAGTGCACAGTTTGATCAGATTATGTAAACTCATCTGCTGGCAGCAAGGCAACTCCTTTACATGGAAACCTATACCGTATTTTTTGGACTATAAGACGCACCGGACCATAAGACACACCCCAAATTTTGGGGTGGAAAATGGGAAAAAATTTTTTTTATAAGATGGGGGTCCGTCTTATAGTCTGAATAGGTATCTTACCTTGGGGGCGTTGGAGCGAGGGTCACAGGAGGCAGGGTCCTTCAGGAAGTTTGCGGAAGTGGGGCCTGGGCCTGTACTGGGGCTGGAGCCTGTGGTGGGGCCTGTAGTGGGGCCTGGGCCTGTGCTGAGGCTGGAGCCTGGCTGGGGCTGGAGACTGGCTGGGGCCGGGTCCTGGGCCTGTGAGCGGCGTGCGCTGCTGTCCGGTGGCTGCCGCTGTGCAGCGGTGCGACTTTCCGGTGGCCGCGGCCATCTTCATGAAGCTGTGATCCACAGAAAAATGGCCGCCCGGGCTCCCAGACGGCGCATGCGCCAGCTCGGGTGGCCATTTTCCTGTAGATCACTGTGCACCCACCCCCACTCTGCCTCGCCGCCTCAGCGCTGCACATCTACTCTGTCTAGCAGCCGCACAGCCGCTCTGCTGCATCAAACCTGCCGCCTCACCCACCACCGCAAGTATGTGGTAAGGTTCGGACCATAGGACGCACCCCCCATTGTCCTCCTAAATTTAGGGGAAAAAAAGTGCGTCTTATGGTAAGAAAAATACAGTACTTGTTATTTGCATCTCCTTTGCCTTAAAATTCAAAAAACAGGTAAAACCCAGCTCTTACTGAAAACAGCCTTGGGCAAATGAAAGGAGCGCCTAGTCCATACGGATAATGCCCCGTCTCCTGCTGCACATAACACATCTGCATCTCTGGCTGCTATGGGCATAAAAGGGGACAAACTTATGGTGTGGCTCCCATGCTCCCCTGACCTCAACCCCATTGAGAACCTCTGGAGCATCATCAAAAGGAGTGTCTATGATGGCGGGAGGCAGTTCACATCTAAGCAACAGCTCTGGGAGGGTATTCTGTCCTCATGCGAAACAATTAAAGCAGAAACCATCCAAAACCTGACAAATTCAATGGACGAGAGAGTTCAGAAGCTCCTATCGAACAAGCGGTCCTATGTGCAAATGTAACATCACCTAGAATAAAGTTTTGAGTTGAAAACTGTTTGATTTCAGTTTGTAATAACCTGCTAATGCTTATAATTTCAGAAATGACCATTCTTTTGTTCTTTATTAAAATGAAAAGGTTGAAAACTCTGCTGTGCATAATAATTTGGAACATGCATTTTGAGTGCAGTTTGAGTTTTTATTTTTTTAAAAATATACTGTTATCATAGGCAGTTTGTACAAAAACCTTTCAATTGTACTCTAATAGCTATTTGACTGGAAAATTACAATGACTGCAATTCATATAGGTAATTTGGGAAAATCTGAGAAAATATTATTTGCATAATAATTTGGAACACAGTGTAATCAGCGAAGCAGTGTTTAAATAGGTTGTGCACTACTTTAAATTAACCCCCCAATGTTTCCCCCCGGGGCCCCTAATGAATTTTGGAGGACCGGGGAGCGAGGTTGCCGGTTGGGGTAGTTCTGCTGCGAGCAGCCGGGAGATAACCGGCTAGCACAGGGTGAGCGTGTGAGGGAGATGACCGGCTAGCACAGGGTGAGAATGTGAGGGTGTGCGTGGGAGCGGGTGTGCGTTCGAGCGGGTGAGCGTTCGAGCGGGTGAGCGTTCGAGCGGGTGAGCGTGGGAGCGGGTGAGCGTGGGAGGGTGAGCGTGGGAGGGTGAGCGTGGGAGGGTGAGCGTGGGAGGGTGAGCGTGGGAGGGTGAGCGCCCGAGCGTGTGAGTGTCCGAGGGTGAGCGTCCGAGGGTGAGTGTCCGAGGGTGAGTGTCCGAGGGTGAGTGTCCGAGGGTGAGTGTCCGAGGGTGAGCGTCCGAGGGTGAGCGTCCGAGGGTGAGCGTCCGAGGGTGAGCGTCCGAGGGTGAGCGTCCGAGGGTGAGCGCCCGAGGGTGAGCGCCCGAGCGTCCGAGCGTGTGAGCGTCCGAGGGTGAGCGCCCGAAGGTGAGCGTCCGAGCGTGTGAGCGTGAGCATCTGAGGATGATCGTCTGAGAGTGTGAGGGTGAGCCGCTAACGACCGCCATCTTGTTCTGAAATCCCGTGTCACTGATTGGCCGCGGCCTGACCACTCAGCGACGTGGGATTTCCTGGACAGACAGACAGACAGACGGGATAAGACAATTATATATATTAGATTATAGCTAAGACCAACAAGCGAGTGAAATGCGCTAACAGCTACACTGCTCTCACCTTGTTGATTCGATATTTTTAATATGGAGATGGATTAAAGACTTTGTATATTTTAAAGGTCACAGTCATAATTTTCCACTTATAAGGCTGTGTGCACACGATGCGTTTTTAATGCGTTTCCGCAGCGTTTTTGCAGCTGCGAAATCGCTGCGGAAACGCATTAAGGCTATGTGCCCACGATGCAGAAATGAAGCAGAAAATTTCTGCAGCATTTCTGCATCTCCCTGGCAGAAAAAACGCATGCAGATTGTGCATGCGTTTTTCTTGCAGAATACATGCGGATTCACATGCGTTAACGCATGTGTTTCCGCATGCGGACTGACAAGCACTTTCCAGGCGATAGCATCACTTGGAAAGTGCTTGTCAACTAGGGCACACTGTATAAATCCATGGAAACTGCATGGATTTATATAGTGTGACCGTAAAAATAAAAAAATAAAGCTATACTTACCCCCGATCCCCCGCCGCGTGTGCTGTCGCGCTCGTCCTGGCTTCTTCCTGGTTGCCGGGCTCTCGCGAGACAGCCTGCGGTCACATGACCGCGACGTCATCTCAGGTCCTGGAAGGAGAAGCGCTGCAGGGGCCGCCGGACAGGTGAATATAAACTTTATTTTTTATTTTATTCTTTTTTTTACAGGTACAATGGTACCCAGGTCTGGATGAGAGTCTTCTCTCCTCCAGAACTGGGTACCATACGCACATTGAATCGCATATTATCCGCATGTACAAATGTACAGACACGGATTCTATGCGTCTCAATGCAAGTCAATGGCGGCGCTTCCGCAAAATTAATGAACATGCTGCTGATTTATGAGCGCTGCAGAAACGCTGCGGAAAAATCCGCAGCATGTGCATTGACATTGCGGAATGCCATTGGGGACCATGGGGTGCGGATTACCATGCGTTTTTGATGCGTTTCCGCTGCGGAAATGCATGAAAAACGCATCGTGTGCACACAGCCTAAAAACGCATGGTAGAAGGGCAGCAATGTTCCCCAATGATAATCCGCATGTGCTGTGCCCATGCTGCGGGTTTTTCCGCAGCGTTTATGCTGTGCTCAAAAATCCACAGCATGTCCATTAATTTTGCGGAAACGCGGCGTTTTCGCCGCCATTGACTTGCATTAGATCGCGCCAATACCGCAAGACTGCATTTGTACTTGCGTTATTGGCGCTTTCTAATGTGCGGATGGTACCAGAGTGTGGAGAAGATGAGACTCTCCTCCACACCCAGGTACCATAAAAAAGCTGTAAAAAACAAGAATAAAATAAAAAATAAGATATATTCACCTTCCGACGGCCCCCGGTCTCCTTCCCTCTGCTTGCGTGCAAGACTGAAGGACCTTCGGCGACGTCACAGTCATGTGACCACAGGCCCTTCAGCGCAGTGTCTCGCGATATCCCGGCAGCCGGGAACGAATGCGGCAGCACACGCCGGGCCATCGGAGGGTAAGTATAGCTTTATTTTTTATTTTTAAACAGTCTTTTACGGTCACACTATATAAATCCATGACGGTTGCATGGATTTATATAGTGTGACCTAGTTGTCAAGCACTTTCCAGGTGATGCTAAAATCGCCTGGAAAGCGCTTGTCAATCCGCATGCGGAAACGCATGTGGGAACGCATGTGAATCCGCATGTATTCCGCAGGAAGAACGCATGTACAATCCGCATGCGTTTTTTCTGCCAGGGAGATGCAGAAATGATACAGAAATTTTCTGCTTCATTTCTGCATCGTGTGCACATAGCCTAACAATTACTTGCTTGATCAAACTTGTTTGCTTGCTGTACGAATGCAGTTTATTTTTTTCATGGAGAAAATTAAAATCCATGATAAAAGCCTATCTACTGGCTAACACGGTACAAAGATATATATTTTTCATGTGAGAGAAGAGCTTGCACTCTCTTCTGTGCAGCTGACCCCATCCTTTGGAATTAGGTAACCATAGTTACTCCAATGACTAAGCATATTTTAGGCCCTGCTACAAGAATGTGGATTAGATTTACTACAAAGAAACAGGAGAAATATATATTTTTGTACCGTGTTAGCCAGTAGATAGAAAAATATTTAGATTTGAGAGTCCTCAGTGGTTAATACCTGTTAATGGCTAAATGAAAAGATGGTAACACGTTGCAAGCTTTCGAGACTACTCAGGTCTCTTCATCAGGCTAGTATAATGCAAAATCTGGAGAGTCACATATTTATACACAATAGGACACAGAAATAATGCAATAGATGAGACAAGTGACGGAAAGCAGAGTTATTATTGGAGAGATAAACAGTTCTGGCTATAAATGTTTTAGCAGTTAATAGATAAGGAATGCGAAGGTTTTATTGTCCTGTGACTAGGTCCAGTGTTATGATGGCCACACAAGTCTGAGGGGCATATTCCTTAGTTGATGTAGAATGACATAAATCCATGCGACACATTCATTCCTGCTCTGAAAGTGTCAAAGGTCACCATCAGTTTATATTCGAGATTCTTCTTTCTCTTTGAGATTTTAAGTTTTGATAAACTGATGGTGACCTTTGACACTTTCAGAGCAGGAATGGCTAGCTGGACAGCGCACCGGACTCACAGAGGTATACAGGGAGGAAAACGCGGTGTGAGCTCTGAAAAATGAGCCCCGCGCTCCCTCATTAATGACATTGACCGCATTCTAGCGCCTGCCATTGTACTAGTGCTTTCACTATCACCTCTGTTGCTCAGAACTGGGGCCGCGGTTGCTACGGCAGTCTGCTGACAGCACAGTACACCAGACCGCACCCTGAGGTCTGCTACAGGACTCTTATACTTTGCATTCACCGCTCAGAGGCTGGGGTCATAGTTGGTATAACAATTTTCTGGCAGGGCAGTGTATTAGACTACTTGCTGGAGTCTATCTCTGTATTTTCACTTTCACCTCCCCAGTTCTCTGAGGCTGGAGCCATAGATGACGCAGCAGCCTGCTGACAGTGCAACATATCATATCTACAAAAAGACCTGCACAGCAGACTGGGCTAGTCATAAAGCCCACTAACCAGACCATATTGACTCTCTCTACCTTGCTGAAATCCATGCCAGTTTTTTCAAGTTGCTATATTACTCTGCTTAGGACTGTCTGTACTGCTTCGCTTTATTAGTAAACCAGGAAAACTGTACTTACACCTCTTAAAGTACTACTACAGTTGGGAGCAAGGGAAGAAGAGACTATACCTAACCATCTTGTTGTTTCTCATAAACGTTAACTATGAGTCGCTCAAAGAGTTCGGAGGTGGCTGGAAAGCTAAAAGAGTTTGCAAGAACCCTCCCCCCAGACAACTCACGATCTCACTGAAATAACCCATTAAATGTTAAAGCTTCAGGCCAACGTAAAAATCGTGCTTCTGACAGTGAACAGGGTGGAGATCAACAAGATTTAACTCTAAGACAGGCATCTGAACAATTAATGCAAGCCATATCTCTAACTAGGACATCCCTGACTGGGAAAATAGAGGAGGTGCATTCTGAAGTGGGACGTCTCCGACAGGATATGCAAGCCATGGGGGGTGCATCACGGAAGTCGAATTAAGAGTGTCCCACCTAGAGGATAACCTTGCACCTATGGAGACTAAATTGACAAAGGTGGCTGGTTCTATAAATACTTGGAGAATAGAAGGCGCCTGAATAATATCCGAATCATTGGATTACCAGAACGCTCGGAAGGTCAGCGACCTGAGCAATTCTTGGAAAGCTGGCTCAAGGGCACTTTAGGGGATGAGTTCTCTCCAACATTCGCTGTGGAAAGGGCTCATAGGGTCCCCACAAGACCTCCCACCCCCCCTCCCGGGCACTCCACCGCGACCTTTTCTGGCACACCTCCTAAATTGCAGGGACAGGGAAACTATTCTCCGTATAGCACGGCAAAAAAGTCCCATTAAATTCAACAATGCCACAATATCAATATTCCTGGATTTCTCTATGGAGCTTCAGAAACAACGGGCTCAATTCATGGAGGTCAAGAAAAAACTCAGAGAAAGGAATATTCTGTATTCAATGACCTACCCAGCTCGACTCCGAATTGTTTATGAGGGTTTCTCCATATTTTTTACAACCCCAGCGGAGGCCGTGGAATGGCTGCGGTCCCACACAGGAGCAAGTGGAAAGTAGCCCTGATTTATTTGCCACCATCCCTATATGTGTGCATAGGAAATGAAACTCTCTCAATATTTGCAATGATAGGAGCTCTTTCCGCCAGCGTCCAGTATAATAACAATACCGGACACTGTGTTCAGTGAAGGTACCCTCTTTTTGGAATACGACAGGAGCATGAGATTGTGCTCCTTCTTGAATTTTATCTTGTTCTTTCTTGTTTTAGTTTTGATAGTTAATGTTTATATAGATACTGCTGCCAAGAAACCAATTAAGATGCCTGCAAAATTTAACCTGTGTGACAATGTACATCATTTCTGGATAGGGGAACATGGGATCTGAAATTATATGTATGACCTGGAATGTGAGTGGTCTCAAATCTCCTTGAAAGATAATTAAGCTTTTTTCCCAGATTAAGCATCATCATCCTCACGTTGTAGCTTTGGTTGAAACACACCTGACCAGAGACTTGGCTCGCTATGTGCAGAAACCATGGGTGCAATGATCCATACATGCATTTCACACTAGTTACTCTAGAGGGATGTCCTTGTTAATACACAAAGACGTTAGATGGGAGGTCAAAGAGGCTCGGAGAGACCCTGAGGGACGCTTTATTTTTGTGCATGCATCGGTAAATCTGAAAGATTACATCATAATGTGTATCTATAACCCGCCCCCAGCTAATATGACAGTTCTTAAGAAGGCGCTAAGCTTTGCCCTAAATTATCCGGATGCACATGTTATGTGCATGGGAGATTTTAACCTTGTCATGAACAACGGTCTTGATAAACTCAGATTAGATGACGGAGCCTCCGGGTTGACCTCCTCTCCATTCCAGTTATCAATGTTCATGGAAGGCAATGGCTGGTTGGATCTGTGGAGGGTACGTCATCCTGATGTGAGAGAATATACTTGCCACTCGTCCACTAGACTCACACTATCTCGTATAGACTATATATTTGGATCCAGTAACTTGGAAATGTGGGTGGGAGATGTGGAATATGATAACAGGGGTATTTCAGATCATAGTCCAATAATACTTAAACTCAGGTTTGGCCAAACAAATCATAATTTATTTTGGAAGCTAAACCCATTCTGGCTGAAATTGATAGGCTCCAACGATAGAACTCTAGACCAGTTGGATTGTTTCATTTTGTCTCACCTTGAACCCCGAAATATTAACTTGTTCTGGGATGCCCTTAAAGCGTATTTAAGAGGATGTTTATCTTCTACAGTATCTTATATTAAACAGGTGACATAAAAGGAGGATGATGAAATCGAAAAACGACTGAGGGATTCGGAAACAACTTATATAACTAATCAAACAAATGAAAATAGAATTGAGTGGTTTAACTCCTATAGGTTATATACCCCAATATATGGACACCAAATCTAAGCATAAATTATTCTTTACCCGCCAGTCATATTTTGAATTAGGAAACCAGTCCAGTAAACTACTGCCATTTATAGTACGGCAGCATAACACATCTAATACCATACTTCAAATTTGAAAACCAGATAATTCGATCGTACCCTCAACAGATGACATACTCCAATGTTTTCATGATTACTATAAAACACTATATAGCTCCAAAGGTGGTTTCAACACCTTAGAATGTCTGGAATATTTATCAGACATAAAGTTTCCTACGTTAAGCCCTACTCAACAAGCCTTTCTGGACGCTGATTATAGAGGGTATAAAGAGAGCTATAGTGGATATGGCTTCAGGGAGGGCACCTGGGCCAGATGGATTTCCTATAGAAATGTATTGGAAATATCGGGATATTTTGGCACCGCTCCTTCTAAAAGTGTTTTAGAGGACCTGGGAGGAAGGTTCTTTACCAGACTCCTTTTATGAAGCAAATATAATAATACGTAAGAAAGAAGGGAAAGATCCCCTCAAATGTGGGTCATACCACCCCATATCGTTGGTAAATGTGGATTACAAAATTTTCACTAAACTCTGTGATACTTGAAATAATACACCCAGACCAAACCGGTTTTATGCCCGGGAAGAATACATCTATTAACATCGGGAGAGTTCAATCAGTAGTTCAGTACAGTTCTCTGGTGCCAGATAATGAATGGGTCCTGGCCTCGCTGCATGCAGCTAAGGCCTTCGATTCCATTGAGTGGTCATTTTATCTGCATGTTTGCAAAAATATGAATTCGGTCCTAAATTTCGTAAGTTGATTTGCTCAATATATATGAAACCAAAAGCCCGAATAATTATAAACAATTCTATATCGGGGTCATTCTCTTTGGCAAGAGGAACACGTCAAAGATGTCCCCTCTCCCTTGCCCTCTTTGCTCTTGCAATCGAAGCACTAGCGATACGTATAAGATCCACTCCAGCCATTATGGGTATAATTATAGCAGACCGTTTAGATACTAGTGGCTTATATGCTGACGACATGGTGATATTTCTGGATAAAGTAGAAGAAACATTATCACATGTGATTACCACTATAGACAAATTTAGTGAATATTCAGGATTATACAAAAACTGGGATAAATCCGCTTTAATGCCTCTTTCCCAGGATCCAATGGATCACCTTGAAACTTTATCCCCATTGCCTATTGTATCTAATTTTTAATATCTAGGAATAAATATACCAAAACACAGCAGACTCGATTTACAATTTAAATTCTACCACTGTTAGAACTTGCCAAGCTTAAATTTGCCATCTGGAATAAATTACTGTTACCCAAACTTAAATTGTCCACCTTACATAGATCTAAACAAATGGGAGGAGCGGCACTGCTGGATTTCTTTTTGTATTATTTGGCTGGGCAAATCAAAGATTTGAGTAAGTGGATGCCCAATAATTACCTACCTAATTGGGAGAGCCATTTGGCCCATGCTGCAAAAGTCGATTGCCTCTTGGATTTTTAGAAACAGATAAACCTAATACCCCTAGATTATTACCCTTACTCCGATTGGCACAATCAGTCTGGGGACAAATTTAAAAAGTGATTTCGCTTTGATGACATCATAGCTGAAATGCCATTATGGAATAATACTTACTTCCCAGTGCTACTAAACCACCCGTCCACTCAATTCTGGGTCTCACATAATGTTTCCTTGGTTAAAGATTTATATGATCACGGTGTCCTAATGTCAGATCAGCAATTCAATCACACTTACGCAACATAAATACAATTCAAACAATATCGTCTTTCCCTTTAATAGGGATCTTTAAATCACAAGGTCCCCAAGGTCTTATTTCCACTTTATATACGTACATGTTGTCCGTGAGTACTGATTCTACTTTATTGACAGGAAGAGAAAAATGGAAACTCCTCGTTCCTGATACCCAAGATGAAGTTTGGGAAGAGATTCTTGAATCTCCAACCAAGGTGTCCCCATCAGCTAATAACAAAATGACGCAATTATATATAGTACACCAATCATACCTGACCCCGTTACGGTTATTCAGAATGGGACGGTCTCAAACTTCAGAATGCTTAAGATATCATACAATGGATGCCGATTTTATACATATGGTGTGGAGATGTCCCGTTATCCTATCCTTTTGGAACAAGGAAACCTCATTGTTAACCTCACTTATATCTACTCCTGTTCCTCTTAATCCATTAGTATGCTTATTTGGTGTGCTAGATGAAGAGATATGGGGATGTCATGTTAAAATTTTCCTGCGGGAGACGCTTTTCATAGCTAAGAAAATATTGGCCCTACGCTGGATGGGTAATTTACATCCATCTCTTAGAGCTTGGATTGAGCTGGTAAACTCAATTATACCTTACAAGCGAACAATGTATCAGAATATAGGCTGCTTGGGGAAATTCAATAAGATTTGGGATGTGTGGAACTCATCTCACCTTACTATATCAACACGTTGATAATGGTTTGGTACCATTATAATAGCTGGTAGTAAAGAATACATTGACTCACACTTGATAGTATCATAATTTTATTAACAATGTCGAAATCGCTCTTGGCAGCAGGGTAGTCTTAGTTTTTTCGTTCTTTAGGAATATGATAGTTATGTTGGATGTATTGTATCATTCTGAGTTATGTTTAACCAAACATATTTAAATCTGAATAATGAGTCTTTTTATTACTCCTCAATTGTTCCATAAGCCTCACAAAAGAATATGGACTTGTGGAATTGAAGTTTCTACAAATAACTCATTATAAAAACTTGCTGTTTTCTTATTATTATGATGAGTGTGTATACGTTATATTGGTTATATACAAAATGTGTACTTTTTTATTATTATTATTATTATTATTGCTGTTTAATAAACACATTTAAAATAAACTATTATAGGAAAATCTGAGCTCCAGGAGGCAAATAGCTCTCTGTCCCTACCGAGTCTTATACCGCGAAGGAAAAAAATGCGATCAAAGCTACACAGCAGGTAGTTGATCATAAAATATAGCTTTTATTAAATATATGATTTAAAAAGAATACATCACATAATATAGCAGAACAGTGCACAACGTACATAACAAAAATATCTTAAAATACCATCATATTCAATGGACAAAGAAGTCCACACGTGAGGCGCCCACCAAAAATATATAGTATAGACACTAGTGGTCCTGATCAACAGATCTCTAATGTATATGTCCAAGTGGTGTATCATTGGTGGTCAGCTAGTGCTGCCCAACTGTATAGCAAGATACCCATGTCAGTGACCATATAATGTAAAAGTAAAGTCTACCTGGACAGAGGGCTGACAACGAAAGTGCTCACATGTGGACCACGCGTCCACCCCGACGCGCGTTTCGGCGTTACCTTCTTCAGGGTCTTGCCATGTGGCTAAGCAGTACTGTACATATGGGTTATTGCCACATTCAGTAGAAACTGTGGTACAAATTTTGGTGCCCTTTTTACCCATTGTAAAATCTGGTACTTAAAACAGAATTTTGGTGGTAAAAATGTACCGTAAATATTTTTTATTCACTGCCCAATGGTATACATTTCTGTGACACATCCGTAGCGTTGATATCATCACTGCACCCCTAGATAAATTCGTTGAGAGGTGTAGTTTGTAAAATGGGATCACTTATGGGGGTTCTGCTGTTATGGCACCTCAGGGGCTCTCTGTGGGTTATTGGCATCCGCAAACCATAACCGTAAAATCTGAACTATAATATGGCGCTCCTTCCTGTCTGAGCTTTGCACTGTGCCTCAAAAGTAGTTCCCGATTACATGTAGGGTGTTGGCACACTCAGGAAAAAATGAACCTCAGTTTGTTGTAAAAATTTCTCCTATAGCCTTTAGAAAAATTAAAAACTTGGGGCTAAAACAACATTTTAGTGGTAAAAATATAATTTATTCTTTCTTCACCACCCAATAGTATAAAATTCTGAGGCACATGTGGTGTCAATATGATCACTGCACCCCTAGATGAATTTATTCAGGTGTAGTTTGTAAAATGAGGTCCCATATTTGGGGTTTCTTTTGTTCTGGCATTTCCAGGGCTCAAACAATATGACATGGCCCCCTCAAATCATTCCAGAAAATCTGAACTCTAATATGGCGCTTCATCCCTTCTGAGCTTTGCACTGTGCCTCAAAAGTAGTTTTTAACCACTTATGGGGTATCGGTGTACTCAGGAGAAATTGCACAACAAATTTGGGGGTTCATTTTCTCCATATATCCTTGTGAAAATGCAAAGAATCTGGGCAAAAGCAATTTTTTTTTTGGGAATAGTTATAGATTTTTTTAATTTTCACAAATCAAAGTTGTTTTAAACTAATGTGAAGCACCTGGGGGTTCAAAGTGCTCACCACACATCTAGATACATTCCTAGGTCTAGTTTCCAAAATGGGGTAACGTGTTTTTTTTCACTGTTTGGGCATAATCAGGTGCTCTCCAAACAGGACATAGCGTCTGCTAATGTTTCCAGCGAATTTTACATTCAAATAGTCAAATGGCGCTCCTTCCCTTGCAATCTTTGCCATGGCCCAAACAGTAGTTTTCCTCCACATATTGGGTATCGACGTACTCAGGAGATATTGCACAACAAATTTCACGATGCCATTTCTCCTGTTAGCAAAAGTAGCAGAGGGGTTTATAATAATAGATAACCACTGGATAAAAGTACGTTAGAGCAAAAAAAGTGGTAAGAGAGGTTAAAACATAACCTTTAATAGATATATAGGTAGAAAAGATATACAAAAAGTCACTAGGACCAAAAATCATGTAAGTGCCTGCCTCTGGTAGTGAAATATAACTACCCAAAATTAATATATACTCTTTACAAACAGGAATTATATGGCATAATACCTAGATATAGCCCACCTGTATCCTGAACAAGACAACGGCAAATAATAGTGGAGCTGTCATTAAAAAGCCTCAGCGTACATGAACCATATCAGACAATCAGTGATTTGTTGTGAGAGTTCACACTTAACAATAATACTGGAACAACCTCACTGTACACAGTGTCAGTTCACGCCTCTTGCTTAAGACAGCTCACTGTAGTGGGGCATCAACACCTCTACAGCCACCAACCACATATGGAACACCACTCCCAACGCGTTTCATCACCTCAGTAACTCATCAGGGGAGAAAGGGGTGTCATCTCACTCAATGTGATCCTCGGTCTCCGTCGCCAAGCCTATCACAGAGGCGGCGCAACTTCAGATGAACTCGTCATCCTATTTGTATCTGCCCGTGCTCCCTAATTACACGGATGCGTCACTTCCGGTTCCGGCCACCTCACATCCGGTATGTGGAACGCAAGTGCCGGCCATGACACGCAAGCGTCACATCCGGTGCGCGCGTCATGAGACGCGCACAGACCAGGTGATGCAATAAGGGGAGTGATCACATCATGTAGGGTAGTGCTGCCCGCACGATAAAATGGGTGGGACCAAGCAGACATATCATATGGTACCCATTCTCACTCCAGCCAGGAGGAGTGTCCATACAAAAACACCACGGGACATGGCTCCAGCTACATACCACATGCGGCAAAGTGTATTTAAACGTCGCTACATAGTCCCCATGTGGTCAATGGCTAAAAAATCGCCACAAATTAAATAAAGTCAAGATAACTAACAGAAATCAGCTAAGTATATAAATAAACACTACACATGTTCATACGTATAATATTAGTGACTGTCAAATTTAGGACCATCTAAACGACAAATCATTTAACATGACAATAGAGGGAGAGACGACTCAGTTGCCTAAACAATGATAATAGCGTCCATAGTATACAGCAATAAACTTTATTGTTTAAAATTACAAGCAGATTAGTGTGAGATAAAAACATCAGCAGCAATTGCCATATGAAAAAAAAGAGAGCGAGCGCACAGATAGACTAGATGGAGATACATATAGCAACCATAATTGCATCTAAAGGATGACAATATCAATGATACCGCATATATATTAATGGTAGGTATACACAGTCGCTAGTATGCTATAACAGGTAGGAAATGTACTTGTGTACATCCACATTATTCTATAAGACCGAACTTAAATCATGTAAAATGTTGGTGTGTACATTCACACTGAAGGCATCAAAACTATGAATTAACACATGTGGAATTATATACTTAACAAAACAGTGTGAAACAACTGAAAATATGTCTTATATTCTAGGTTCTTCAAAGTAGCCACCTTTTGCTTTGATGACTGCTTTGCACACTCTTGGCATTCTCTTGATGAGCTTCAAGGGGTAGTCACCGGAAATGGTCTTCCAACAATCTTGAAGGAGTTCCCAGAGATGCTTAGCACTTGTTGGCCCTTTTGCCTTCACTCTGCGGTCCAGCTCACCCCAAACCATCTCGATTGGGTTCAGGTCTGGTGACTGTGGAGGCCAGGTCATCTGGCGTAGCACCCCGTCACTCTCCTTCTTGGTCAAATAGCCCTTACACTAAAATGCCCCCTCCTCAAAATGACCTTAGCCTGATTGACGTCTTTCTGAGCATGGTCACCAAGGACCTGAGAGACCTGGGGAGACAACCAGGATGGGCCAAATATAACTTTACACATCAGGAAATACAAGCCCTGATGGCCCTTGAGACAGATCATTCCATCACCATTAAGCCATCAGACAAAGGGGGCAATGTGGTGATCATGAACACCAGTGAATATTACTTGATGTGCACGAAAATACTTAATGTAAAGGATTGCTACCACATATTGGATACCAATCCTACAAAAGAATTTTCCCTACAATTGAATCAACTGGCTGGGGAGGCTCTACGTGACGGTATTTTGAGCAAACGGGAGTGGGAGTTTTTCTGCCCAAACCATCCAGTGATGTCAGCCTTCTATAGTTTACCAAAGGTGCACAAAGGACTGAGACCACTTAAAGGGCACCCGATTGTATCGGGTGTTAACAATCTAACTCAAAACCTGGGGGTGTACCTTGACAAGGTGCTCAGACCTTTTGTGACGGGCCTTAACTCGTTTATTGGTGATACTAATGATCTTCTCCGAAGACTGGAAAATATGGCGGTGGACACTGATGTACTATTAGCTCGTATTGATGTAGAATCATTGTATTCCTCAATACCACATGAGAGGGGCTTAGAGGCTGTTCGTTTTTTTCTCAGTGGGAGGGGTAGACAGTTCAGTAGACACAACACGTTTGTTCTGGAGGCCTTTCAGTTCTGTTTGACTAAAAACATCTTCCTTTTCGGCGGTACTTCCACCAGCTCAGGGGCACGGCGATGGGGAGTCCCTGTGCCCCATCGTATGCCAATGTGTACCTGGGCTGGTGGGAGGAAACTGTCATGTTTGGGGATACACCTATTGAGGGGAGCAATAGTATACTATTGTGGATTCGCTATATTGACGACGTCTTGCTGATGTGGAAAGGAGGTAAAAAACCTTTTGAGGACTTCGTCAAAAGACTGAACCATAATATCTTGAACCTCCATTTCACCTTTGAATTGGATATGGAGAAGCTACCGTTCTTGGATATTCTTATCCAGAAAGGGGCTGATGGACTGATAGGCACAAAGATCTTCAGGAAGACGACTGCTTCGAATTCCTTTCTTAGGTGGGAGAGTAACCATCCGGTCCCCCTTAAGAAGGGAATTCCCAAAGGACAGTTTATGAAGATCCGGAGAAATTGTTCCGATGATGCCACTTTTAAAGAACAGGCCGATGACCTATGTCGGCGGTTTCATGAGAGGGGATACCCTAAGAGGGTGGTGACTGAGGCATATGGAGAGACATTGGCGAGGGACCGCACCTCTTTACTGTATCCTCCCCCTAAACCAATTGAGGATGACCGCACATGCAGGCTCATTACCACATTTTCCAGGAGGGCACACACTGTCCGCAGGATACTGCAGAAGCATTGGCCTATTCTCCAGATGGATGAGGACATAGGCGCATTGGTCAATTCAAGGCCCTTGATCACTTATAAAAGGGGCAGATCCCTGAGGGACAGGTTGGTCCACAGCCACTATACTGGTCATCAGGGAGGCAGTTGGATACAAAATCCCATCAGAGGTAGCTTCAGATGTAGTGGATGCGTATTGTGTAAAGCTATGATGCAAAGTAAGGATTTCACAAGTAATGTCACTGGTGAGACCTTTGCCATAAAACATTTCATAAATTGCAGGTCCAAGGGGATAGTCTAGAAGGCCACGTGTGTGTGCGGCATTGAATATGTGGGGAAAACAAAAAGAGAACCGAGGAGAAGGGTAGGGGAACACCAACGAGATATTGCCCTAAAAAGGGATACCCCCTTAGCAAGACATGTGAACACTGTACATCCAGATTGTGTTGATGTGGTTCTTGTATGCTGAGGCTTTTTAATGACAGCTCCACAATTATCTCCCGTTGTCTTGTTCAGGATACAGGTGGGCTATATCTAGGTATTATGCCATATAATTCCTGTTTGTAATGAGTATATATTCATTTTGGGTAGTTATATTTCACTACCACAGGCAGGCACTTAATTGATTTTTGGTCCTAGTGACTTTTTTTTATATCTTTTTTACCTATATATCTATTAAAGGTTATGTTTTAACCTCTCTTGCCACTTTTTTTGCTCTAACGTACATTTCTCCTGTTACCCTTATAAAAATGCAAAAGTTTGGGGCTAAAATTCCTGTGAAGCACTTGAAGGGTTAATAAACTTCTAGAATGTGGTTTTGAACACCTTGAGGTGTGCAGTTTTTAGAATGGTGTCACTTTTACGTATTTTCTGTCATATAGACCCCTCAAAGTCACTTCAAGTGTGATGTGGTCCCTAAAAAAATGGTTTTGTAAATTGTGTTGTAAAAATAAGAAATTGCAGGTCAATTTTTAACCCTTATAACCTCCTGACAAAAAAATTGTTTAAAAAATTGTGCTGATGTAAAGTAGACCTGTGGGAATTTATTAACTGTTTTGTGTGACATAACTCTGATTTAAGGGCATCAGAAATAAAAGTTGGAAAATTGCAACATTTTCAAAATGTTCCCCAAATTTCTGTTTTTTCACAAGTCATATACATTTTTTTTACCACTGTCATGAGGTATGTCACAAAAAAGCATTCTCAGAATCATTGGGATCCATTGAAGCGTTCCAGAGTTATTACTTCATAAAGTGACAGTGGTCAAAATTGTAAAATTTGGCCTGGTCATTAAGGTGCAAACAGTCTTGGGGGGTGAAGGAGTTAACAGCATTCCTTATGGTCAGTTTATGGTCAATGGCCTCTAGTTTATAATAGTTTTCTGTTTCCATGTTGTTTTTTAAATCTGAACAATTATTTCTATGGGATTCAAGACAGGCAACTGTAACAACCTTTTTTGAATAAAAAATTCGTAGAGAAACTCAAAACTTACTTCACTCCCAGGAAATCCCCAGTACAGAGACTGTGGTACACTGAGTAAGGATATGCGTCCGAAAAGAGTCTGCTTGACTTTTTAATATTTATAGTTGTTGGTGGTTATGGTTGCAATTGATTTTTATATATTTCTTCAAATAAATCATTGAATTTTACCGGATTTTCTTGCTGCTGGAAATCTTTTCGTCTTCAACCATTTTTGAATCTTCCAGGAATTCTGAAACAAAGTCTTGGTGGACTTTGAGGTATGCTTGGGACAATTATCCCAAGCATACCTCAAAGTCCACCAAGACTTGGTTTCAGAATTCCTGGAAGATTCAAAAATGGTTGATGACGAAAAGAATTCCAGCAGCAAGAAAATCCGGTAAAATTCAATGATTTATTTGAAGAAATATATAAAAATCAATTGCAACCATAACCACCAACAACTATAAATATTAAAAAGTCAGGCAGACTCTTTTCGGACGCATGTCCTTACTCAGTGTACCACAGTCTCTGTACAGGGGATTTCCTGGGAGTGAAGTAAGTTTTGAGTTTCTCTACGAATTTTTTATTCAATGATGTCCAGTCTTCAACTTCCTCACAGAAAGTATAACTTATCTGAGTATTCCAATTGATTTAATCCATCTTGCCTTCTGCATGGTGTTTCCAGTATCAGAGGAAGCAAAAAAAGCCCCAGAACATTAAAGTCACTGCCATAGTTCACTATGGGTTTTTTCAGCTGATGCTTCATTCGTTCTTCTCCAGACATATTGCTGATCCATAGGCCTAAAAAGTAGTTAAAGTTTTGTTTCAAGTGTCCACAGAACAGATTTCCCAAACTTCTGGTGCTTAATTTTATGGGTTTTTGTACATAATGTATTTGATTTTTCTTTTGTCCTTGGATCAATAGAGGCAGTAGCGTACCGCCAATGGCAGCAGACCCTGCAGTCTCACTTTCAACTATATCTGCATACTGGGTGCCGATACAGTTGAAAGCTATGATTGACGAGGACCGCTCCCTCCTCCATCATTCTCTCTCTGCATCTGACGACTCAGCGCAGCGGGAGCAATGACGTCACTGTAACTCACCTGCTGTGCTGAGTAGTGTGGAGATGCAGAAGACATGCTGAAGAGACGGAGCTGCGAGGGAATAAGGAGAACTGAGTATTTTTTTTTTAATCAATGAGTACAGTGTGGGAGCCATTAGTTTATATGGAGGGTCATGTAGGGCCCCTTGTATTATATGGAAGGCTATGTGGGGCCCCCTATATTATATGGAAGGCTATGTGGGACCCATTATATTATATGGAAGGCTTTGTGGAGCTCGATATATTATATGGAAGGCTATGTGTGGGCCATTAAACTGTTTAAAGGGCTATGTGCGGAGAGCATTATACTGCTTGGAGGACTATATGGGGGCCATTATTCTCTTTGGAAGGCTATGTGGGAGGTATTATACTGTTTGCATTGCTATGGGGAGGCCGTTATACTGTTTGTAGGACTATGTGAGGGCCGTTATACTGTTTGGAGGGCTATGTGGCGGCTGTTATACTGTGTGTAGGGCTACGTGGGGGCCATTATACACTATGGAGGTTTGTGTGGGGTGCATCATACTGTGTGGGGGCCATTATACTGTATGGAGGGCTGTGTGGGGGCCATCAAATTGTGTGGAGAGCTGAGTTGGGGTCACATTTGGGGCAACAAATTGTGTTGGGGTCACCATACTTTCCTGGGTGGGTACAGTAGGGTCATCATGCTACGTATGTGGAGAGTGCTGTGCAGGAATTTACTGTGTTGGTATCATATGTGAGTATCCTGTTTGAACTTTTTCTATGTAGTCTCATTATTTCGATGTATGCCACTGATTAGAGGTGTAGGCTTTAGAGTTTGGGCATGGGGACCTTCAGCATTTATTGTACACCTTACTGTGCAAACTGAAAACTCTGTGACGACTGAGACCAAATCTTGATGTAGGTATTTCCAGTTATTGGAGGCTTTTTGACCACCTGCCTCCTCATGAATATGTTGGTAGCTGGGATAGCTTCCTTTTTTGGCTCCATGCAGGTAGTGTAGTGCGTGATCCTTTAACTTGAAGGGCTGCAGGCATACACAGGGACATTACTTTATGGGTAAGCACTTGCACTTTATATACATACTTGGCTTTATTGATCTTGTTTTTTTCCTATTTTGGCTCTGTCAGAAGCATTTCAAGGTATTGGAGAGACCTAGCCAGTCTCCAGACCTGAACCCAATAGAAAATCTTTGGAGGAAAGCTGAAACTCAATGTTGCCCAGCAACAGCCCTGAAACATCTGGAAAAGATGGAGGAGTGGGCCAAAATCCCTGCTGCAGTGTGTACAAACTTTGTCAAGAAATGCAGGAAACTTCTGACCTCTGTAATTGCAAACAAAGGTTTCTGTACCAACGCTTATAGAAACTTATCCAAGAGACTTGCAGATGTAATTGCAGCAAAAGGAGCCTCTACAAAGTACTGACTTTAGGGGGGTGAATTCACACTGAAATTTTCAATTATTTTGTCCTATTTTTTGTTTGCTTCACAATAAGAATAAAACCAAATGTTCTCAAGTGTAGACATGTTCTTTACATGAACTGATGCAAACCCTCAAAAAACTTTACAGTTTGGGTTTGCTCATCTCCAGTTAAGAAGAATATTGGTTAGCAGCATCACACTTTTATTAAATGTATCACTTTGTTTATAAAATGTTGTTCAAAGAAAAACATAGAGTTAAAAGAAAAAGTTACATGTTTGCATGGATGGTGTAAGTGTTGAATAATTCAGTTCCTTAAAATAATGCAGTAATAATTCTGAAACCACTTAAGGAATTCTTAAACAAAAAAAAATATTGGAGCAGTTTGTTGTTTGATAAATTGGTTGCTTTCAGAAAGTTCCAAAGTTACCTATATGTAAATTCTATACACATTTTGTTTATGGCAATCTAGTACCTGTCTGGTCCATTTAATACCACTTTAAAAATATTTTATTGTAACTGGAATATAATAACTTAAAGAATTATATTTTTAGAAAGCTGTTTATATATATTTTTCTATTTAAGTGATGAACTACCTCTACAGCTATCTGCCAAGTTGCATGTTCCACAACCACAAAATGACAGTAGGATGGTAAAACTAACTATGTACACTTCTAAAGACTGCCATTATAAGGTAAGAAGCAAAACATACTGGACAGTTTTAGGTGTCTCATTATTGAATTGCAAATGTAAGTTAAAAAATCCATTACTTACTATTTCTGGAAAAAAATTGCTGTGTGGTCAAAATACTTACTACACCCCTTGATAAATGTTTATGACAGGGTGTAAATTCCAAAATAGGCTCACTTCTCTAGGTGGATTTTTTTTATTATTATTATTGGGGTTTTTTTTACCGTAGAATCCGTGAAATTGTCAGACAATGTTGTGTGAAACACCAAATTAAGTCTCATGGTGTTCTTTCACTTCAGAGCCTTGCCATATGTCCAGCCAAAATATTGGGTTCTGAAATAGCATATCGATGAGAAAATTGCAATTTTTACTCTAAAACAAAATTAATATCTGGAAAATACCTATGCAGTAAAAAATTATCCATTACAAAAAAAATGATATTTTTGAATTGAGTATAATTTTTCATCTTTAGGCTATGTGCCCATGATGCAGATTGTAAGCAGAAATTTCCTGAGCGTTTTTTCCTCTCCCTGGCTGAAAAAAACACATGCCAGGGAGAAGCGTTTGTTAAGCGTTTTTACATGCGTTTATGCATGCGTTTTTTCAAGCGATTTTCCAAGCGATTTTGAGCATCACTTGGAAAAGGGCTTGACAAGTTGGTCACACAATATAAATCCATGCAACTGGCATGGATTTATATTGTGTGACCAGAGAGTTCTGCTTGCAAATGCTGCATCCATAGTAAAAAAAAATAAAAAAAAATATAAAAAGTTAAAAATAAAAAAAACCTTATACACACCTCTCCGGCGGCCCCCGGTCTCCTCCTGGCGACGATCCTCTCTCCTCGGCGTCCCGCGATGTTCTGGCAGGACCTGCGGTAACATAATTTAGTCAGCTGATGGTCACGCGACCATCACCTGACCGCTGACGTCAGCAGTCGTGTGACCATCAGCTGACTAAATTACGTCAAAGCAAGTCCTGCAAGTACACCGCGGGCCGCGGAGGAGAGAGGACGCGGCCGGGAGGAGACCGGGGACTGCCGTAGAGGTGTGTATGAATATATATTTTTTAATTTTTACTTTAAATTCTATTTTAACTTGATGATTCCTGGGTCGGATGAGAGTCTTCTCTTCTCCACACCTGGGTACCATCCGCGCATTGAACCGCATAACATCCACATGAATACATGTATGCATGCTGATGTTATGCGGATCAATGCAAGTCAATGGCGGCGATTTCGCCTCGATATTGCACAAGAAATGGTTGTGGTGTGGATTTTTCTGCAATGATAATCCGCAGCGGAAATTTCCGCAGCATGTGCACAGGTCATGCGGATTATCATTGGGAAACATGTCAAACATCTTAACAAGCGTTTTTAATGCTGCCGCGGAAACGCATTAAATCTGCGTCGTGGGCACACAGCCTTATAGTCCAGTAATATAATATTCTTTGTAATACCTTTGCTGTCAAAATATTAATTCCTAGAGCTTCTCAGTTTCAAAATGAGTTTTTTTTTTTGTCCTAATAAAGATGACTAACAAGATCTCCTGATTTTCACTAATGAGGAGCAAACATCACCAAACACGTATCTCCAGTTAGAGTTTCCGTTTTGGTTTGTTATCCTAAGTCACATGGCAAGGCACTATAAAGGGTCAATATTGACTTTTATGATTACTGCATCCAATACATGACACTAGATTTTATGTCCTCTTTCTTTCCAGAGAACTTATCAACATATTTAAATCCCAGAGGAGCATTACATGGGCTATAAGTCTCCTTACACCAACTTCGCACTTACCACAAAAAGAAACTTTAACCCTTAACGACCGCCGAAATGCCTTTTAACTTTGGCAGTTAAGTGATCTTATTCCTCAGTGGTGCTTTACACCAAAGCAGTGTAAAAGATTCATGAAAGTGAAAAAAATGCAAATTGTAAGTTTTAAATCTCGTCTTGCATCAACTGCAAAATGGTGGTATCAAACTACTCACTACCTCCCTAAATAAATACATTATAAGGTATCATTTTTAGTGATGAGTGAGCACTAAATTGTTCGAGTGCTCCTTACTCGAAGCGAGCAGGTCAGACGCTTAGGCGATCTCAACTCGAGTAACAAGTATAATGGAAGTCAATGGGATACTCGAGCATTTTTCTGGCAGACCATCCCAGGAGGTCTGAGGAAACAGGAAAACCGCTTAAATGGATGGAAACAGCGTTGAAATGGAATGGGAACAGCATGGGGAAGATGCCTGGTCACATCTCTGACTCCCAGGTCGCTGCTGGGAACAATGTTGTTAATAGTATTACTCCATTTTTTCAGAGTGACAATGAAACATCCAAAACCAAAGATAAAATGGATTTCAAAGGAAAAAATGTTAGGAAGCATTATTACTTGTATGTAAGGCAAATTAAAAAATAGAAAAAAAATGCCTCCTCGACCCCTTAGGCTATGTTCACACATATGAGAAAAAGGTGGCCCACATTATGAAAAACTCTGACTGGGAAACAGGTAACCAGTTCCCAACCCAAAGAGAATGTGCCTACTCAAACAACAATGTAAAACTGGAGGACACTTGAGTAGCATGGCATAAAAGCAATTTTATTATTATAAAGATAATCAAAAATTACATACAAAAGGTAGTATATCAGAAAGACACATCGATAGGGACATAACGTACAAAGAACGGGTACTGTGACACCCCATGCTGACCAAGGAACCCAAATCAATCTCACCCCAGGAAAGCGGAATCAATAGTAAAATGTGTCTTGTGCTGACAACAACAGCTTCAATACCACACTGGATCAAATCCACAACTAATTGATCCAGCGAAAGTTCCAAATACTGACCTTGGGGAGGGGGGGGGGGGGGTTAATGAACAGCGTGGGGCATCACACAAGTGCCAGTGGTTGAAAGCAATGAGCATGTGCAATAATGCAACAAAAACGCTATGTTCACACGTAGCATTTTTGCTGCATTATTGCACATGCGCATTGCTTTCAATGGTGAAAAAAATATTCACCGGTAAATGTAACTTTAACCTTTTACTACCTTATCTGGGCATCTGGTGTGTGTGACATAGTCAGACAAATCCTGTTAAATTTTTGAAGTATGGACTCTGAAACTCAAAAAGCCTATGCGAGCAATGCAAGAACTGCCAAAAATTTGAACAAAGAGGGACTCCGATACACCATGTATTAGACATAAAGGAGGAGCCTCATACACATTCTCTTAAAATTGAATTGAGGCTCTTAGACTCATAAAGCCTATGAATGAAGTGCAAACATTTGAAGGAGGGACTCCAATGCACCCTGGAAGACATGCAGAGAATGGCCTCAGGATCAATTTTTTATGATTTTAAAAGAGTGGAACTCCTTGCACTAAGTGCAAGGCCTAGGAAAAATTTAAAGCAGGGACTGAAATACATGTAGAGGATGGCCTCAACATTATTTTTTATAATTTTAAAAAGATTGTAGAGAGAGACAGAATTTGTCAATTCATGGAAAGAAGCGATTATATTATGGACTGTGGAAGAGATTTATGTGACCAGAAGGAATACTCATTTCCATCTGATAATACTGACTTGAGAGACAAAGAGAAATAGAACAAGATGGGAAAAAGAACCTACGCATCCAGGAAGTGCATAGTGAGTCACTCTCCGTGTCCATTTTCTCAGAGACTCATGTCCAGAGAGAGAATTTTAAAAAGAGTGGGACTCCAACACTGCTAAAGCCTATGCACTTAGTGAAATGCCTAGCAAAAATTTAAAGGATGGATTGCAATACACCCTGGAAGAGATGTAGTGGAGGGCTTCAGAATTTTTTTTTTGGGCAATTTTAAAAAGAGTTGGACTCTTAAACATGCTCACGTAGCAGACACAGTTTTCCCTGGCCCACGACTTCTGTGTACTCTTCATCAGCAGGTCCACTTCTCCTTCCCTTACCGCACGCCTTGCACATTTTCAATTATGTAGATAATAAATGCTTGAAACTTTACACTATTATTGGGGAAAATAAAATTTGCAGCCCTGAAAATAACTTTTGTAGACCTATGAAAGGAGTAGAGGCCAATAAACCCTGCCTATATGCCTCTAATACTATACTATCCCTCCTCGAGCACCCCTCTCTACAATTATTGCAGGTAGCAGCAGTATTAATAGGGAAAAGAATAAATGTAGCGCTAAAAAGTACTTTTCGTTTTAGCTTGGAGCAGCAAGGACTATAAGGCAATAAATTCTGCGAATATATATAAATATTATAGTATGTAAGTGAATTGTAGAGGTAGGCCTTGTACACATCCTGTAAAAATGATGTAATAGGGCATCATACACACCCTGGAAAGATGAAGAGTGGGGGTCGCAACATGCCCCTGTAGATATGGTGGAGGAGGAAGACACGAAAAATTAGAACAATATACCTTTGTTTTGGTGGGAATGAGGTGCATGGGAATACACTAGAAAAAAAAGGAACATTTTAGTAAACGTTATGTTCCAGTTTTGTCTTCCAGTGTGGTTGAGAAGTCTGTGCCATTGCCGGCCTTTTTCATTTTTCTGAAGTTAATCGGTCAGCATTTTTAGTTGACAAGCGGATGTGCCTATCAGTTGTTAAGCCCCAGGCGGGACAACAAACCTGTTACGTCAAAACTCTAGCAGCAGGGCAGGCCAGCACCTCCAAAGCGTAGAAAGACCATTCATGCCACATGTCCAGCTTGGATACCCAATAGTTGTACGGCACAGAGGAATCATGGAGGACGCTAGTAAGGTCGGCTAGGTACTCCTTCACCATCTTTAAAAACTTTTCCCTCCTTGTCAGAGTACCCCTCGCATCAGGGCCTGGGTGCTGGTATGCTTTATTGAAACTGTCCCAGACCTTTGATTGTGTTCCCATGCCTCTGTTGGACCTGTTGTGTGTCTTCCTCAGATCTACTCTTTGGTTGTCCAAAAAACTCTGACCTCTGCCGCCAGCATTGTCAGATGGATATTTTTTGACTAATTGTTCAACTAGGGCCTTCTGGTATTGCACCATTTTACTAGTCCTCTCCACCCTAGGAAGGAGAGATGAAAAGTTCTCCTTGTAGTGTGGGTCGATAAGAGTGAACAATCAATAATCAACGTTGGCAAAAATGTGTATAACGTGAGGGTCACGGGAAAGGCAGCGGTACATAAAGTCAGCCATGTGTGCCAGACTCCCAGCAGGCAATACTTCCCTTTCCCCACTAGGAGGATGACTCTCCATCTCCTGCTACTCCCTCTCCTCGTGCTTTTCCTCTACAGGCCATCCACGCCAAATAGAGGATAAGCCGGTGTTGGTAGTACCCTCTGTAGCGCAGGCAACCATCTCCTGGTCCTCCTCCTCAGCCCCTTCTTCCTTCTCAGCAGCCTCTTCCTCCTCAGCCCCTTCTTCCTTCTCAGCAGCCTCTTCCTCCTCATTATCACCCAATCCATGCTAAGAAAATAAGATGAAGATGGGCTGTGCAGTATCACCATGTGCACTTTCTTTCTTCATCTCCACCTGGTCCGTATGCAAAGCTTCCTCTTTAATTGTGAGCAGTGAACATTTGAGTAGACACAGAAGCGGAATGCTTATGCTGATTATGGCCTAATCGCTGCTCACCATCTTGGTCGATTCCTCAAAGTTTTGGAGAATTGCACATATGTCAGACATCCATGCCCACTCGTCGGTTCTTATGTGCGGAGGCTGACTGGGACACTGACGGCCATGTTGTAACTTGTATTCAACTACTGTCTTCTGCTTTTCACAAAGCCTTGCCAACATATGTTATGTTGAGTTCCAGCACGTAGTCAGGTCACAAACCAGTCAGTTAGGTGGAACTTGGAAGTACTGCTGTAGCACTGCCAGATCAGCGGCAACTTAAGTGACTTGTGGAAATGGGCGTTCACACGATGTAGCTTCACAAGAAGCTCAGGCAAATCTGGGTAGATTAAAACGCTGAACCACTAAGTTGAGCATGTGGACCAGGCAAGGGGTACGTGTGCGAGCATGCCAAGCTTCAGAGCTGCCACCAGGTTATGGCCACTATCACACATGACCATGCTTGGTTGAAGGTTCAGCAGCAAGAGCCACAGATTTGTTAGGTCTATTATACCTTTCAACAACTCTGTTGTGGAGGGCTGTTTGAGATAGATGCTGGGAAAGGAAGTTGTTTCTGCGGTCTCTGGAGTCATGACAAACCATTAGTATGGATAAAAATGTAGGTTTATTGTCTACGTGTTTCAATTTGGTTACGTATGGTTGTCCTGAGGAAGGAGTCGGTGGACTCTGAAACACATAGAAAATAAACCTACATTTTTATCCATACGAATGGTTTGTCATTACTCCAGAGAGCGCAGAAACAACTTCCTTTCCCAGCATCTATCTCTGACATATCCATAGGAAGCTGCAGCATTTGGAGTCCAGGGTTTATAGGTATTGTGTCCCACACAACCCTACTAGGTGAGCCATTTTTAATACTTCTGTAACATTTATTACTTGGATAAGACCCTATTGCGCTTTTGCATTTTTCCATAGTGGTGGGCTGTTTGTCACTTAAACAAATTTGTTTCAGCAGAGCCTGTTGCCGCTTCACTGAATCAGTACTGTAGTGCTTCCAGCTTGTGACCGATATTCCCACAACGACTTCTCCACATGTAGGTGGTTAAGTAGACCTTCTCAGTAACTGTGTTGGTCAGGCCATGGGTGATATTATGAGACACGTGCTTGTGTAAGGCGGGGACGGCACACCATGGCAGCTGGGGACCGAGTACCGAGTGATGGCCCCTGCCATGAGATTGCAGAAAGCCACAGTGTCCACAAGCCTAAATGGCAACATTTCGACGGCAAGCAGTCTGGAAATGTGCCCATTTAGTGTTTGGGCCTGTGGATGGGGGGCTGCTTATTTCAGCTTGCGTTCCAAGGCCTGCGGTAGGAACAGCTGAATGCTGTGCTGGGATAAGGAAGTGGTTGTGGACGTGGTTGCTGATTGTAGTTGCAGATGTGCAACGACAGGTACAGGGCAAAGAGCATCCGCGCCTGCATCCTGGACAGGGGATTGGCAAGCACATAGCACAGGGGAAGAGACAAACGCAGACACTCATTGTGGACCCAGGTGGTCGGCCCATCTAGTCAAGTGCTTGGATGACATGTGCCTGTCATGTGCCTGCTGGTTGTGTTCAGGCTGGTAGTGGTCAGGCCCCTACTGATCTTCATACAGCACAGGTTGCAAATAACCATTCGTTTATTGTCTACACTTTCTTTAAAAAGCACCAGACTAGGAAACACCTAACCCTTGGCCTGGGAACTTGACACATGTGGGTGCTATGCTGAACAGTTGGCCGGCTGCTCCCTCTGGCCACCCCACT
Source organism: Phyllobates terribilis (assembly GCF_046119375.1). Classification (NCBI taxonomy): domain Eukaryota; kingdom Metazoa; phylum Chordata; class Amphibia; order Anura; family Dendrobatidae; genus Phyllobates; species Phyllobates terribilis. The sequence continues at coordinate 276,357,335 of NW_027362769.1, read as the reverse complement.
ACTTCTTCCTGCCTGTTGCTGTGCTGCGGAACCTTCCACTTCTGCACTGCTGGCCTCACTCTGCATAGTACCTTTCCAGGTTTTGTCAGTGACTTCATCATCCACCACTCTGGTCCTCCTGACTTGTTGACTTCACAACATCACTTATTGGCAACTGTGTCTCATCATCATCTATCTCTTGAGACCCTAATTGCCGTTCTCCACTGTCGTTTTCTACTGACCATGAGTGCTCAAATATTTAGGCATCACTGCACATGCGCTCCTCATGTCCCTCTTGAAACATACAGGGTGAGAGGCCAGAATCAATAAATGAATATGTAAAGAGCTCCTCAGTGTCTCAGAGTGTGGGATCACTTGTCTCCTGGGAGTCACCATGGTGGGAGGAAGGAGGAGGATCAGGGTGAGGAATATGTGGTCCAGACTCTCTACTAGTAAGAATGGACCTTGTGGAAGATTTTTTCAGCCATTTGTTTAGTGGCTGAAAAATATCTGCGAAACATACGGAGTGGTGACTCGAGCATGGCACTTAAGCACCAGGGATCCTCGATCAAGTACAGAGTGTGCTCGAGCATTCTGATGCTCGATCGAGTACCTGGCAGTGCTGAGCATGCTCACTCATCACTAATAATTTACAAAAAAGACATTTATGATAGGTTTCTGTTGTTCTTGAACCTCACAGGCTCTGCAAATATGACAATCTAATCCAAATATAGTCAAGTTTGTGATCCAAAATTCAAATTGTGCCCCTTCTGTTCTGAGCCCTGCCGTTTGTACAAACAGAACTTTTTGAGTACATGTTGGGTATCACTGCGCTCGTAAGAAAGTGGGTAACAAACTGGGGGGTCCACTGTTTCGTGTTTTCTCTTGCAAAAGTGAGAAATTTGAGGCTAAAGCAAGATTTTTGTGAAAAAAATGGACTTTTTCAATATGATGACCTAATGTTATTCAAAATTGTTTCTAAAATTGTGTCACTTGTGAGGGTTTCTGCTGTTTAGGCACTTTAGGATCCATGCAAATACGACATGGTGCCCGCCATTTCTTTTAATTAAATTTGTGTTCCAAAATTCAAATATTGCTCTTTCCTTCCTGAGCACTGCCGTTTGTCCAAACAGAACTTTTTGACTACTTGTGGGGTATTACCGTGCTCGTAAGAAAGTGGGTAACAAACTTTGGTGACCACTTTTTGGTGAAATTGCAAAAAAAAGTGCAATTTCCAATTTTTTTTTATTTACCACGTTCACCATATGGTAAAACTGACCTGCCATTATGATTCTCCAGGTCATTATGGGTTTGTAGATTCCAAACATGTATAGTTTTTTTATTTTTTTATTTTAGTGGTGAAAAAAAATCTAAAGTTTGTTAAAAAAAAATAAATAAAAAAAATGATGCCATTTTCCAAGACCCGTAGTGTCTCAATTTTTCGGGATCTGGGGCCAGGTGATTGCTTATTTTTTGCTTGTTGGGCTGACGTTTTTATTGATACCATTTTGGGGTTGATAAGATGCTTTGATCGCCCATCATTGCATTTTATTGCAATGATGGGCATTTTGATTTTTTTTCTCATTACGCGGTCATGTGACACGGGTGCCGATAGTAACATCCTTCCACCGTTTCCATGTTAAATCCGCTGTCAGAGATTGACAGCGTCATTTAACATATTAACAGCCGTGTGTGGGTAGCGATTCCACCCACGACTGTTAGCGGCACATGACAGCTGATAAGATCAGCTGTCATGTCCCTGGAAAGATGCAGGCTCATCGCCGGATCCTGCACCAAAAGGAGACACATGACATGTGCCGTACATGTACGGCACATATCGGTAAGGGGTTAAAATGTATTTATTCTTGATTACACTTTGCATTAATTCCTGTATAGCACCTGAAGGGGTAAAAAAAAAAATTCCCGACAACATATTTGAAGTATTTAAGGGGTGCGGTTTTTAAAATGGCATCACTTTTTGGGGAGGTTCCAATATGTATACCCCTCAAAGTCCTTTTAAATCTGCATAGGTCCCTAAAGAAACAGGTTTTGTAAATTTCTTGAAAAAATTTGAAACTTCTGCTAAACTTTTAACCCCTCTAACATCCTAACAAAAAAAAAATGTTTAAAAAATGATGCAGATGTAAAGTAGACATATGGGAATTGTTAATTATTAATTATTTTGTGTGGTATAACTATCTGATTTAAGAGCATAAAAATTTAAAGTTTGAAAATTGTGAAAGTTTCAAATATTTTATTTTTTACAATATAATTTATTTTTGTCTCAGGTAACAGTTTATACATCATTTGTACAAATGCTTGGACAGGTAAGTGTAATTTAAAGTTGTGCTTTACTGCATTATTAATTACAAAATGTTTCTATTGTTTGTGGGTGTGTGTGGGTGTGTTTGTATATATACAGTGGGAAAAAGAAGTATTTGATACACTGCCGATTTTACAAGTTTTCCCACCTACAAAGAATGGAGAGGTCTGTAATTTTTATCGTAGGTAAACTTCAACTATGAGAGGCAGAATCTTAAAAATAAAATCCAGACAATCACATTGTATGGTTTTCACATAATTAATTTGCATTTTATTGCATGAAATAAGTATTTGATACAATAGAAAAACAGAACTTAATATTTGGTACAGAAACCTTTTGTTTGCAATTGCAGAGGTCAGACGTTTCCTGTTGTTCTTGACCAAGTTTGCACACACTGCAGCAGGGATTTTGTCCCACTCCTCCATACTGATCTTTTCCAGATCTTTCAGGTTTCAGGGCTGTCGCTGGGCAACATTGAGTTTCAGTTCCCTCTAAAGATTTTCTATTGGGTTTAAGTCTGGAGACTGGCCACTCCAGGCCATTGAAATGCTTCTTATGGAGCCACTCCAGTTGCCCTGGATGTGTTTTTCAGGTCATTGTCACGCTGGAAGACCCAGCCGACACGACCCATCATCAATGCTCATACTGAGGGAAGGAGGTTGTTGGCCAAAACCTCGCGATACATAATCCCATTCATCCTTCCTTCAATATGGTGCAGTTGTCCTGTCCCCTTTGAAGAAAAGCACCCCCAAAGTATGATGTTTCCCCTGCCATGCTTCATGGTTGGGACTGTGTTCTTGGGGTTGTACTCATCCTTCTTCTTCCTCCTAACATGGCTAGTGGAGTTGATACCAAAAAGTTCTATTTGGTCTCATCTGACCACATGACCTTCTCCCATGCCTCCTCTGAATGATCCAGTGGTAATTGGAAAACTTCAAACGGGCCTGGACATGTTCTGGTGTAAGTAGGGGAACTTGCGTGCCCTGCTGGGTTTTAATCCATGAGGGTGCAGTGTGTTACGGTAATGTTTGAGACTATGGTCCCAGCTCTATTCAGGTCATTTTACCAGGTCCTCCCATGTTGTTCTGGGCTGATTCCTGACCTTTCTCAGAATCATCCTTACCCCACAAGGCGAAATCTTGCATGGAGGATTGACAGTCTTCTTGTGTCTTCCATTTTCTAATAATTGTGCCAGCAGTTGTCTTCTCACAAGGCTGCTTGCATATTGTCCTGTAGCCCATCCCAGCCTTCTGCAGGTCTACAATTTGTAGCTGGTGTCCATAGATAGCTCTTTGAACTTGGCCATGGTGGAGAGGTTAGAGTGTGCTTGTTTGAGTGTGTGGACAGGTGTCTTTTATACAGGGAACGAGTAGTGATGATTGAGCATGTTCTGATAACCCTTTCGGCAAGCATGCTCGGGTGCTCGCCCAGTATCTTCAGCGTGCTCGGGTGTTATGTTTGAGTCACTCTGCGTGAATAATTTTGCGTCTGTTTGACAGCTTTAATAAATGTGAGGAATGCCTAAGAAACAGCCATTCCTCACATTTATTAAAGCTGTCAAATAGTCGCAAATCATGCGCACAGAGGGACTCAAACATAACACCCAAGCACGCTGAAGATACTCCGAAAACACCTGAGCATGCTCATAAACATGCTCATAAATCTCAAGTAACGAGCATGCTCGCTCATCACTAGTAACGGGTTCAAACAGGTGCAATTAATACAGATAATGAGTGTAGGGCTTTTTAAAGAAAGACTAACATATCTGTGAGAGCCAGAATTCTTGCTTGTTGGTATGTGATCAAATACTTATTTCATGCAATAAAATGCAATTTAATTATTTAAAAATCACACAATGTGATTTTCTGGATTTTATAGTTTTATTTTTAGATTCTGTGTCTCACAGTTGAAGTGTACCTGCGATAAAAATTACAGACCTCCATTTTTTATAGGTGGGAAAACTTGCAAAATCGGCAGTGTATTAAATACTTTTTTTCCCCACTGTACATATTTTAAGTGTGTGAATAACGTATATTATTCTATAGTAATAGTGAAAGTATCCAATCAATCATATACGTTTCAGATGCTCCTAATGTAGCAACATGTTAACATAGATTCTATGACCGCAATACCTGGAAATCTCAATGTTTCCGTGGCAGCTTGGACCACCATATGATTTCAAGTTCAGTTCATAGCACCTTAGGAAATTCCTTGTATTTTCTCTATTATATATGGACCTCAAAGTACAGCCATCTGAAACTGGTCTCATTTAGCATTTTTTTTAAATGTGTGGGAATTAATAAAGACCAGTACTGGTGTAAAAAAAAAAAGTTAAAAGTTATATAAAAGATATTTATATAGCACATTTTTGAAAATTCTTACTAATTAATTATACAGCTATCATGTATCTTAGTATAATTCATTAAATGATTTTGTTTAAATTTAATTACAATTGAATAGTTTGTAGCAATGCACTCATTAAAATCTGTATAATTCATGTGTCTCTTATGCCTATGTATAAAAGTCTTAAGGTCTGAGCAAAAAAAAAAAAGAAAAAGATTTTGTATCTAAACTCTTTATCAAAACAGGTTCACACACTGAAAGTTCATATATAACGTGAACATTTGTACACCTCAAGCAACTTGGTAGTTTTATTTAATTTATTTAACTAATTACATTATATAAATTATTATAATTTATTTAACTAATGTCGTAATGTACACTTGTGCTAAATTCCATTTTTTTTTTTAAGGAAAATGGCATTGTAATGTAATGTTTAGCTCACTTTTACAAGGAGTAATAGAAGGAAAAGCATCCCACAATTTGTTCTATAATTTCTCCCAAGTGCAGAAATATCCCATTTGTGGTTGGAAACCACTGCTTACCTACAATGAAACTTGGAAGGCAAGGAGTGCTATTTGACTTTTTGAGTGTAAATTCGAATGGAATAGGTTGAAAATACTATATCGCATTTGCAAAGCCCCTGAGGTGGCAGAAAAGCAGAAATCTCCTAAAAGTGAACTTTTTTGGAAAGAACATTTCTCATGGAATTCTTGTAGATCTGTAGTGAGCATTTTGACAACACAACATTTTCACAAAAGTTGTTAACACTAGGCTGAAAAAAATGAAAAAAAAATCTGCTAAAATGTTGTTTTAGCTCCAAATACCCCAACCCCTGTTTGGGCAGAAAGCAGGGCTGATAAGAAAAGCAGTACTGTTTGACTTTTGGTAATTTGAAGCACAAATTTGTCTGGAATAGATTTTGAATGCCGTGTTGAATTGTGAGGGACTTTTGTTTTTGCAGGATGAGTTCACTCTTCATTAGAACCATTTTCTTGTTTCCCTTAATTAGCGCAATTGTATGCAAAACTTTTTTTTTTATGTTAGATGGAATGAACAAAATCAGCAATTCTGACTATTTTTACCCCATTCAGTGTGCTGTATTAGTGACATGATAACTTTATTCTTCAAGTCAGTATGATTACTGTGATACCAGATTTATGTATATTTTTTATGTTTTGCAAACTGCAGACTTTTTAATCGCCATATTATGAGAGCTACAACTTTTTTATTTTTGCATCAATGAATCTGATTCAGCACTTGTTCTTGCTGGATACGTTGAAGATTTTGTTGATACAATTTTGGGGTATGTTACATTTTTTATTGCTATTTGCTTTAGTTTTTTTGGGAGGCAGAATGAACGAGAAACTGCAATTTTAGTAAAACAACTTTATTGCTTGTGCCAGTATCATTACAGCAGTACGATGGTTTATTTAATTTTTTTTCTACTTTTGCATTACCAAAACATTTTGTAACCCAAACTAATATGTATTTTTGGTCCCCATAGGACACTCAGATACAATAACAGCCGAAAAAAAAGGTGTGCCACAAACAAAGTGACACTCAAGTGTATATATAAAAGTACAATTTTATTCAAACAAATGCTTTTAAGAAAAATGCATACAGACAAACACCAATTACATACAAAAAAAAATAAATTTGATGTGTGCGCTGGGAAGCCCCTGCACATAAATATATTATTATTTATTATTATAGCGCCATTTATTCTATGGCGATTTACATGTGAAATATATACATATCTGTGTACAATGCATAAATAGTAATGCTGTCATTGAACCTATAAAGCAGTTTTATAGTGTATACATATATATACATATGGCTGTGTGCTCAATAAATTTAGCAATTTGAAGGTTTTCTTACAATTCAATATGCAGCGCACAGAAACAAATTGGTTGGAAACAAATGAGTCCCAGAAAAAGAGGCACTTCCCAGAAGGTAAAAGGTAGAAATATAAATCAAGGGTTAAATACCCATATCAAATGATATAGTAAGCTCACCCACCAAACAACTGACCCGCGTTTCACCAATGCTTCATCAGGTGGTTGGTGAGGAGGGTAAGACAGGTAGAAATTGTGCAACTGACCGATGGATGCAAGAGCAAATTAAGTCACATGTCTTTGACTTAAAATAAATTAAGGATGCCATCACATGTGCAAATGTAGACAGATAGTATACTCCCGTATCACATGATCAGAAGATTAGATGATCACCGCGCCACATCTCAGCACATCGGCAGAGTGTGCATGTGTGTGTCATATCGCATAATGCATACCCATGATGCGGAGGTCACCCAGTGTGCAAGTGACCGCCACATCACAGACAGCCAATAGAAAGTGTTGGTGCATATAACCAATGAAGAAACCAGGGAGGCAATCATGTGACCACTGCTGCCGTCTCTTTATCAAGATTGTCAGGGATTCAGCACACGCATGAATCCGATTACTCACTACGTGGCAAGCGAGCAGTAAGCGTAGGGCGTGCACACCTCCGAATTCCAATGCATGGAATATGTGTATATGCCCCCATACGATCACTGCCAGCTTCACAATAGCCCATTTAAGATTATTCGCTGCCACTACCGATCAGTTTTAATATATAATACATGCCCCATCGGACGCCTGCTTTCTGGTAGCGTATGGCTTTGGGGAAGGAACGATTACAGAGCAAAAGAAACAGGACTATTACATTTTTTATTTAATTCAAAAGGGAGGCAGTGTTTATAAAAAAAATATACAAAGATTTTACAAAGGGGGACAATACAATACAAAATATACAGTTACACAATATAAAATGGAATTAAAGAAGAACTTATTATACAGATCGCAGAGACAATTCAGTTTAGCTGGAGGGGAGGCGCTCCAATTCTGGCCATTATCGAATGGGACCCCTGCTATAAAATATATACTCCTGGCATGAGTATGGATCCATCTTCAGCTGGATCATTTATGTCATAGGGGGGACCTGCCCACACACTACCCTGTGATGACCTCACGTGGGTTGGTCTCCGCCCTTCATGGTTTCATTAAAATCTCAAATTTCTGCGATAGCTTCTCGCTAGTTGAGCGCAGAAGTTCACAAGTGATGCCATATTTTTTATTACAAATTTACCTTTATTTAGAGACTAGACATGACATAACTGCCATTGGTTATATCAGCCCTCTGGTGTTACAGCTCACCCGCAGGGATCTCAGATAAGGAAAAATATGCATATTGTTCCATAGCTAACCCTGCCACTAAAAATGTGTCCCATCACAATCGGACTTATAGAAACTCCGATATTCCATATGTCATTTCTGTGCTGGCGAGACTGCAGATTGAACATATGTGCAAATGGGGATGCTCTGGGGGTGAGAGAGAATTCCTTTGAAGCTAGAAGCTGTATCCTCTTTCCCCAGGTGTCTATCACTCTGCTGCTAGGAACTCTGTTCGTATGTTAATTAGAATGGACAATTGAGTTGCCACCTCCTATACACTGGTAATTTGCATAGAAGCAACTGGTTAGAGCATTAGCTCTTCCTCCTTTGACAAATAGTATAGGGGGGGTGGACGAGTGGTTTGGAGGAAGAGAGAGATTCTTAATATTTTCTATGACAGTAGGTATTGAAAGAGAGCCCGGATACTATTGGTATTTAACCCCACATCCCACAGTGAATAGAGAATGATCAATGGAAAGAAACCAAATAAGAAAATAAGAAATATATATATATGTTTTTATATATATATATATATATATATATATATATATACAGTACAGACCAAAAGTTTGGACACACCTTCTCATTTAAAGATTTTTCTGTATTTTCATGACTATGAAAATTGTACTTTCACACTGAAGGCATGAAAACTATGAATTAACACATGTGGAATTATATACTTAACAAAAAAGTGTGAAACAACTGAAAATATGTCTTATATTCTAGGTTCTTCAAAGTAGCCACCTTTTGCTTTAATGACTGCTTTGCACACTCTTGGCATTCTCTTGATGAGCTTCAAGAGGTAGTCACCGGAAATGGTTTTCACTTCACAGGTGTGCCCTGTCAGGTTTAATAAGTGGGATTTCTTGCCTTATAAATGGGGTTGGGACCATCAGTTGTGTTGTGCAGAAGTCTGGTGGATACACAGCTGATAGTCCTACTGAATAGACTGTTAGAATTTGTATTATGGCAAGAAAAAAGCAGCTAAGTAAAGAAAAACTTTAATATCTACTAGCTATTGAACCCGTTTTATGCCCGGGTGGTGAGCATTTTTATTGGTATATGGTCTCCCATGCTGGTATATGTTGCCCCCATCCTGGTATTTGTGCTGTCCCCATTCTGTTCCCACCATCCTATCCTGGTATGCATGGTGTTATGATCTGCAACAAGTACTAAGGAAAGAGAGGGGAAAGCTATCCCTACAGTAAGACTAAGCTGAATCCCTACAATGTAGCAGGCTGCCTGTTCCTAGCGAACAGACCCGCCTTAGTCCTCGGCTAGTGAGAACGAAGACCTATAGCATAAGGGGAGGGGTCCCTAAAAGAAATAAGGACTGGAAAAAAAATGGGACTCCTCCTGAACAGAGAAGTTGTTGCATAACACAAAACGATAAACTGACAAAAAGGTACTAGAGGTCCCAGAAGGACCAAGCGAACTGACAGAGATAGGCACAGAAGCACCTGACTAGCAAAACAGTCAAACAACACTGAAGTCCAGCACAGCCAAAAGGACGGAGCTGGAATATAAAGGCAGATGGTCACGTGACCGCAAAACACAAGATGGAAAAAACAAACAGGAGGGTTCTAACAGTACCCCCTCTTTTATGAGGATCCTCCGGATCCTCCAGGCCCAGGCCTATCCGGAAACCTCTTGTGGAAAGCTCTAACAAGCCTAGCAGCAGAGACATCATCCGCCCTTACCCAGGAAGTTGTCTTCGGGACCGAAACCCTTCCAGGAGACGAGATACTGTAATCTCCCTCTATGCCAACTAGAATTCAAGATACGAGAAATTTCATATTCGCCATCTTCCACCACAGGAGGAACTGTGACAGTGGCATCCCTATCAGATACATCCGCTTTTTTCAACAAGGAAACATGAAACACAGGATTAATCTTCTAGGAAGTAGGGACATCCAACCTAACCGCAGACGGGTTAATAACCTGAAGCACTTAAAATTGACCCACAAACTTAGGACCAAGTTTTTTAGAGGGAATCCTCAACCGGAAGTTCCTTGAGGACAACCAAACCATGTCACCCACAGTAAACAAAACCGCCTTACGTTTCCTGTCAAACTACTTGGACTTCTTGTTAGCCTTTTGAAGGTTGCAACGTACATTAGTCCAAACTCTCCAAATCACCGGAAAAATCCTCCTCCTCCGCCACCGCCGACCCCAATTTGGAGAACCAACCAAAAGACGGATGTCTCCCAGTACAGCAAAAAAAAGGAGAACACCCAGCTGAGGATGATGTATGATTGTTAAGAGCAAATTCTGCGAAAATCAGAAACTCAGACCACACCTCTTGATTGTCCGCCACAAAACAATGCAAAAACTGTTCTACATCCTGGTTCTTTCAGTCTGTCCATTAGACTCAGGATGATACCCAGACGAAAATGACAAATGGACTCCCAACCTGTCACAAAAAGCACGGCAAAAGCGAGCCACAAACTGAGGTCCTCTATCAGAAACAATATCCGTGGGAACGCCATGAAGATTGACAATTTCCTTAGCAAACGCCTTATCGAGAGTCTTGGCACAGGGCAACTTACTGAATGCAATCAAATCACACTTCTTACTAAAACGGTCCACGACCACCCAGATGACCGTAAAACCCTCGGACACAGGCAGATCAGTAATAAAATCCATTGTGAGATGCGTCCAAGGCGCACTAGGAACCTCCAGAGGGCAAAGCAACCCCGCAGCAGGAGTATGTGAAGCCTTTGACCTAGCACACACAGTACATTTACGCACCCACTTGATGACTTCTTTCTGCCATCCAGGCCACCAAAAACTGCGACTGATAAGTCTCTTAGTCTCAGAAATTCCTGGATGACCTGCCAACCGAGACTCATGACACTCCACAAACAAATCTCTTCTAAAGGCTCTAGGCACGAACAACCTCCCATGGGGAGTGTTAGATGGAGCATCATCTTGAGCTTTCAGAATCCCATTCTCCAAAACGGAGTCCAATGCCGCCACCACAACTCCTTTCTGTAAAATGCTCTCCTCCTCCTCGGCACCGACCGTAGGGGAGAAGCTGCGCGATAAAGCATCGGCTTTAACATTCTTAGTACCAGGGATATAGGTAACAGAAAAATGAAACCGAGAAAAAAAAAATGCCCACCTAGCTTGACGGGCATTCAAGCGTTTGGCAGCATCCAGATAGATCAAATTCCTATGATCTGTGAAAACCTGAATAGGAAATCTAGCGCCTTCCAAAAAATGACGCCAATGTTCAAACGCGAGTTTAATAGCCAGCAGCTCCCGATTTCCAACATCATAATTCAGTTCGGTTTCCGAATTTTTTTTCGAAAAGAAGGCACAAGGATGTTCTCCTGAGACAAAACTGCTACGACCCCCACAGATGAAGCATCGACCTCGACCAAAAAAGGCTTGGTCTCATCAGGCTGCATAAGGATAGGGGCAGAACTGAACCTCTCTTTGAGATACTCAAATGCTTCAATGGCCTCAGTAGTCCACTGGACCGTATTCGCACCTTTCCTGGTGAGATCGGTTAGAGGCTTAACTATTACAGAAAAATTCTTAATGAATTTCCTGTAATAATTGGTGAAACCCAAAAATCTCTGTATAGATTTCAAACCAATAGGCCTAGGCCATTCCTGAGCAGCCTGAACCTTCAGCGGGTCCATCTCAAAGCCCTCGCTGGAGACAATGTAGCCAAAAAAACTAATTTCCTGCACAGCGAACTCAGCAAAGAGTGAATTATCACTCAATAACTGCAAAACTTCACGTACACTCTGCCAATGGAACTCCAGATCTGGCGAATAAATCAAAATGTCATCTAAATGCACAACCACAATCTTACCAATCAAAGGTCTCAGGATGTCATTAATAAGGTTCTGAAAAAATGCAGGTGCATTGGTAAGACCAAAAGGCATCACCAGATTCTCAAAATGACCTACCGGAGTGTTAAAAGCAGTTTTCCATTCATCACCCACCTTCACTCGTAACAAATTGTATGCCCCCCAGAGATCAATCTTAGAGAACCACTTGGCCCCCACTAACTGGTTAAACAAGTCAGGAATTAACGGCAATGGGTAGGAATTGCGTACGGTAATCTTACTAATTTTGCAAAAATCCAGACATGGACGTAAACCCCCGTCCTTTTTCTTAACAAAGAAAAATCCAACTGCCACAGGCTACTTAGAAGGTCTAATGTGACCAGCAGCCAGGCTAGTCTGTATGTACTCCTCCTAGGCCTTTCTTTCAGGGATAGTCAGATTAAACAAGCGACTCTTGGGAAGAGTAGCTTCCGGAACAAACTCAATGGCGCAATCATAATCCCTATGAGGAGGTAAAACTTGCGACTCCTCCTGCGAAAAAACCCTACAAAAACCTTGAACAGGTACAGGTAATTTCACTTTTTCCTCAGCCGCAATGCGACTATTACAGCATTTATCATAGCATTTCAGACTCCAAGACTTTATCATATTAGTAGACCAGTCCAGCAAAGGATTGTGCAGTTTTAACCAAGGCAATCCTAGAACGACCAGAGAGGGTAAATTATCTAATACAACCAAGTCCAAAATTTCTTGGTGAAGTCCATTGATAGTGAGAGGAAATGCAGCAACCTTGTGAGTAATACATTTCAAGGGAGTGTTTTGAATTGCTATCACAGAAATAGGTGATGACAAAGGTTTGTATTTCAATTTAAGTTTTTCCAAAAACCCTTTATCAATCACATTAAGTGTTGAATCTCAATCCACAAATACCTGAAATTTAATCAAATTTTCCTGCAAAGTAGTACTCCCTGAAAGAAATACTCCTGCCGAGCGTAAACAAGCTATACGGGCGTACCTGACCTTTTTTTTTTTTTTACTTACACGAAGCTCACAATACTTAATCAAATGGTCAGCTTTACCACAATAAAGACACAGTCCCTCGGCGAACCTCCGGTCTCTTTCCTGAGAGGTGAGCGACTTCGCCCCAACCTCCATCGGTTCTCCGCCGTCTGAATAGATTTTCTGGGGACTAGGACCTGGCATTACAGGAGTCTTAACCTCATTCTGCCTAAATCTCAGCCTACTATCCACACGAACAGCTAATTGCATGGCATCCTGCAGAGTCTCAGGTGCGGGGAATGCAATTAGCAAATCCTTAACCCTTTCACTCAGACCAGCAAGAAATAGACATTTCAGAGCAGGATCATTCCATTTGACTTCTGAAGCCCATCTTCTAAAGTGTGTGCAATAATTTTCGACATCACCTGACCCCTGATTCAAACGCCTGAGTTCTGCCTCAGTAGATGAGATTCTATCAGGATCGTCATATAATAGACCCATAGCAGAAAAAAATTCTTCTACAGACCTTAAGCATGGATCATTAGGTTGGAGAGAAAAGGCCTACCCCTGTGGTTCATTGCGCAAAGGTGACATAATAAAACCAATGCGCTGTGATTCATTCCCAGAGGTCCTTGGTCTCAAGCGAAAATATAACAAACAAGCATTTTTACAGGAAAAAAAAACTTGCTGTTGTGAGGTAGCGCTAATGATCATGTTGAGGGGCACTCACTTCACCGGGGCAATTAAAGCACACATGCAACGTTTTCCGGTAATATGAAGTCCAGCAGTTTATTACACATCATAAACTGCTTATAACATAGTCCATCTCAGTGGCTAGCAGGAATGTTACACATGTAATATCCTAGAGCCTTTTCAGTGGCAGCTATGCCCGCTTGGCTTCAGATACAGACTTCAGCAAGGTACAACATCAATATTCATTTAAAGCACTGTTTTTACCTTTGCCGGGTCTTAGCTGCTTCTATCAGCTCGGTTCTGCCACAGCTGTGGTTTAACGCTCCCCAGACTTGGTCTCCGGGCCATGTGCTTTCCAGGGCCAACGGTGTCCCAGACACAGGGGACCAGGCCTCTTGCCTCTCCAGGCTAATGGTGTCCCAGACACAGGGACCAGGCCTCTTGCCTCTCCAGGCTAATGGTGTCCCAGACACAGGGACCAGGCCTCTCCACTGTTTCAAAACCACCAGGATTTATATATCCTTCTGTGCGCACAGGACCTGTGATGATGTCACAGTCATGTGATCAGTCACCTGAAGGCGAGGAACGTGGTCAGCCAGAACACACCCCCTGGACATTTTAGTAATGCAGCAAACCGCTGCATTACACTGTTTACCATAAAAAATATCCGGCCATCCTACCTTGGGTTCCACAGCACACGCTCCAGGACAACTACTCACGTGTTGCTGGAGCTCGGCCTCCTCCAATCCCTGCAAGCGTTGAGCCAAAACTTGGATGGAAGCCATACTGATCCCTGAATTTTCCTTTAGTTTTTTTGGGCTGGACTTACTGTTATGATCTGCAACAAGTACTAAGGAAAGAGAGGGGAAAGCTATCCCTACAGTAAGACTAAGCTGAATCCCTACGATGTAGCGGGTTGCCTGTTCCTAGCGAACAGACCCGCCTTAGTCCTCGGCTAGTCTGAACGAAAACCTATAGCATAAGGGGGAGGGGTCCCTAAAAGAACTAAGGACTGGAACAAAATGGGACTCCTCCTAAACAGAGAAGTTGTTGCAGAATACAAAAAGGTACTAGAGGTCCCAGAAGGACCAAGCGAACTGACAGAGATAGGCACAGAAGCACCTGGCTAGCAAAACAGTCAAACAACACTGAAGTCCAGCACAGCCAAAAAGACGGAGCTGGAATATAAAGGCAGATGGTCACGTGACCGCAAAACACAAGATGGAAAAAACAAACAGGAGGGTTCTAACACATGGCACCCATCATCCCCATCCTGGTATGCATGGCACCCCTCATCCCCATCCTGGTATGCATGGCACCCCTCACCCCCAATCCTCGTATGCATGACACCCCTCACCCCCAATCCTCGTATGCATTACACTCCTCACCCCCCAATCCTCGTATGTATGGCACCCCTCATCCCTTTCACACTGCACACATCAAAAAAAATAAACACTTATACTCAACTTTCTTCACTGTGCTCCTTCGCTGCTGTGTCCTCTTCTGCCAGCGAAGGAGTGCGGCGCCGGAGTACGTGTGTGCGCATACCGCACTGTCCGGCGCCCTTTTGCTGAAGACACACTACAAATGTGTCTTCAGTAAAATGGCGCCGGATAGCGCTATGTGCATGCGCCGATTTCGGTGCCTCACTCCTGCCCCGGTCTCCGGAGAGAAGAGAGGCGCCACGGCAACACTCCTCCCAGTCAGGTAAGTATGGTGCCGGAAATCGCTGTATGCGTTCAGTCTACGCATACCGCGATCTCCTGTGCCATACACTCCTCTTACCTGTAACGGCTCCATGCGTTCTTCTGGCTGGAGCCAGACTGCGCAGGCGTGTCGCGCTTGCACAGTCTATGAAGGCTTCAGACAGAGGTACGCATCTCCGGTTATATTATAGATAAATTTATATCTATAATATAATCGTACAATTGTCCCCCTATCTGAAGCCTCTATAAACTGCACAAGCACAACACAAGCACAAGTGCAACGCAAACGAGAAGTTTAGGATGAGGATTGTGGCCCCGGAGATCGTGGTATGCGTAAGCACTGAACGCATACCGCGATCTCCGGCCCCCTAACAACTCGCCTATCCGGGAGACTGCGCTGTGTCTTCATGTCGGTAGCCGGGAGATGAATGCGCCGTTGGAATCCGCGCATGCACATAGCTCGCTTCCGGCGCCATTTTATTGAAGACATACTGAAAGTGTGCAGTGCGTCTTCAACAAATTGGCGCCAGAAAGCGCAGACTGCGCAGGCTCCACAGTCCTCCCCATCCTCTCATGACATCATTGATAATTTAAATGAAAAATAACGTAGGCCCACACTTCGCCGCCATTTTCAAGCCTTCTCCTGTGTCACGTTAAAGCCTCCAGTCTCTGTATCAAAAAAATATATATGATATACTGTGTATATATATATATATATATATATATATATATATCTTTAGAGGACACTATATATACTGTGAGGTAGCGCTATTCATCACGCTGGGGGTACTCGCTTTACCAGATCAATTAAAGCACACATGCAACGTCTTTCCGGTATTTCACAGTCCAGCAGTTTATTACACATCATAAACTGCACATAACATAGTCCATCTCAGTGGCTCACCGACATATTACACATATAATGTCCAAGAGCCTTTCCAGTGACAGATATGTCCACTTGGCTCCCGATACAACCTTCAGCAAGGTAACAATATCAATGTCCACATCAAGCAGCGTTTTTACCTTTGCCGAGTTTTAGCTGCTTCTCTCATCTCGGTTCTGCCACTGCTGGGGCTTTAAGGCTTCCCAGACGTAGTCTCCAAGCCACTTGCCTTCAAAAGGCTACTGGTATCCTAGATCCAGCCTCTGACTTCCAGGCTTCACCAGGCCTCTCTCTTCCTGCCTCTCCAGGCTAATGGCGTCCCACACACAGGGATCAGGCCTCACGCCTTTCACCCTGTTTCCAAGCCACCAGGATTTATATATCCTTTAGTGCACACAGGACCTGCGATGATGTCACAGTCATGTGATCAGTCACCTGAGGGAGAGGTAAATGGTCAGCTAGAGCACACCCCCTGGACCATTACAGTAATGCCGCAAGCCGCTGCATTACATATCCCCCCCCTCTGTTCAAACTTTTGGGGTTGAACACATAATATACACAATCACATTATAACCCCAGTTCACACAGAGACCATGTATTTGACAATTGCTCTGCTCAGCCCCTGGAACATTAGTCATCGACATTAGCCCATTCCTTAGGGACCTACCATCTGTCATTGTCACTGACTTCGTCAAGCCATAACCTTGTCAGACGTCCCCTGCTCCCAGCGGTCAATACAGCAGTGTGACTTACTTGCCCTTGTATCTAAGGTCCGGTTAGAATCCGTACTGTCCCGTACTCTATTGGGTCGTTTGTATGGGCCTCTCAGACCTGAGTTACTGGAGGTCTCACTACCTCTAAACCCACGCCCACTACTCTCAGGACATCTTGAAAGGTCTCTAACTTCAGCTGTAGCTGTTATGTTATTTAGGGGGCCCTTTCTCTGTCTGGTCTCACAATTTCTAGATGGCTGCCACCTTCTGCTGCTCAGGCGATGCTGCCTTTCCATTCGCAGTCTGGCGAGATTCAACTGTTCTACCTCTCGCAGATAGGTCACTCGGTACTCCCATCAGCATTCGTATATATGCAAGATTTTCTTCCGTTCCTACAGCGGAGAATGATACCATGCCGTCTTCATCTGGTATTCAGTCCTGACGATCACGTGGACTGCTTACTTTCATCACACCAGACTTCTTTACCATCATTTGCATGGCTTGGCCATTTCTCCCAATGAGCTTTCTTACCAGAGTATGAGGCACCCGGATGACCTCTTCACGCAGACTTTGAGCTTTTCTCATAAGCTCCAGTTGTCTAATGGCTTGTTCCGTCTTCAATTGGACAAACCGCTTTGTGCGAATACATCGCCAGTGCATGTCCCTTAGGATCGCCACCCTCTTCACTGTGACTTCGATCGTGGACAGGGCCACCAGCTATTTAGCTTCTGAGGTCGAGTACACCTTACAGGCTCCCACGGCCTTCTTAAACTCTTCATGCACTGACTCTCTGGTGCATTCTTCTCTCAAATCTTCGGGTACATCAATGAGGCACTTGTACCGAGACGTTTCTGTCTCTCTAGTGTTCTCCAAATGATCATCTGGCTCAGGTTTCAGGGACAACTGACTTTCAGCTTCTTCACCCTGTATGCTTCCCCTGAGCTGACTCACAGCTATGAACTCAAGAATTCTCATCTTGACCACTTCTATTTCATACTTATCTTCTTTTAACACCGTCTCAGCTCTCCTGAGGTCCACCTTCTCCAAGGAGGCCTCGTTCACTGATTGGTATTTTGCCAGGCGACCTTTGAGCTCGACAACTTCTTCCTCTAGCTCAGCCACTCGCCTCTCTGCAACCTATATCTGAAGCTCTTCTGGCTTCAACTGCTCCTTTAACAGTAGAGTTCTCTCAGACCTCTCTGTCTCCAATGCACCCACTTGGCTCTCGACAGCCAGTCTCTCAAGCTTCTCTTGCTTCAAATTGGCTTGTAGCAACTCCTTGAGCTCTTTGATCTCGACTTTTATATCCACCGAATCACCCAAGCTTGCATTATTCAAAGAGGCATTTGCTTCATACCTCCCTTCTCCGATAGACTCCTCCATCCTGTAGATTCTATCCTTAAGACACGTCTCTACCCTCTGGAGATCATCACAGAATGTCTGCAGCTCCCTCATGAGTTCACCATGCTCCTTCTTGGATTCACACAGCTCCCGGTTGAACTGTTTGCGCAGTCATTCTAGGTGTTGATCACGTCCAGAAACTTCATCCTGCAGCGCCCCTTTTAAGGCAGATAGCTCCCTATCCCTCTGGTGTAGACCCTCATCCAGCCTTTGCTTCTCCTGCATCAGCTGCTTCACCTGCTCCTGAAATCTCTGCACTTCCTTTGAGACCTCTGCTCTTCTGCATCCACAGAGCCTTTCTTCACTTGGTGCAGCTCTAACTGTACCAGGGAGAAACGATCGTTCATCTCGTACAGCTCATCTTCAAACACTGCTTTGTCAAACTTAAACTGAACAACCTCCTCTTGGGTTCTGCGGAGGTCCTCTTTAATTTTCTGGAACATCTCCTTCCATTTGTTGACTTCCTTGCTGCTTTCCTCCAGTTTTTGCTGCAAGTTCCTCACACCCCGGTTTATTTTCTGCCGTTCAGACTCCAGGCTCCGCTGGTCTGAGGACACGTTCTCCAGGTTTTCCCATAGTTGCAGCACGTCACTCTGACACTGCTGCCTGATATGCTCCAGCTCTTGGTCATGACTGGCCACCTCCTCTTTCAGGGCTGTCTGATCCTGATCCTTCTGTCTCAGTACTGTACCGGAGTTTGCTACTCGCAACGTCACCTCCTCTTCTACCTCTAAAGGAGGATCCACACTTGGAACAAAGGCACACAGCATTACATTTTTTTTATTTTCACTTTCAGCAAAGACTACAGGAGCAACCTTTTTGTGGCCCTTGTGCCGTCGACGACGAGAGGGGGACTTTCTCCTCTCGTCTAGCCCCTCCTGACTGAACTATCTTTCTACTTTCATAGCATCACCGGCAGTTGTGGGGTCTGTGTCACTCCCCATGGTGTCGTGGACCAGCAAGTCACCTCCCACCTTGACGTCAACCCCTTCTAGTGGAGCTAGCCCGTTATCAACGGTCAAATTGTAATGTTTAGGCCATACCAACCCACAACCAGTAACAAATTTTGGTTTTCTATACTCCACGCTCTTTTGAAAATCCGCCCCCTTTTGGACAACCACACCTAAAGGGGGTACTTTAACAAAAATAAAACCCGCAACAGTCTTAGGACTCAGTTCACAACATCTCTTACCACCTCCCCGGGCACTCTGGGACAATACTGGCACCCCCAGGAGAGTTCACAGAATGGTCCACTGCTGCCATTCTATACGGTGCCAACAGTTCTTGCACCATGTCCTGTAGACGTTTCTCAAATACCTGCTGCGATTTTAACCGGCACTTTAATCGCTCAATAGCTTCAGTCTCATTTGCTGCTCCGTTCACAGCTATTGCGGTATGCTGTTCACACTAGACACTTCACACCGCTCTTCCTGGAAAATTTTTCGTGGCCCCGCCGAGCCACAGCAAACGAGGTTTGGGTGCGAAGAAAATTTTCGTAACCCCACCGAGTTACAGCCAGATGCTTTAATCTTCGTGACCCCGCCGAGCCAAAGCAAACCAGGTTTGGGTGCGACGACAATTTTCGTAACCCCGCCGAGTTACAGCCAGATGCTTTAATCTTCGTGACCCTGCCAAGCCACAGCAAGATGCTTGCATCCACACTCGTCGTCCTGTGCCATTACCCCTAGCAACCAGGCTGCAGTTGCCCGCATTCTCTAACCACATGTGAGGTAGCGCTATTCATCACGCTGGGGGTATTCGCTTCACCGGATCAATTAAAGCACACATGCAACGTCTTTCTGGTATTTCACAGTCCAGCAGTTTATTACACATCATAAACTGCACATAACATAGTCCATCTCGGTGGCTCACCGACATATTACACATATAATGTCCAAGAGCCTTTCCAGTGACAGATATGTCCACTTGGCTCCCGATACAGCCTTCAGCAAGGTAACAATATCAATGTCCATATGAAGCAGCATTTTTAGCTGCTTCTCTCAGCTCGGTTCTGCCACTGCTGGGGCTTTAAGGCTTCCCAGACGTAGTCTCCAAGTCACGTGCCTTCAAAAGGCTACTGGTATCCTAGATCCAGCCTCTGCCTTCCAGGCTTCACGAGTCCTCTCTCTTCCTGCCTCTCCAGGCTAATGGTGTCCCACACACAGGGATCAAGCCTTTCACCCTGTTTCCAAACCACCAGGATTTATATATCCTTTAGTGCACACAGGACCTGCGATGATGTCACAGTCATGTGATCAGTCACCTGAGGGAGAGGTAAATGGTCAGCTAGAGCACACCCCCTGGACCATTACAGTAATGCCGCAAGCTGCTGCATTACAATACATATAGAATAGTCAGCAGAGCAATCCAGCAACAAAATACGTCAGCGGAGCAATCCAGGCACTTTTTACTGAATATATATACAGTACAGACCAAAAGTTTGGACACACCTTCTCATTTAAAGATTTTTCTGTATTTTCATGACTATGAAAATTGTACATTCACACTGAAGGCATCAAAACTATGAATTAACACATGTGAAATTATATACTTAACAAAAAAGTGTGAAACAACTGAAAATGTCTTATATTCTAGGTTCTTTAACCCCTTGACAACATTTGACGTACTAATACGCGTCTGTGCCCTGGGACTTAAGAGCCAGACACCCGATACTATGTGCAGGGAGCGGTTCTGCACCGCTTCCAGCACATTAACCCCCGCGATGCTGCGATCGAAGTCGATCGCAGCATTGCAGGGGCAAGGGGAGGTGATCACAGATACTCACCTCCTCTTCCGGCTTCCAGCGCTGTCTGCAAAGGCTTCCCAGGTGTTGCCATGACGACCCGATGTCGTCATGACAACATCCAGGTCACCAGACAGCAGGAAGATTGTTTGTACATGCGCAGTGCATCTCCAAACAATCTTCTCCCTGTCCAGCGCTGACAGCCTGCATAGCACAGGGATGGTGCTGCATTCCTGTGCTATGCAGGCGATCAGAGAAAAAAAAGTGAAAGTTCCAGAGTGGGACAAAGTAATAAAGTATGTAAACTTTCAGAAAGTGAAAAAAAAAAAAAAATAATAATCCACCAAAAATAAAAATATAATGTACCCATCAATAAATATTATTATAAAAAAAAAACAATAAAAGAACACATATTTGGTATCGCCGCGTCCGGAACAACCTGACCTATAAAACTGTCCCACTAGTTAACCCCTTCAGTGAACACTGTATAAAAAAAAAAAAAAAACGAAGCAAAAAACAATGCTTTATCACCATATCGCCAAACAAAAAATGGAATAACACGCGATAAGAAAGACAAATATAAATAAAAATGGTACCGCTGAAAACGTCATCTCGTCCTGCAAAAAACAAGCCGCCACACAGCTCCATCAGCCGAAAAATAAAAAAGTTATAGCTCTCAGAATAAAGCGATACAAAAAAATAATTTTTTCTATAAAATTGCTTTTATTATGTAAAAGTGCAAAACATAGAAAAACTATATAAATGTGGTACCGCTGTAAACTTACTGACCCGAAGAATAAAGCTACCTTATCAATTTTACCACACGCAGAACAGAATAAAAAAATAAAAATAAAAAAATTCCTGAATTGTTGGATTTTGTTTATTCTGCCTCCCAAAAATCGGAATAGAAAGCGATCCAAAATGTCACGTGCCTGCAAATGGCACCAATAAAAACGTCAACTCATCCCGCAAAAAACAAGCCGTCACATGACTGTCTGCCAAAATCTGGAAAAATTATAGCTCTCAAAATATGGCGATGCAAAAACTAGATTTTACAAAAAATGCGTCTTTTAGTGTGTGACAGCTGTCAGTCATAAAAACCCCATATGATTCTGGTATTGCTGTAATCGCACCGACCCGAAGAATAAAGTCGTCTAATCACTTATACCGCACGAGGAACGGCGTCAAAAATAAACTCTTGGGTTAGGATTGGGCTAGGGTTAGGGCCGGGTTTAGGGTTAGGGTTGTGCTAGGATTAGGGATGTGCTAGGGTTAGGGATGTGCTAGGGTTAGGGTTGTGCTAGGGTTAGGGTTGTGCTAGGGTTAGGGTTGTGCTAGGGTTAGGGTTAGGGTTGGGGTTACGGTTGGGGTTAGGGTTGTGATGGGGTTGGGATTTTTTTCAAAAGTAAGAAAAAAAGATGACGATATGGCGACTAGTGTTGAGCGCAAGTGCTCGCTACTTGAGTTTGCATCGGGTGCTCTGGTATGCATTGAATATCGTTGGTATTTGAGTGACATGCTCGAGTCTCTGCCCCATATGCTTCGCGGCCAAAAAAACTTTGCGGGGATTGCCTGCCATGCACGAGCGATCCCCGCATGTTTTTTTTTGGGGAGTCTAATTACCGTGAAACATGCGGAGCAGGGACTCGAGCATGTCGCTCGAGCACACGCTGTACATGGTGCATACCTGAGTACCCGATGCAAACTCAAGTAGCGAGCACTTGCGCTCAAGACTAATGACAACTTATTCAATATGATGACCTAATGTAAACAAATTCTGTGTCGTACCTATGGGTTCAAAATGTTCACTATACACCTTAATAAAATCCTTGAGGGGTATAGTTTCCAAAATGGGGTCACTTGTGGGGGAGCTCCACTGTTTAGGCACATCACGGGCTCTCCAAACGCGACATGGTGTCCGCTAATAAATTGAATGGAAAATCGGCTCAAATTGTTAGCGGACGCCATGTTGCGTTTGGAGAGCCCCTGCGTGCCCAAACATTGGAGCTCCCCCACAAGTGACCCCATTTTGGAAACTAGACCCCCCAAGGCACATATCTAGATGCATAGTGAGCACTTGGAACCCCCAGGTGCTTCACAAATTGATTCATAAAAATGAAAAAGTGTTTTTTTTTCACTTTTTCATTTTTACGAATCAATTTGTGAAGCAGCTGGGGGTTCCAAGTGCTCACTATGCATCTACATAGGTGCCTTGGGGGGGTCTAGTTTCCAAAATGGGGACACTTGTGGGGGAGCTCCACTGTTTAGGCACATCAGGGGCTCTCCAAACGCAACATGGTGTCCGCTAACAATTTGAGCCGACAATTTGTTAGCGGATACCATGTTGCATTTGGAGAGTCCTGTGTGCCCAAACATTGGAGCTCCCCCACAAGTGACCCCATTTTGGAAACTAGACCCCCCAAGGCACCTATCTAGATGCCTAGTGAGCACTTGGAACCCCCAGGTACTTCACAAATTGATTCATAAATATGAAAAAGTGTTCTTTTTTTCACTTTTTCATTTTTACGAATCAATTTGTGAAGCACCTGGGGGTTCCAATTGCTCACTATGCATCTAGATATGTGCCTTGGGGGGTCTAGTTTCCAAAATGGGGTCACTTGTGGGGGAGCTCCAATATTTGGGCACACAGGGGCTCTCCAAACACAACATGGCGTCCGCTAA
This sequence comes from Phyllobates terribilis, assembly GCF_046119375.1. Classification (NCBI taxonomy): domain Eukaryota; kingdom Metazoa; phylum Chordata; class Amphibia; order Anura; family Dendrobatidae; genus Phyllobates; species Phyllobates terribilis. The sequence continues at coordinate 276,333,855 of NW_027362769.1, read as the reverse complement.
TTATTCAAGCAAATTTTACAATCAAAAAGTCCAATGGCGCTCCTTCCCTTCCGAGTCCTGCCGTGCGCCCAAACAGTGCTTTTTCCCCACATATTGGGTATCTGCCTGCCCAGGGGAAATTGCACAACAAATTTTGGGGTCCATTTTTTCTTGTTACCCCTGTGAAAATAAAAAAAATTGGGTCTAAAGTAACATTTTTGTGAAAAAAGTTAAATGTTCATTTTTTTCTTCCACATTCCAAAAATTCCTGTGAAGCACCTGAAGGGTTAATAAAGTTCTTGAATGTGGTTTTGAGCACCTTGAGGGGTGCAGTTTTTAGAATGGTGTCACTTTTGGGTATTTTCTGTCATAAAGACCTCTCAAAGTGACTTCAAATGTGATGTGGTCCCTAAAAAAATGGTTTTGTAAATTTTGTTGGAAAAATGAGAAATCGCTGGTCAACTTTTAACCCTTATAGCTCCCTAACAAAAAAAAATTTTTGGTTCAAAAATTGTGCTGATGTAAAGTAGACATGTGGGAAATGTTATTTATTAACTCTTTTGTGTGACATATCTCTCTGATTTAAGGGCATAAAAATTCAAATTTTGAAAATTTCAAAATTTTCGCCAAATTTCCATTTTTTTCACAAATAAACACAAGTGATATCGAAGAAATTTTACCACAATCATGAAGTACAATATGTGACGAAAAAACAATCTCAGAATCAGTGGGATCCGTTGAAGCGTTCCAGAGTAATTACCTCATAAAGTGACAGTGGTCAGAATTGTAAAAATTGGCCTGGTCATTAACGTGCAAACCACCCTCGGGGCTTAAGGGGTTAAAGTAGCCACCTTTTGCTTTGATGACTGCTTTGCACACTCTTGGCATTCTCTTGATGAGCTTCAAGAGTGTGCAAAGCAGTCATCAAAGCAAAAGGTGGCTACTTTTAAGAACCTAGAATATAAGACATATTTTCAGTTGTTTCACAGTTGTTTTTTGTTAAGTATATAATTCCACATGTGTTAATTCATAGTTTTGATGCCTTCAGTTTGAATGTACAATTTTCAAAGTCATGAAAATACAGAAAACTCTTTAAATGAGAAGGTGTGTCTAAACTTTTGGTCTGTGCTGTATAAAATACGTCAGCAGAGCAATCCCGCAACAAATTACGTCAGCGGAGCAATCCCGCAACAAAATACGTCAGCGGAGCAATCCCGCAACAAAACACGTCAGCGAAGCAATCTAGACACTTTTTACTGAATATATATATAAGATACATCAGTGGAGCAATCCAGCAACAAAATGCGTCAGCGGAGCAATCCAGCAACAAAATGCGTCAGCGGAGCAATCCAGCAACAAAATGCGTCAGCGGAGCAATCCAGCAACAAAATGCGTCAGCGGAGCAATCCAGCAACAAAATGCGTCAGCGGAGCAATCCAGCAACAAAATGCGTCAGCGGAGCAATCCAGCAACAAAATGCGTCAGTGGAGCAATCCAGCAACAAAATACGTCAGCGGAGCAATCCAGACACTTTTTACTGAATATATACATAAAATACGTCAACGGAGCAATCCCACAACAAAATACATCAGCGGAGCAATCCAGCCACTTTCTACTGAATATACAGTACAGACCAAAAGTTTGGACACACCTTCTCATTTAAAGATTTTTCTGTATTTTCATGACTATGAAAATTGTACATTCACACTGAAGGCATCAAAACTATGAATTAACACATGTGGAATTATATACTTAACAAAAAAGTGTGAAACAACTGAAAATATGTCTTATATTCTAGGTTCTTCAAAGTAGCCACCTTTTGCTTTGATGACTGCTTTGCACACTCTTGGCATTCTCTTGATGAGCTTCAAGGGGTAGTCACCGGAAATGGTCTTCCAACAATCTTGAAGGAGTTCCCAGAGATGCATGGCACTTGTTGGCCCTTTTGCCTTCACTCTGCGGTCCAGCTCACCCCAAACCATCTCGATTGGGTTCAGGTCTGGTGACTGTGGAGGCCAGGTCATCTGGCGTAGCACCCCATCACTCTCCCTCTTGGTCAAATAGCCCTTACACAGCCTGGAGGTGTGTTTAGGGTCATTGTCCTGTGGAAAAATAAATGATGGTCCAACTAAACGCAAACCGGATGGAATAGCATGCTGCTGCGAGATGCTGTGGTAGCCATGCTGGTTCAGTATGCCTTCAATTTTGAATAAATCCTCAACAGTGTCACCAGCAAAGCACCCCCACACCATCACACCTCCTCCTCTATGCTTCATGGTGGGAACCAGGCATGTAGCGTCCATCTGTTCACCTTTTCTGCGTCGCACAAAGACACGGTGGTTGGAACTAAAGATCTCAAATTTGTACTCATCAGACCAAAGCACAGATTTCCACTGGTCTAATGTCCATTCCTTTTGTTCTTTAGCCCAAACAAGTGTCTTCTGCTTGTTGCCTGTCCTTAGTAGTGGTTTCCTGGCAGCTATTTTACCATGAAGGCCTGCTGCACAAAGTCTCCTCTTAACAGTTGTTGTAGTGATGTGTCTGCTTCTAGAACTCTGTGTGGCATTGACCTGGTCTCTAATCTGAGCTGCTGTTAACCTGCGATTTCTGAGGCTGGTGACTCGGATAAACTTATCCTCAGAAGCAGAGGTGACTCTTGGTCTTCCTTTCCTGGTGCGGTCCTCATGTGAGCCAGTTTCTTTGTAGTGCTTGATGGTATTTGCAACTGCACTTGGGGACACTTTCAAAGTTTGCCCAATTTTTCGGACTGACTGACCTTCATTTCTTAAAGTAATGATGGCCACTCGTTTTTCTTTACTTAGCTGCTTATTCTTGCCATAATACAAATTCTAACAGTCTATTCAGTAGGACTATCAGCTGTGTATCCACCTGACTTCTGCACAACACAACTGATGGTCCCAACCCCATTTATAAGGCAAGAAATCCCACTTATTAAACCTGACAGGGCACACCTGTGAAGTGAAAACCATTTCCGGTGACTACCTCTTGAAGCTCATGAAGAGAATGCCAAGAGTGTGCAAAGCAGTCATCAAAGCAAAAGGTGGCTACTTTGAAGAACCTAGAAAATAAGACATATTTTCAGTTGTTTCACACTTTTTTCTTAAGTATATAATTCCACATGTGTTAATACATAGTTTTCATGCCTTCAGTGTGAATGTGTCCAAACTGTACTGTATATACTGTATATGTATATATATATGTATATATTTCTCTGCGGTATCTGTGCATCATGAATCGTGCTATGTGTTAAAGGGGCCACCGAGACTCTTTCGCCCATGGCCCACAAAAGCCTGGATCCGGCCCTGGGCGCTATATAAATAAAAATTATTATTAAAAGATAGGTAAGTATTGTAGCCGCTTGGCATAGTACTAGTGTAGTGCCAGTAGAATAGCTCAGGTGAACCAGTTGGGGCAAAAATTAAGGAAGTACAATGGTGGCACAGTGGAAGAAGCAGGCGGTAACATCATGCAGAAAATGGTAATTTTATATACAGAGTAATTGTTTTATTAATGTGAAGTCCATATATGAATATATAGAAATGTACAAAAGCAGGCAGCATATGTCACACAAGAAAATAGGTAATGTAACTACAGAATGATTTCTAATAGTGCAGAACAGTTTGAATAACGTGGAGGCACACTCTCAGATGTTGCATCACTTGACATGTTACCCACCAGTGACGCAACATCCGGAGGCATCCCTCCACATAGACACTTCTGGCCCGGTGATAAACTGCGGTGGGAAATTTAAACTACCTAACCATTACACTGATTAGATGCACGTGACAAAGGCGCAAGAGTTATGTTTGCTAGCTACACTAAGGTAACATGCCCCTTGTGACACACACGCCATGATGCCTGGACTTCAGAGTATTTCAGTTCCTCCACCTCTTACTGCATATACTTGTTATTCAAACTGTACTGTTCTTTACCACTGGTCAGAGCACTGCGTAATTTTCATAGCCAGGTGAGGGAAAGCCGATGTCTGGGGGCTGATGTTAATATTCTGTGAATGGTCCAATATCCATAAGGGTTCCCAGGTTATTAATATAATCTTACATCTGTTTGCTTATCCTTTACTGGTTTTTATAGGGGAGACCCTCCAAAAAGTGATATGGGGTCCCCCCTATATTCATTAACCAGCAAAGGCTAAACAGCTGCAGGCTCATATTAATAGCTCAGGCTATTGGCTGCTCCCAGACTAAAAACATCAGCCCTCAGCCACCCCAGAAATGGCGCATCTATTAGATGTGCCAATTCTGGTTCATAGCCATGCTCTTCCCACTTGCATTTTATAGACACCTCTCCAGTACTATCCTGTAGGCTTGATGTCAGCTGACATTACAAAGCGGACATCAACCCCACAAATATTACCACACTTGCTACTGCACCAGGGAAAGTGGGGAGAGCCTGGCAAAGTGCCAGAATTGGTGAATCTAATAGATACACCTCTTCTGGGCCAGCTGCGGGCTGCTATTTTTAGGCAGGGGAGGGCCAATATGCATGGCCCCTTCACAGTCTGAGAATACCAGCCCCCCCGCTGTCTGCTTTAGCTTGACTGGTTGTCAAAAATAATTAAAAAAATACCGCATGGTACCCCTCTATTTAAATAAAAGAAACAGGACTATTAAATTTTATATTTAATCCAAAAGGGAGTTAGTGTTTATGAAAAAAAATATACAAAGATTTTTCAAAGGGGGACAATACAATACAGAGTATACAGTTACCCAAAATAAAAGGGATTAACAGAAGACTTACTGGACAGATCAAAGATGATTCAGTTTAGCTGGAGTGAAGGCTCTCCAATTGATTTGTCCGTTATCCAACGTGACCCCTGCTTATAGAATATATACCTCCTGGCATGAGTATGAGCCCATCTTCAGTTGGAGCTTTTATACCGAAGGGGGGCCCTGCCCACACAGTCCCCTGTGATGACCTCACGTGGGTTGGTCTCCGCCCTTCATGATTTTATTAAAATATCTAACTTCTACGATAACTTCTCGCTGGTTGATCGCAGAAGTTTGCAAGTGATAACATATTTTTTATTACGAATTTACATTTACCTTTCTTTAGAGACTAGACGTGACATAACTGCCGTTGGTTATCTCTGCCCTCTGGTGTTACAGCCCACCCGTAGGGCTCTCAGATGAGGAAAAATATGTGTATCATTCCTTAGCTCACCCCGCCGCTAAAAATGTGGGTCCCCTCATTATCGGAATTATAGAACTTCTGATATTCCATATTTCGTGTCGGTGCCTACGAGACTGGTGAGCAAAGGAGTTGGCAAATGACGATGACCCTGCTATTGTACGGAGTGTGATAGAATTTCTTTGAAGCTTAACTAGCGGTTTCCTCTTTCTTTTAATCTCTGGCCCATATGCCTGAGGTTTCTTTTTATCCCAGGTCTATGCTACTACAAGCTCCATTTGTATGGTAACTAGCCTGGACACTTGGTGGCTCCTGCTATTTGCATAGAAGCCACTTCTCTAGAGCGTAAGCTCTTGCTCCTTTGACAAATACTATAGGGGAGGTGGGGAGAGGGGTTTGGGGATAGAGAAATTCTTAATATTTTCTATGACAACCAGCCAATATAAAGCTGACAGTTGGGGGTTGCAGTCCACAACTGTCAGCTTTACTTTCGCTAGTTAGCAAAAATAAAAAGGACAGCACATCATTTTTTTAAATTTATTTATAATACAGGCGCCGGCTGATGAATACTCTCTTTAGCCTCATCTGCTCTCGCTGCTATCAGGGTGGTATGCACATTAATGACCGGGCCAATTTTTACAATTCTGACCACTGTCACTTTATTAGGTAATTAATCTGGAATGCTTCTATGGATCCCCCAGATTCTGAGATTGTTTTTTCGCGACATATTGTACTTCAGGATTGTGGTAAAATTTCTTCGATATCACTTGCATTTATTTGTGAAAAAAAACAAAAATTTGGCGAAAATTTTGAAAATTTAGCAATTTTCAAAATTTTTATTTTTATGCCCTTAAATCAGATTGATATGGCACACAAAATAGTTAATAAATAACATTTCCCACATGTCTACTTTACATCAGCACAATTTTGGAGCCATTTTTTTTTTTTATTTAGGGAGCTATAAGGGTTAAAAGTTGACCAACAATTTCTCATTTTTCAAACAAAATTTACAAAACCATTTTTTAGGGACCACATCACATTTGAAGTCACTTTGAGGGGTCTTTATGAAAGAAAATACCCAAAAGTGACACAATTCTAAAAACTGCACCCCTCAAGGTGCTCAAAACCACATTCAATAACTTTATTAACCCTTCAGGTGCTTCACAAAAAATTTTGGAATGTGGAAGAAAAAAATTAACATTTAACTTTTTTCACAAAAATGTTACTTTTGGGCCCAATTTTTTTTTATTTTCGCAGGGTTAACAGGAAAAAATGGACCCCAAAATTTGTTGTGCAATTTCCCCTGAGCACGCAGATACCTCATACGTGAGGAACAATCACTGTTTGGGGTACAGGAGGGTTCGGAAGGGAAGGAGCGCCATTTGACTTTTTGAATGTAAAATTAGCTTGAATAATTAGCGGATGCCATGATGCGTTTGGAGAGCCCCTGATGTGCCTAAACAGTGGAACCCCCCCACAAGTGATACCGTTTTGGAAACTAGACCCCTTACGGAACTAATTTAGGTGTGTGTTGAGCACCTTGAACCCCCAGGTGCTTCACAGAAGTTTAGAACATTGAGCCGTAAAAATACAATTTTTACATTTTTGCAACAAAAATGTTTTTCAGCCTCCAATTTTGCATTTTTATGAGGGTAACAGGAGAAATTGCACCATGCAGTTTGTTGTGCAATTTCTCCTGAGTAAGCCGATACCCATATGTGGGGGGAAACCATTGTTTGGGCGCAAGGTTCGGATGGGAAGGAGCGCCATTTGACTTTTTGAATGTATAATTTGCTTGAATAATTAGCGGATGTGCCCCTGATGTGCCTAAACAGTGGAAACCTCCAACAAGTGACACCATTTTGGAAACTAGACCCCTCAGGGAACTTATTTAGATGTGTGGTGAGCACCCTGAACCCCCAAGTGCTTTACAGAAGTTTATAACATCAAGCCGTGAAAATAAAAAAATCTAACTTTTTCCACAAAAATGATGTTTTAGCCCCAATTTTTTATTTTCACAAGGGTAAGAGGTGTAAATGGACCCCAAAAACTGTTGTGCAATTTCTCCTGAGTACGCCAATATCCCATATGTGGGGATAATACAGTGTTTGGGCACACGGCAGGGTCAGAAGGGCAGAAGCACTGTGTGACTTTTTGAATGCAAAATTGGCTGGAATTGAGAGCAGACGCCATGTCGTGTTTGGAGAGCCTGATGTGCCTAGATAGTGGAAACCCCCCACAAGTGACCCCATTTTGGAAACTACACTTATCAAGGATTTTATCAAAGGGAATAGTGAACATTTTGAACCCAGAGGTAAGACACAGAATTTGATAACATTAGGTCATCATATTGAATAAGTTGTCATTAGTCTTGAGTGCTCACTGCTTGAGTTTGCATCGGGTACTCGGGTATGCACCATGTATCGTGGGTGCTCGAGTGACTTGCTCGAGTCTCCGCTCGCATGTTTGACGGTTATTAGACACCCAAAAAAAAACATGCGGGGAGCACTCGTGCGTGGCAGGCAATCCCCGCGAGGTTTTTTTGACCACAAAGCATATGGGGCGGAGACTCGACCATGTCACCCGAGCACCCGATGCAAACTCAAATAGCGAGCACTTGCGCTCAACACTAGTCACCATATCGTCATCTTTTTTTTTTTTTTCTTTTGAAAAAATCCCAACCCTAACCCAACCCTAACCCTAGCCGAATCCTAACCCCAACCCTAACCCTACCCCAACCCTAACCCTAGCCTAACCCTAACCCTAGAGTTTATTTTTTACGCCATTCCTCGTGCGGTATAAGTGATTAGACGACTTTATTCTTCGGGTCGGTGCGATTACAGCGATACTAGAATCATGTCGGGTTTTTATGATTGACAGCTGTCACACACTAAAAGATGCATTTTTTTTTTTGTAAAATCTAGCTTTTGCATCGCCATATTTTGAGAGCTATAATTTTTCCATATTTTGTCCGACAGAGTCATATGACGGCTTGTTTTTTGCAGGATGAGTTGACATTTTTATTGGTACAATTTTCAGGCACTTGACATTTTTTGATCGCTTTCTATTCCGATTTTTGGGAGGCAGAATAAACAAAAACCAGCAATTCCGAATTTGTTTTTATGTTTTTTTTTTAATGCTGTTCCGCATGTGGTAAAATTGATAAGGTAGCTTTATTCTTCGGGTCAGTACGTTTACAGCGGTACCACATTTATATTGTTTTTCTATGTTTTGGTGCTTTTACACAATAAAAGCTATTTTATAGAAAAAAATATTTTTTTGCATCGCTTTATTCTTAGAGCTATAACTTTTTTATTTTTGGCTTATGGAGCTGTATGGCGGCTTATTTTTTGCGGGACAACATCACTTTTTCAGCGGTACCATTTTTATTTATATTCGTCTCTTTGATCGCGTCTTATTCCATTTTTTGTTTGGCGGTATAATGATAAATCATTGTTTTTTGCTTTGTTTTTTATTTATTTATTTTTTTTATTGTGTTCACTAAAGGGGTTGACTAGTGGGACAGTTTTATAGGTCAGGTCGTTCTGGAAATGGCAATAACAAATATGTGTACTTTTATTGTTTGTTTTTTTTTTTTCATAATAATATTTATTGATGGGTACATGATATTTTTATTTTTGGTGGATTATTTTCATTTTATTTTTTTTATATTTTTACTTTTTTTTTTTTCATTTTTTTGGACTTTTATTCTTTGTCCCACTATGGGACTTTCACTTTTTTATTCTGATCGCCTGTATAGCACAGGGATGGAGCACCATCCCTGTGCTATACAGGCTGTCAGCGCTGCAGATGCAGAAGATACTTTGGTCATGCACTGCGCATGACCAAAATATCTTCCTGCTGTCTGGTGACTCGGATGTTGTCATGACGACATCGGGTTGTCATGACAACATCCAGGAAGCCGCTGGAGGCCGGGAGAGGAGGTGAGTATTGCGATCACCTACCCTTGCCCCCTCAATGCTGCGATCGACTTCTATCGCAGCGTTGAGGGGGTTAATGTGCCGGGATTGGTGCGGGACCACTTCCTGCACATAGCACCCGGTGTCAGCTGTGACTATCAGCTGACACCCGGCGGCGATTGCCCCACACCGCTTGTGTGCAGGCGCGATCGCTATATGACCTAATAGTACGTCATTGATCCAATCGGCCCAGGTCACCATGATGTACTATTAGGTCACATGTCAGAAAGGGGTTAAATAATTTAATTTCATTTTGTTGCATGAATTAAGTATTTGTTACAAAAGAAAAACCAAACTTACCATATTTTTCGGACTATAAGATGCACCGGAACATAAGACGCACCTAGGTTTTAGAGGAGGAAAATAAAAAAAAAATGTAAGCAAAAAATGTGGTCATGATGCACTGTTAAGGGGGAGGGGGTCTTCTGCTTGCACTGGTGTAGGGGTAATGTCCCCCAATTCTGACAATATCCCCCATCCTGGTATATATGCCCCCCCCCTTCTTTTTATACGTGGTCCCCATCCCCATCCTTGTATGCCTGGCATCCCTCCATTCATGGAACCCCTCCATCCTGGTTTGCATGGCACCCCTCATCCCTATCCTGGTATGCATGGCACCCCTCATCCCTATCCTAGTATGCTTGGCACCCCTCATCCCTGTCCTGGTATGCATGGCACCCCTCATCCCTGTCCTGGTATGCATGGCACCCCTCATCCCTGTCCTGGTATGCATGGCACCCCTAATCCCTATCCTGGTATGCATGGCACCCCTAATCCCTATCCTGGTATGCATGGCACCCCTAATCCCTATCCTGGTATGCATGGCACCCCTCATCCCTATCCTGGTATGCATGGCACCCCTAATCCCTATCCTGGTATGCATGGCACCCCTAATCCCTATCCTGGTATGCATGGCACCCCTAATCCCTATCCTGGTATGCATGGCTCCCCTAATCCCTATCCTGGTATGCATGGCACCCCTCATCCCTATCCTGGTATGCATGGCACCCCTAATCCCTATCCTGGTATGTATGGCACCCCTAATCCCTATCCTAGCATGCATGGCACCCCTCATCCCTATCCTGGTATGTATGGCACCCTCATCCTTACCCTGGTATGTATGGCCCCCTCATCCTTACCCTGGTATGTATGGCCCCCTCAATATTATCCTGGTATGTATGCCCCCTCATCCTTATCCTAGTATGCATGGTCCCTCTAATCCCCATCATGCTGCACTTAAAAAAAAAATAAACACTCCTACTCAACTCTCTTCTCTCCTCCAGCTATGCGTCCTGTCTGCCCGCACTGATCTCTCCATGTGTGCCACGCATGACGTCACTGCCATGCACGGCTAACAAGGAGAGATCAGTTGCCGGAAGTCACTGCTCCCCACGCCGGGACTGTGTGCGCGGGGAACAGTGACTTCACTCTCCTTCGTAGCCGGCACACAGCAGAGCCGCACTGTGGCTCCTGCTGCTGCTAGCTATCTCCTGTGCCCGCTCATTAAAGGGCATGAATATTCACCCCCTCCCCACGCCCATGGACGTGGAGAGAGGTTGAATATTCATACCCTTTAACAGCTGGCACAGGCGATTCCGGCAGCAGCAGGAGCCGCAGCTACACTGTGTGCTGCTATTAAGGAGCATGAATATTCAGTGCTCCCCACGCCCCATGGGTGTGGGGAGCAGTGAATATCCATTTTCTTTAGCAGCGGGGACAGCGTAGGCTGCAGTAGGCGGCTGCTGCCTCCTGTGCCCCGCTCCTCCACCGCTACCACTCCCCCCACACCCCATATATACATATACACCCCCCAACATTCGTACTATAAGACGCACCCCCCATTTTCCTCCAACATTTTGGAGGAAAAAAGTGCGTCTTATAGTCCGAAAAATACGGTAATATGTGGTATTGAAACATTTGTTTGCAATAACAGAGTTCAGACTTTTCCTGTAGTTCTTGATCAAGTTTGCACACACTGCAGCAGGGATTTTGGCCCACTCCTCCAAACAAATTTCCAGATGTTTCGGGGCTGTCACTGGGCAACATTGAGTTTCAGCTCCCTGCAAAGATTTTCTTTTGGGTTTAGGTCTGAAGACTGGCTAGGTCACTCCAGGACCTTGAAATGCTTTTTACAGAGCCACTCCTTAGTTGCCCTGGCTGTGTGTTTCGGGTCATTGTCATGCTGGAAGATCCAGCCATTTACCATCTTCAATGCTCTTACTAAGGGAAGAAAGTTGTTGGCCAAAATCTTGCGATACATGACCCCATCCATCCTCTCTTCAATTATCGTCAGTGTATCAAGTACTTATTTCCTCACTGTATGTATATTGACATTTATGTAATATTTTTCTTTTCTCCACAGCAACATTATGAATAAGACCCAGGCAGGGTTGCAACGTTAATAACCTACCAATGCAAGACAATACAAACTAGGCCTATTCGCAGATGATAAGATATTATCTCTAGCCGACCCCCTGATTTCATTAAGGGAATTAACTAAAGTATTAAATTCTTTTTCCAAAATTTAATTCTATAAAATTAATCCAGTAAAATCTAAAATGTTAGGGTTTTTTATTGAACCAGAACTAAAAAATATTATTAAAAGAGAAACCCCTTAATCTTTGGAAACCAATAAAATCTCATACCTTGGTATTAATCTTACAAAACCCTTCTGCATCATCTTAGAGGTAAACCTAAATTCCTTGTATAAAGATCTCCACAATAGTATTTCCTACATAGAAAAAATTGATTCTTCTTGGCTTGGTAAACTGATATTTTACAAAATGTCACTACTTCCAAAACTACAGTATATTTTTCGTTCTATTCCACTTTTTATTCCAGATACTTGGATAAACAAGCTTCAAAAGCAGCTAATGTATTTTATATGGGGTGTTAAACATACTAGGATTGCAAAAAAGACCTTATGTAAACATAAAGGAGGAATGAGTATTCCTAATATACGAGTTTACCATCTTACTAACCTGGTTCTTCAAAGTAGAAATTGTTTTTTAGAATCCCAACATAACCCTATTTGGATAGAACTAGAAAGATCATTTAATAACGGCATTCATTTTAAGTCAAGCAGCCTATCGCATCTTTTAGACTTTTATTTGCCAAATCCACTAGATCCAGTAACAAAAACTTTGATTATAGCATGGAAATTTCTGCACAATGCTTCCTGCCAAAAATCCTCAGTATTACCATTAGATTTTATAAATACCATTTCTTTTATAAATGTGGCTATTCCAAACTTCGACTTCAAGCTATGGGAAAGGATAGGCATCACTAACTTAAGCAATGTATTAGGAAATAATAATTTAGACTCCTTTTATACTTTTCAACAACTTAAACAGGAGTTTAATATCCCAGATATAGAATTTTATTCATATCTAGAACTACGAAAATATCTAAGAAGCAATCTTAACTTTCCTATAGGACTTCCCCATATAATATTAAATTTGATCAAGAACCCTGGAATTAAAACAATATGGAATACTAGATATCTCTACAATATATTTAATGAAGATATCTTCTTCTGTAAACATACTTATACTATAAGTTGGGAAAACGATTTTGGATCCTAATTCTCTCTAGACAACTTGGAAAAAAAGCTTTAAAATTTACATATTTACATAATATAAGCGCAAATTTACACGAAACCCACCTCAAAACAATAATGAGATGGTATTACACCCCTGCAAAATTACATAAAATTTTCCCCGAACATTCTGACAGATGTTGGAGAGAATGTGGTTTGAAAGGCAATTTATTTAATATTTTATGGGAATGCCCTCTAATTAAAAATCTATGGAAAGAATCCTTTGATTTAATCAATTAGGTGTGTGGCGAAGAAATCTCTTTCTCGCCACAACTCGCCTTGTTGTCTCTAGATTCAGACACTCTATCATCGAAAATAAGACTAATAGTTAGTTATCCATATTGTTTCAGTCACTAAAGTCCTTATAATTTCTAAATGGAAGCAAATTAATATTCCATCTATTACAGATGTCATTGATAGAATCTCTTCTAATAACGTATTTGAACTCTCATTCGCTATGAGAAGCAACAAATTTCAAAAATATGAATCAGATTGTTTTTTTTGGAATTCCCTCTTTCTTCCTAAAATAATAGTCTCTTCTGCAAACACGAAGTCTGATTTCCAGAAACCTCGTTAATCATCCTTTAAAAATACTTTTATTTGACCTGTTTGTTAATTCGGGCATGCAGTCTCTGTTGACCTTATTTTACTATATTATATGTAATATTTGTGTACTTATCCTTCCCCTATACCATTTCCTTTATCCCCCCACACCCTTGTTTCCCCATACCTTTGTCCTTTAGATAGTTATTTTGTCACATTATTTCATTAATATTTTGTTTGATTATATCCTTCGTGTGTATTGTTCCCCCTCCCTTAAAACTTAATAAAAATAAGTTGATGATGATGAAACGTAAAAAACATTTTATGTTCTATATTCCTGTACCTTTCATGTCTGTGCACACGTTTAATTCTTGTTTGAGAGTGGATTTGGTTCATATAGCCTGCATGAGTGAGTGTATATCACCTAACTAAATCTTTCTGTATTTTCAATTTAATTAATCCTTGGTGATCTATTCCAACAACATCAAGGCAAGAAAGTTACTAATTCTTTATTTTACTATATAACCACTAGCTATTGAACTTGTTCTATGCCCAGATGGCAAGCATTTTTATTGGTATATGGTCCCTCATCCTGTTATGTGCTGTCCCCATCCTGGTATTTGTGCTGCCCCCATCCTGGTATATGTGCTGCCCCCATTCTGGTATATGTGCTGCCTCCATCCTGGTATATGTGTTGCCCCCATCCTGATATTTGTGCTGCCTCCATCCTGATATTTGTGCTGCCCCCATCCTGATATTTGTGCTGCCCCTATCCTGGTGTTTGTAACCCCCATCCTGGTATTTGTGCTTCCCAATCATGTTCCCCCATCCTGTTATGTGCTGCCTCGATCCTATCCTGGTATGCATGGCACCCCCTCATATCAATCATGGTATGCATGGCTCCCCAATCCTGGTATGTATGGCCCCCTCAGCCTTATGTTGGTATGCATGGTACCTCTCATCTCCATCCTGGTATGCATGGCACCCCTCATCCCCCATTCCTGGTATGCATGGCACCCCTCATCCCCAATCCTGGTATGCATGGCACCCCTTATCCCCAATCCTGGTATGCATGGCACCCCTCATCACCAATCCTGGTATGTATGGTACCACTCATCCCTATCCTGGTATGCATGGTACCCCTCATCCCTATCCTTGTATGCATGGCACCCCTCATCCCACAATCCTGGTATGCATGGCACCCCTCATCCCCAATCCTGGTATGTATGGTACCCCTCATCCCTATCCTGGTATGCATGGCACCCCTCATCCTCCAATCCTGGTATGCCTGGCACCCCTCATCCCCAATCCTGGTATGTATGGTACCCCTCATCCCTATCGTGGTATGCATGGCACCCCTCATCCCCAATCCTGGTATGCATGGTACCCCTCATCCCTATCCTGTTATGCATGTTACCCCTCATCCCTATCCTGGTATGTATGGTACCCCTCATCCCCAATCCTGGTATGTATGATACCCCTCATCTCTGTCCAGGTATGTATGGTACCCCTCATCCCTATCCTGGTATGTATGGTAGCTCTCATCCCTATCCTGGTATGCATGACACCCCTCATCCCCCAATCCTGGTATGCATGGCACCCCATCCCTTATCCTGGTTTGTATGGTACCCCTCATCCCTATCCTGGTATGCATGGCACCCCTCATCCCCCAATCCTGGTATGCATGGTACCCCATCCCTTATCCTGGTTTGTATGGTACCCCTTATCCCCAATCCTGGTATGCATGGCACCCCTCATCCCCAATTCTGGTATGTATGATACCCCTCATCCCAATCCTGGTATGCATGGTACCCCTCATCCCTATCCTGGTATGCATGGCAGCCCTCATCCCTATCCTGGTATACATGGCAGCCCTCATCCCTATCCTGGTAAGCATGGTACCCTCTCATTCGTATCCTGGTATGCATGGCCCCTCATTGGTACCCCCTCATCCCTATCCTGGTATGTATGATACCCCATCCCTCATCCTGGTATGCATGGTACCTCCTCATCACTATCCTGGTATGCTGGCCCCGCATCCTGGTATGCATGGCACCCCTTATCCCTATCCTGGTATGCATGGTACACCATCCCTCATCCTGGTATGTAGGATACCCCTCATCCTGGTATGCATGGTGCCCCCTCATCCCCAATCCTGGTATGCATGGCACCCCATCACTCATTCCTGGTATGCATGGTACCCCATTCCTCATCTTGGTATGCATGATGCCCCCTCATCTCCAATCTTGGTATACATGGTACCCCTCATCCCTATCACGCTGCACACACGCAAAAAATAAGCAATTATACTCACCTTTCTTCCTTGTGCTCCAGCGCTGCGTCCCGTTCTCTCGGCGGCCGGGAGAGGAGTGTGGTGCTGGAGTACGCGCGTGCCCATACCATTCTGTCCGGTGCCATTTTGCTGAAGACACACTGGAAATGTGTCTTCAGTAAAATGGCACCGGATAGCGCGCTATGCTCATGCGCCGATTCAGACGCCTCAATCCTGCCCCGGTCTCCGGCGAGAACAGAGGTGCCGCGGCAACACTCCTCCTGGGTAAATATGTAAGTATGGCGCCGGAGATGCATTCTCCTGTCTGGAGCCAGACTGCGCAGGTGCGTCGTGCTTGCACAGTCTATAAAGGGTTTGGACAGTGGAATGCATCTATGATTTTATTATAGATACCCTTGGGAAAAAGCAAATTGAAAACAAAAAAACATTGTTTTTATGTAAATTTAGATGTTTTTGGTTTCTCATCCTCACATTCTTCATCATAAATATTTGTTTGAAAGCTACTTAGCTGTTTAGGGCTTTTTTTGTGGGAGAAATACATTTTTGAAATATCATTTTTGGGAAGATTAATGTTCAACGTATGTAATTGGTATATATTTTTTGTTTACAGAAATTAACTTTTTACCTTAATAGACATGTTAACTGTATTGTAATTTACTTTCAGCTCTTAGCTGTAGAAATAAAGGGGAAAGTAGAATAAGGCTGGCTTAACACTGCTGTTTAGTGTGTACATCTGGAAAGCTCACGATATTACACCCCCTCTTCAGGGCTCCATTAGTCAGGCAAAGGCCAAAAGAGTGTATTTTTGGCCACTGTATTACCATTAGTATACTATGAAAAATTAACTATGGAATAAATTTGTTTTTTAGACTATTTCCATAGAGTGCATCCTGTAAAAAGTATACGTTAAACAGAAACCATTATAGGCTGTGAATTATTGATGTAACTGTATGGCATCTATCACTGACATCTGTTTACTGGACACATCAGGAGTTGTTCAATAACTTTTTGAGTGTTTTGTAAACACCTCTTAAAATGAAATGTGAACATAGCCTAATAAGCTTTAGAACTGCCTATAATTTCATTGTACCACCATGAAATTGAAAATGTATTCTTTTCTTATTTTTATAGAATTGTCATGTTTATTTATTTTATTATTTATGTTTTATATATTTTTTTTGCAGATCATCAGATGTCATTGGCCATCACTTCATGTATACATTGTCTCTAACCTGCTTCTTGCTTTTGGGGCACAGCTCTATACTATATCCAGCAAAGGTAACACAACAATATTAATTATTAGACTAGAACTTTAGTGTTTGACCAGTAATGTTAGTTTAAAGGTAGATCTGCTTAAGGCAAGAAAGCTGTGCATTTTATCTGCGAATTGGCACAAGTGAAATCCTCAGTTGAATACTGTAGCTTGCATGGGCACAAAATTTTAATAAATCTCATCTGCATTCTACAGAATATTTCCTGGCATTCATGGCACCCCATCCCTCATTCTGGTATGCATGGCACCCCTCATCCCAATTCTGACACAAATACCAGGATCCGGGCAGCACATACCAATAAAAATGCTTGCCACTTGGGCGTAGAAAGGGTTCAATTATGTACAGTTATGGCCGAAAGTGTTGGTACCCTTAAAAGTGTTCCAGAAAATGAAGTATTTCTCCCAAAAAATTATTGCAATTACAAATGTTTTGTTACACACGTTTATTTCATTTGTTTGTATGGGAACATCACAGAAAAATAGAGGAAAAAAAGGCAAATTGGACATAATTTCACACAAAACCCCAAAAGTGGTCCAGAAAAAATTGTTGGCACCTTTCCAAAATTTTGGGTAAACATTGTTTCAAGCATATGATGCTCGTTCAAACTCACCTGTAACAAATAACAGGTGTGAGCAATATGAAAATCACACATGAAAGCAGATTAAAAAGGGGAGAAATTGACTCAATCTTTTCATTTTGTGTCTGTGTGCGCCACACAATGCATGGAGAATAGTGACGAGCGAGCGTGCTCGTCCCTGCTAAATACTTGATTGAGCATTATGGTTCTATATTGAATATCACGACTGCTTGAGCGCCATGCTCTAGTCCCCGCCCCACATCTTTTGCGTCTGTTAGACGGCCAATAAACATGTCAAGATTGCCTATCATACTAGGAAGAGGGAAAGGGAGCCCGACTCTAGGGAAATGGAGGCCTCCTTGGTTGATCTAGCGTCACCCTGTCTCTCCTAACATCCCTGTATTGTCTCTTCACCCATCGCCACACGCGTGCCTTGCCCCGTCTTTCCCTGGCGTATGGCTAAGGCTAGGGAAGGGAGAAGATGAGCACTAGTCGATATCCACTAAACACTATAGACAACAAGGGTGGACAAACATGGGAAAATTGCTTAGCTTTAGACGAACCCAGACAAATGCGCCCACGTCCTCAAGCTCCAGAGAGGACAAGGTACTGCTCTTGCTAAAGCCTTCACAAGTACTAATGAATATAGCTGGTACCTCCCTCTGAAACACAGCAGGTATTTATACACCCAGGCAGGGTGTTAATTAGCCAGACGGAGGTAGCCGCTGGGTCCTAGAGACAGCCTCTAAGAAGATGTCTGTAATGCCAAACGTAGAGATCTCTTGCAACTGTCTGTCACCTCTGACTCACCCATGACACATACACAGTAATGCCACTGCCATGTTGACTGCTGACATTAGTGTGATTGGCCAACCGCATCGCGTCATCTGGTTTTATACTCGATTGAGTGACGAGCGTACCCGAACACCCCGTTGCTGGATCGAATATCAAGCGGTGGCGAGCATGCTCGCTCATCACTACTGAAGAACAGAAAGAGGAGAAGAGAACTGTCTGAGGACTTGAGAACCAAAATTGTTGAATATTATCAACAATTTCATGGTTACAAGTCCATCGTCAGAGATCTTGATGTTCCTTTTTCCACGGTGCATAACATAATCAAGAAGTTTACATCTCATGCAACTGTAGCTAATCTCCCTGGACGTGGATAGCAGAGAATAATTGATGCAAGGTTACAAAGCAGGATAGTCTGGATGTGGGATAAGCTGCCCCAATAACGTTCCAAAGAAATTGAAGCTGTCCTGCGGGCTCAGGGTTCATCAGTGTCAGTGCAAACTAGCGCTATGACATAAAACCCAGGAGGACCCCACTGTTGACACAGAGACATAAAAAAGCTATAATAAGGAACCAACTAAAGAACAAAAAAAACCCTGAAAATTAACTTTTAATACATGAACAATAATAGATTTCCTAAAGGAGAAAAAATGTGGCGCTATCTAATCGTAATAAGATTTGATCAGTTAAAAGGGTGAGGATAAGAAATTGCGCACCTGATGCGGTTGTGCAAACAGAGGCACAACTCCAGCTTTAAGTATGGATGAATTTGCAAAAGACTTCGGCCGACCTGGTGAGGTGGGATTGAACCCTGAGACAGGTGTATCCCACAACGAGGATTCCAAAAAGGAGAACCAGGTGATGGCGCTGTCTTTGCCACCAAGTGAGATCAAGGTGCAGGAACTTCAGGTTGCTTGTAAGTGAAATTGTTTTATTCACACTAATATAAAACAAATAAAAACTATATACACAACGCCTGAAGAAGGCTGCAAACAGCCGAAACGCGTTGTCTATATAGTTTTTATTTGTTTTATATTAGTGTGAATAAAACAATTTTACTTACAAGCAACCTGAAGTTCCTGCACCTTGATCTCACTTGGTGGCAAAGACCGCACCATCACCTGGTTGTCCTTTTTAACTTTTAATATATAGCTTTTAAGTGTGTGTGTGTGTGTGTGTGTGTGTGTGTGTGTGTGTGTATATATATATGTACACAGTACAGGCCAAAAGTTTGGACACACCTCATTTAAAGATTTTTCTGTATTTTCATGACTTTGAAAATTGTACATTCACACTGAAGGCATCAAAACTATGAATTAACACATGTGGAATTATATACTTAGCAAAAAAAGTGTGAAACAACTGAAAATATGTCTTATATTCTAGGTTCTTCAAAGTAGCCACCTTTTGCTTTGATGACTGCTTTGCACACTCTTGGCATTCTCTTGATGAGCTTCAAGAGGTAGTCACCGGAAATGGTTTTCACATCACAGGTGTGCCCTGTCAGGTTTAATAAGTGGGATTTCTTGCCTTATAAATGGGGTTGGGACCATCAGTTGTGTTGTGCAGAAGTCTGGTGGATACACAGCTGATAGTCCTAATGAATAGACTGTTAGAATTTGTATTATGGCAAGAAAAACGCAGCTAAGTAAAGAAAAACGAGTGGCCATCATTTCTTTAAGAAATGAAGGTCAGTCAGTTCGAAAAATTGGGCAAACTTTGAAAGTGTCCCCAAGTGCAGTTGCAAGAACCATGAAGCGCTACAAATAAACTGGCTCACATGAGGTCCGCCCCAGGAAAGGAAGACCAAGAGTCACCTCTGCTTCTGAGGATACGTCACAAGCCTCAGAAATCGCAGGTTAACAGCAGCTCAGATTAGAGACCAGGTCAATGCCACACAGAGTTCTAGGAGCAGACACATCTCTACAACAGCTGTTAAGAGGAGACTTTGTGCAGCAGGCCTTCATGGTAAAATAGCTGCTAGGAAACCACTGCTAAGGACAGGCAACAAGCAGAAGAGACTTGTTTGGGCTAAAGAACACAAGGAATGGACATTAGACCAGTGGAAATCTGTGCTTTGGTCTGATGAGTACAAATTTGAGATCTTTAGTTCCAACCACCGTGTCTTTGTGCGACGCAGAAAAGGTGAACGGATGGACTCTACATGCCTGGTTTCCACCGTGGAGCATGGAGGAGGAGGTGTGATGGTGTGGGGGTGCTTTGCTGATGACACTGTTGGGGATTTATTCAAAATTGAAGGCATACTGAACCAGCATGGCTACCACAGCATCTTGCAGCGGCGTGCTATTCCATCCGGTTTGCGTTTAGTTGGACCATCATTTATTTTTCTACAGGACAATGACCCCAAACACACCTCCAGACTGTGTAAGGGCTATTTGACAAAGAGGGAGAGTGATGGGGTGCTACGCCAGATGACCTGGCCTCCACAGTCACCAGACCTGAACCCAATCGAGATGGTTTGGGGTGAGCTGGACCGCAGAGTGAAGGCAAAAGGGCCAACAACTGCCAAGCATCTCTGGGAACTCCTTCAAGATTGTTGGAAGACCATTTCCCGTGACTACCTCTTGAAGCTCATCAAGAGAATGCCAAGAGTGTGCAAAACAGTCATCAAAGCAAAAGGTGACTACTTTGAAGAACCTAGAATATAAGACATATTTTCAGTTGTTTCACACTTTTTTGTTAAGTATATAATTCCACATGTGTTAATTCATAGTTTTGATGCCTTCAGTGTGAATGTACAATTTGCAAGGTCATGAAAATACAGAAAAATCTTTAAATGAGAAGGTGTGTCCAAACGTTTGGTCTGTACTGTGTGTGTGTATATATATATATATATATATATATATATATATATATATATATATATATATATATATCTCTATATATATATATATATATACAGACAAAACTCTTAAACAGGGGAATTATATGGGTTTTATTAATAGTATCATGGTACAGTATACATAGAATGGTTAACAAACCTTAATATATGGAGAAAAGCATGACTTGTCTAAGCGATGGATATCGCCGACTTTCTTAAAGCACTGCTTCACGCAGTTTCCAATTGTCCAGAGAGGACTGATGACGGTCTTGTATTGACTGAGACGTCTTATTCATTCTGGATGTTCCACATGTAATAAAATTCTCCTATTTTGAACACAATTAGCAAGTGCCAGGTATCTTTTGCATATAACAAACCCTAGTAGGCCCTCTAGATCTGTTCACCTGACTGCCTGTGGAGATTGGCACCTTAATAATTTGACATGGTGCCCCCGCTCATCGTCGGCATTCCCTGAAAACCTCTACTGTTCCCTATATTAGACACACACACATATATAGGAAATAAATATGGCCGCATGGTAAATTTTGTGCTTCTATGATTCTGAGAGTGTACATAATTGTTTAGTAAAGAAATAAACATATTTTATATAACAATGAACACTAGTTCTCATGTAACAAATCCTTAGACAGTATAATTAGAATAAAGTGCATCTGTGCTTAAATCTTCCCCATAAAAATGCTAGACTGCAGTTTGCCAAAATGTACATTTGTTACGGGAGGGTTTCAGATTTAAAAGGGAGAAGACTTCCTACATGAAGGAGCTGCTTGCGCAGATACACACCCTGGAGCAGGAACATAAACGTGATCTAGCTAGTGCAACCCTTATCAAGCTAAAAAAGGTAAGAGAGGACTTGAAAAAATTAATAGATCAAGGTTTTACCAAATACAGGGAAAGATTGCAGGTTTTTTTTATGAGTGTGCTGACAAGTGTGGGGGCCTGTTGGCTAGAAGTATCCACCCAAGAAACCCCAATATCTTTATACCCTCTATTCGCAATACCGGAGGGGTAGAGGTAAATGAATCAGGTCAGATTGCTCGGTCATTCAGGGACTATTATGAAGCGCTCTATAACATCACGGGCCACTGTGCAGACCTGTCCCTCACACGTGAACAGATGAAAATAGATCAATATATCAGAGAGACTGCCCTTCCCTCGTTATCGGCTGACCTCAGGGAGACCCTGGATTTGCCTTTTAGTGAGGAGAAGCTTACGCGAGCGATCAAAATGTCCCCAACTAATAAAAGTCCTGGCCCAGACGGTTACACAGCCAAATTTTACAAATTACTAGCCCCCCAATTAACGTCCTTTTTGACAAAAGTGTTTAACAAGGGTTCCTCAGCGCACCCATTTCCTGATCAGACTCTGGAGGCCCATATTTTGCTCATTCCAAAAACCGGGAAGGACCCTAAATTAAGCCCCAGTTACAGGCCAATCTCACTAATCAACCTCAATATAAAATTATACTCCAAAATGATAGCAACAAGATTGGCCACCCATCTACTAGACCTAATTCATAATGATCAGATAGGGTTTGTCCCAAGAAGGGAGGTGAGGGACAATACTATTAAAACACTTCTACTTATGTCACACAGTAAACGAAAAAGTCATCCACATGTATTCGATCAGTCGATGCTGAAAAGACATTTGACCGGGTGAAATGGTCCTTTCTATATAGTGCACTCCGTCAGATCAATATGGGACCTAACCTACAGGAGAAGATAATGGCTCTATATCATAACCCCACAGCTAAAGTAAAATGCAATGGTATCTTTTCAGATTCTTTTAAGATATCAAATGGAACAAGACTGGGCTGCCCACTATCACCACTGCTGTATTTTATAATGATGGAGCATCTAGCAGTAGCCCTTAGAAATAACCCCAATATCACTGGTATACAAGTTGGGCCTAGAATACATAAACTCTCCTTATATGAAGATGACTTATTGTTGTATATCACAAACCCGAGACTTTCACTACCTGTGTTCATGAAGGAATTTGATAAGTATAGCAGAGTAAGTAATTTTAAAATAAATCCATCTAAGTCTGAGATACTTAATATTGCGGTTCCGAGTAAGAAGAAGGTGGTGCTACAAAATTAATTTCCCTTTCGGTGGCGTTCCACATAAATGCAATATCTGGGGGTACAGTTGACATCAGAGACTTCCCAATTATATCAGGCCAACTTCACCCCTCTTTTAACCCGTATTACAGCCGATCTTCAAAAATATGGGAGAGCTAAGTTGTCCTGGTTTGGTAGAATAAATGTTGTCAAAATGGGTATTCTCCCCAGACTGTTGTACCTGTTCCAGGCAGTCCCGGTAATACTCACAGGAAATTTTTTTAAGCATCTAGATACAGTCTGTAGTAAGTTCATATGGGGACTGAAGAGACCTTGACTTGCTCGCACACTGCTTGGCAAACCCAAATCGGAGGGCAGTACGGGGATGCCGAACTTGAGAAACTACCATCGGGCAGCCAAAGTGATACGGGCCTTCGACTGGTTCCATGATCAGGGAGGAAAACAATGGGTCTCTATAGAGAGGTCTCTTTCACCACTGACATTGACTTCATTACTTTGGATTCCTAAGACACATTGTAATTTGACCAAATCCCTACCTTTTCTGACACGGGATTTACTTAAAATATGGGACTCTTTTATTTTGACACAGAGTTTC
Organism: Phyllobates terribilis; assembly: GCF_046119375.1. Lineage (NCBI taxonomy): Eukaryota > Metazoa > Chordata > Amphibia > Anura > Dendrobatidae > Phyllobates > Phyllobates terribilis. The sequence continues at coordinate 276,310,112 of NW_027362769.1, read as the reverse complement.
TCAAATAGCCCTGGTCCCATGACCCCAGTATTTCACAATCCCGAGTTTCCCCTGGGTGTTGGAGTAGGGTCATTTTTGGTGTGGTCCAACACACCTAAACTCCGAATGATGCATGTCTCTAGGACGTTAGAATGACAGCAATCACTGGCGGAACTGAGGGAGGAATTTTCCAGAACTCCATATATCATGCATTTGCGTATTTGCAGCTACATTCCTTCGTGTCGTCCCACCAGCTGGCTTCAATACATGAAACAGATCTGACGCCATTGGAATCATTGATGATTCAAGAGACGAGCCCTGCACACTCAGTCTCACAGGTATACTCAATTCTTATGTCAGAGAGAGCTGAGAATATACCATGGTTTGCCTTGGATTGGGAATGGGAGATTGGGTTAGAGTTTTCTCCTGAGCAATGGAAAAGAGCTTTTTTTCTGTGCACATAGGCTTCCCCTGGCTTGTAGGGCTCAGGAAACGAGCTTTAAACTTTTAACTAGGTGGTGCAGATGTCCAGCACACCTTCATAAGATATACCCACTGGTATCTGACCCCTGCTGGAGATGCGAGGCATCTGAGGGTACCATGTTCCACATCTGGTGGGATTGTCCACCAATTAAAAGACTTTGAAATAAGGTCTTTTTGAAATATACTCAAAGGTTTCTGGTGACATCAGTCAAAGTAACCAACAACTGGTCCAACTGTCAATGATTGAAGGCTCCTTTAGGAACATCAAGATAGGACTCCTAAAACATTGCATAACGGACACTCATACTATCATTCCTAGGAAGTGGCATTCTAAGACAGCCCCCAATATCGGGAATTGATAGTTGAAATGGATTTCTTATGTAGGATGGAGAAGCTATTCACCGTTAAAACACAGCGTGAGGATACATTTTACAAAACATGGCAGGAATGGATTATGTTGAGCGAATCGCCGGAATTCCAGACACTCTCGGAGACAAATTAGCGGAGTAAGGTGGAATAGAGAGGAGGTTAACACAAGCGGGAGAGACCCAACTCTCCTCATACTTCACCCCCCTCCCCTTTTTTTATTCTTTTTTCTTTTCCTCTTCCGCCGATGAGACCAATATAGAGCCTTTTAGTAAAGCACATCATTCTAATATTTACGGAAAATGGAATGAGACCTACAAAGAAAACACAATACATAGTCATATATGGTTGAGGTTCAAAGATATTTTGATGTTGTTTTGCTGCCTCTGACACTAGGTGCCTTGATTGTGTGCAAGGCATCATGAAATCTGAAGATTACTAAAGTATCTTAGATCGCAATGTAGTGCCCAGTATCAGAAGGTTGGGTTTCCGTTCTTGGTTATGGGTCTTTCAGCAGGACAATGACCCTAAACATACTTCAAGAAGCACTCAGAAATGGATGGAAACAAAGCACTGAAGAATTCTGAAGTGACTAGCAATGAGTCTGGATCTAAATCCAATTGAACACCTCTGGAGAGATCTTAAAATCGCTGTTGGCAGATGGCACCCTTCAAATATGAGAGACCTGGAGCAGTTTGGGAAAGAAGACTGGTTCAAAATTCCAGTTGAGATGTGTAAGAAGCTTGTTGATGGTTATAGGAAGTAATTAATTGCAATTATTTATTCCTGAGGGTGTGCAACCAAATATAAAGTTGAGGGTGCCAACAATTTTGTCTGGCCCATTTTTGGAGTTTTGTGTGAAATTATGTAAAATTTTTCTTTTTCCTGTTTTTTTTTGTGTTATTCCAATACACACAAACGAAATAAATGTGTAAAACAAAACATGTACAACCCCTGGCAAAAATTATGGAATCACCGGGCTCGGAGGATGTTCATTTAGTTGTTGAACAACCAACATCTTTTGCAACATTGCGTGATGATTTACCTTCTTTTAAGAGTTTGATAATCCTCTCCTTTGTTTCAATTGACATCTCTCGTGTTGGAGCCATGATTCATGTCAGTCCACCTGGTGCAACATCTCTCCAAGGTGTGATCACTCCTTCCATAATTTTTTCCCTCTGCTTGGTCTGAAAAAAATTACCCTTACTGAGTACCACATTTTTAATCTTGATTTCTTTTAGTGTTTCTTAAAGCCCTAAAGTTGCCATTTGAAATGACTTTAGTTTTCCTGTGAAAGCCCCCCATAAGCAGCGTTCTACAAGTAGCAGTGGCCATTTCCCCATGCAACCCTCCACAAGGAGAACGTGTACCCCTTTTAACTCAAATTAAAGAAAAAGTTGTCTGATGAAGATGCTAGTCAAACATTGAACCATGTTGCATGCCATTTTTTCCTCTAATGCTATGCCTGTTTGTTGTTTCTGTATTTTGAGTACTTTTTATCAATGAAATATCAATTTAGACTACATTTCGCTGCATTGTTTGTTTTTCAACTGAGCTTCCTCAAACAGAAGCACCCAAGTTTTAGTATATTTTTCCATATTTCATGTTATATTAAAAGAGGTCAGCTCTATTGACAAGTGTGTTTTAGGCCTCTTTCAGACATCATTCATGTCCTTTAAGATTTTTTTCAACCTATAAAACATTGATTTTTTTATATTCTGTGGGGCTATTTACATGTTTGTTGGGTTTGTTTTGTTTGCTCTTCACTTGCTCATTTAATGGTCTGATTTGAAGCTATAATTTGCATATGCAAGTGAATGTCTTATTGAAAAAAGCACATGAATGGAATCTGTTTTTATCTAACTTGTTGTTTGTAGGAGCTTAGGAAACCATCAGATTTTTTTGCATGCAAGAAAGAATCGTGAAAATGGATATATGGGATGTAAAACAGACAATCACATAAATTAAATATTTATTTTTTGTATGGATGCAAACAGATGTTGATGTGTGGATAAGGCCTCAGTAAATACTTGTATTCCAATTAATAATGCAGAGGCACCTTTTATTTTAAATTCATCTTTAATTCCTGCTGGTAATTCAGAAATTAAAGAACAAGTTGGTGTTACTATTCCCCTTGAAAATAGGGTGCTTGTTTTTACATTCTGACACTGTTGACTTTAAAAAGGAAAATAGTAACACCATCTTCTTCACTTATACATTTGCAGAAGAAATACTAATGTAATAGGAACACACCAGTTCTGAAAACAAAAATAGGAAAAGTATACACTAAAACAGACATTTTCAGAGAGTTGACAGGTTCTCTCTCAAAAACCCATAAGTGAACTATTTTTTTTCCATTACACATCTGTATTATAGGTTTGAATACCCCTTTAAATTTTTATATACAGTTTTAAAGCTGAGAGAAAACTGATTCATTCCACTGATTTAGGATCTTTTAAGTCTTCTCAATTTCTTTCTAGGCTACAGTTTAGAATTTGATTCATCATTGGATGTTGCAGCTAAACCATACAAGGTTGACCCTGTTGTCAACATCTGTCGATTCTTTCTGAGGTAAATGTCTTTTGTTTTTTATCAAATATATAACTATATTGTTGCAGGTGCCTCTCACAAAATTAGAATATCAACAAAAAGTTAATTTATTTCAGTTCTTCAATACAAAAAGTGAAACTCATGAATTATATAGAGTCATTACATACAGAGTGATCTATTTCAAGTGTTTATTTCTGTTAATATTGATGATTATGGCTTACAGCCAACGAAAACACAAAAGTCATTATCTCAGTAAATTAGAATACTTTATAACAGCAGCTTGAAAAATATTTTTAAAATCCTAAATGTTGGCCTACTGAAATGTATGTTCAGTAAATGCCCTCAATCCTTGGTCGGGGCTCCTTTTGCATCAATTACTGCATCAATGCGGCGTGGCATGGAGGCGATCAGCCTGTGGCAGTGCTGAGGTGTTATGGAAGCCCAGGTTGCTTTGATAGCAGCCTTCAGCTCGTCTGCATTGTTGGGTCTGGTGTCTCTCATCTTCCTCTTGACAATTGGTCAAACGAGTTTGCTGGCCAATCAAACACAGTGATACTGTTGTTTTTAAACCAGGTATTGGTACTTTTGGCAGTGTGGACAGGTGCCAAGTCCTGCTGGAGAATGAAATTTCCATCACCAAAAAGCTTGTCGGCAGAGGGAAGCATGAAGTGCTCTAAAATTTCCTGGTAGACGGCTGCGCTGGCTTTGGTCTTGATAAAACACTGTGGACCCACACTAGCAGATGACATGGCTCCCCAAACCATCACTGATTGTGGAAACTTCCCACTAGACCTCAAGCAGCTTGGCTTGTGTGCCTCTCCACTCTTCCTCCAGACACGGGGACCTTGTGAAGTGTGTCAATGACTGCCTTCTGGACATCTGTCAAGTCAGCAGTCTTCCCCATGATTGTGGAGCCTACTGAAACTGACTAAGGGACCTTTTTAAACACTTAGGAAGCCTTGGCAGGTGTTTTTTGTTAATTATTTTAATTTACTGAGATAATGACTTTTGTGTTTTCATTGGCTGTAAGCATAATCATCAACATTAACAGAAATAAACACTTGAAATAGATCACTCTGTTTGTATTGACTCTATATAATATATGAGTTTCACTTCTTATATTGAAGAACTGAATTTAATTTACTTTTACCGATGATATTCTAATTTAGTGAGATGCACCTGTATGTGTGTGTCTTCAGGTATTTGGTCCTGTTTGGATATGTACAAAGTTATCACACATTTTAGCAAATTAATTCATCAGTACTTCTGTCATGGAATGGTGAGACTGTTTGAAGAATTCACTAATATTGTACAGCCAAAACAAAGCATACAGTTAGGTCCATAAATATTTGGGCAAAATGAACATAGTAGTGTTAAAAATAAAAGACTTGTGAGGGACATTTATAGAATTTGACACTGATTGTAACATGTAGAATCCACATAGTGGGTAATACTTACTGTTAGGACTTGTTTGTTTTTACACTAGTCAATTGTCATGTGACCACTCCATATGTGATTTGCATATTCATGATTGTGTGTTCTCTATTTTGTTTTCTGCTTTTCTCAATGGTTAAATATGAAGACAAATGTATACAACATTTTAGATTTAGGCTTTGTTCACATGCAGTATTTTCTTCTGCAGGCTTATCAAAAAACCCTATTATTAAAAATTGGTAACGTTACAAAATGTTCATATAAACACGGACCAAAGAAAAACAACTAAAGTGCACAGCATAAAGTGAAACAGTGCAAAAACACTTAGGTTAACGTTGGGACAGAACATCCTTCCTTCACATTAGGTAGATATCGAAGTTTTTTTTGCAGGGTTTCACTTTATGCTCTGCACTTAAGTTGTTTTTCTTTGGTCCGTGTTTATATGAACATTTTTTAATGTTACTGATTAAACGTTAATTTTTAATAGGGTTTTGTTCGTAAGCCTGACTTATACCCTTTTCATATAGATTCATTGATGTTCTCTTCTGCAGCCAAAACCTGCTGTCTTTTGCTGCGATTTTTTGCTGCTTATTTTATGTGCAGATTACATGTGTGATTTGTTTGCAGTACATGTTTAATAACGTTAGATTTACTTGCCAAAACGCAGCAAAAAAAAGTAGCAAAAACCTACTTGCTTTTTTGCAACATTTTCACACTTTCTCATTGCTTTCTATGGGTGAAAAAAACCACTGCAAAAATGCTTGCTGGCAGAAATGCTCAAAGAATTGCTGCTGGTTTTGCATAAAGAAAAATGCTGCACAAAGGCTGCATGTGAACATTGTCTGTGTTAACAGTCTGTGCCAAACCCCTAGATAAACTGCTATTCCTTGTATTTCAGTGATGTCCCTTCAAATTTCTGCAATTTAATAAGGATTTAGCCTTTAACAATAGAAAAAATGTTCCAATCTTCTCCATGAAATAACCTGACACCTTCATAATAGTAATTAATCCTGATTAACCCCTTTCCGACCAGGTCAGTAGTAGTACGTAGCTGCGCCCTGGGACTTATGGGCCAGCTACGTACTATTACGCGTGCTTCGATCGCGCCCGCACACAAGCGGTGCCGACCGATCACCGCCGGGTGTCAGCTGATTGTCACAGCTGACACACGGTGCTATGTGCAGGGAGTGATCCCGCACTGCTCCCATCACATTAACCCCCGCAATGCTGCGATTGAAGGCGATCGCAGCATTGTGGGGGCAAGAGGAGAGGTAAGCATGATACTCCCCTCTTCTCCTGGCCTCCGATGTCTGCGGCGGCTTTCGGATGTTGTCATGACAACCCGATGTCGTCATGACAACATCCGGGTCACTAGTGCTTGACCAAAGTAATGTCTCCCCTGTGTGCAGCGCTGACAGGCTGCATGGCATAGGGAGATGCTGTTCTCTATGCTATACAGCCGATCAGGCTGCAAAACGTGAAAGTCCCATTGTGGGACATAGTGTAAAAGTAAAAAAGGGTAGAAAAGGGAAAAAAAAAATTGTGAAAATATTTAAAAAAAAAATGAAAAAAAATAATCCCCAAAAAATAAAAATATCGTATTTTTCGGATTATAAGATGCACCGAACCATTACACGCACCTAGGTTTTAGAGGAGGAAAATAAAAAAATAAAAATTTAAGCAAAACATGTGGTCATGATGCACTTTTAAGGGGGAGGGGGTCTTCTGCTGACCCTGGTATAGGGGTATGTCCCCCAATTCTGACAATATCCCCCATCCTGGTATATATGCCGCCCCCCTTCCTTTTATATGTGGTCCCCATCCCCATCCTGGTATGCCTGGCATCCCTCCATCCTGGTATGCATGACACCCCTCATCCTTATCCTGGTATGCATGGCACCCCTCATACCTATCCTGATATGCATGGCACCCCTCATCCCTGTCCTAGTATGCATGGTACCCCTCATCCCTGTCCTGGTATGCATGGCACCCCTAATCCCTATCCTGGTATGCATGGCACCCCTAATCCCTACCCTGGTTAGCATGGCACCCCTCATCCCTGTCCTGGTATGCATGGCACCCCTCATCCCTGTCCTGGTATGCATGGCTCCCCTCATCCCTATCCTGGTATGCATGGCACCCCTCATCCCTGTCCTGGTATGCATGGCACCCCTCATCCCTGTCCTGGTATGCATGGCACCCCTAATCCCTATCCTGGTATGCATGGCACCCCTCAGCCCTGTCCTGGTTAGCATGGCACCCCTCAGCCCTGTCCTGGTTAGCATGGCACCCCTCAGCCCTGTCCTGGTATGCATGGCACCCCTTATCCCTATCCTCGTATGTATGGCACCCCTCATCCCTATCCTGGTATGCATGGCACCACTCATCCCTGTCCTGGTATGCATGGCACCCCTCATCCCTGTCCTGGTATGCATGGCACCCCTCATCCCTATCCTGGTATGCATGGCACCCCTCATCCCTGTCCTGGTATGCATGGCACCCCTTATCCCTGTCCTGGTATGCATGGCACCCCTCATCCCTGTCCTGGTATGCATGGCACCCCTAATCCCTGTCCTCGTATGCATGGCACCCCTAATCCCTGTCCTAGTATGCATGGCACCCCTAATCCCCATCAGGCTGCACATTAAACAAAAATAAACACTCCTACTCACCTTTCTTCTCTCTCCTCCAGCACTGCGTCCTTTCTCCCTGCACTGATTTCTCCATGTAAGCCGCGCATGACGTCACTGCCATGCGCGGCTCACAAGGAGAGATCAGCTGCCGGAAGTCACTGCTCCCCACGCTGGGTCTGTGTGTGCGGGGAGCAGTGACTTCACTCTCCTTCATAGCCGGCACACAGCGGAGCCGCGCTGCGGCTGCTGCTGCTGCTGGCTAGCTCCTGTGCACGCTCATTAAAGGGCATGAATATTCACCCCCTCCCCGCACCCATGGGCGTGGAGAGAGGTTGAATATTCATGTCCTTTAACAGAGGGCACAGGAGATAGCTGGCAGCAGCCGCAGCGCGGCTACACTGTATACCTCTATTAAGGAACATGAATATTCAGTGCTCCCCACGCCCCATGGGCGTGAGGAGCACTGAATATTCATTTTCTTTAGCAGTGGGGACAGTGTAGGCTGCAGCGGGCGGCTTCTGCCTCCTGTGCCTCGCTTCTCCACCGATACCGCTCCCCCCACACCACACATAAATATACACCCCCCCAACATTCGGACTATAAGACGCACCCCCCCATTTTCTTTCAAAATTTTGGAGGAAAAAAGTGCGTCTTATGGTTAAAAAAATACGGTATATTGTACCCATAATATTTATTTATTATAGAAAAACAAATAAACCAATAAAAGTACACATATTTGGTATCGACGCGTCCGGAACGACCTGACCTATAAAATTATCCCACTAGTTAACCCCTTTAGTGAACATGGTAAAAAAAATAAAGAAAAAACGAAGCAAAAAACAATGCTTTATCATCATACCGCCCAACAAAAAATGGAATAACACGTGATCAAAAAGACTAATGTAAATAAAAATGGTACCGCTGAAAACGTCATCTTGTCCTGCAAAAATCAAGCTGCCATACTGCTCCATCATCCGAAAAATAAAAGTTATAGCTCTCAGAATAAAGCGATGCAAAAAAAAAAAATTTATTGTGTAAAAGCGCCAAAACATAAAAAAACAAAATAAATGTGGTACTGCTGGAAACGTTCTGACCCGAACAATAAAGCTGCCTTATCAATTTTACCACACGCGGAACGGCATAAAAAAAACCCCAAAACTAATTCCGGAATTGCCAGTTTTTGTTTATTCTGCTTCCCAAAAATCGGAATAGAAAGCAATTAAAAAATGTCACATGCCCGAAAATGGTACCAATAAAAACGTCAACTTGTCCCACAAAAAACAAGTAGTCACATGATTCTGTCGGCCAAAATATGGAAAAATTATAGCTCTCAAAATATGGCGATGCAAAAACTAGTCTGTGCAAAAAAAAAGCGTCTTTTAGTGTGTGACAGCTGTCAATCATAAAAATCCAATATGAATCTGGTATCGCTGTAATCGCACCGAACCGAAGAATAAAGTCGTGTAATCACTTACACCACATGAGGAACGACGTAAAAGAATAAACTCTAGGGTAGGGTTAGGGTTGTATTAGGGTGGGGTTAGGGTTGGGCTAGGGTTAGGGTTGGGGTTGTATTAGGGTTGGGGTTAGGGTTGGGGTTGTATTAGGGTTATGGTTAGGGTTGGGATTTTTTTGAAAAGTAAAGAAAAAAAAATGATGACGATATGGCGACCAGCGTTGAGCGCAAGTGCTCGCTACTTGAGTTTGCATCGGGTGCTTTGGTATGCACTGAGTATTGCGGGTGTTCGAGTGACATGCTTGAGTCTCTGCCCCATATGCTTTGTGGCCAAAAAAAACGTTGCTGTGATCGCCTGCCATGCTCGAGCGATCCCCGCATGTTTTTTTTGGGTGTCTAACAACTGTGAAACATTCGGGGCAGGGACTTGAACATGTCACTCGAGCACCCGTGATACTTGGTGCATACCCGAGTACCTGATGCAAACTCAAGTAGCAAGCACTTGCGCTCAAGACTAATGACAACTTATTCATTATGATGACCTAATGTTATCAAATTCTGTCGTACCTCTGGGTTCAAAATGTACACTATACCCCTTGATAAAATCCTTGATGGGTCTAGTTTCAAAAATGGAGTCAATTGTGGGGAGTTTCCACTATTTAAGTTCATCAGGGGCTCCCGAAAAGCGACATGGCGTCTGCTCTTGATTCCAGACAATTTTGCATTCAAAAAGTCACACAGTTCTCCTTCCCTTCTGAACCCTGACGTTCACCCAAACAGTGTATTTTCCCCACATATAGGGTATCGGCTTACTCAGGAGAGATTGCACAACATGTTGCATGGTGCAATTTCTCCTGTTACCCTTATGAAAATGTAAAACTGAGGGCTGAAAAAACTTTTTTGTGGGAAAAATCTGAAAATTTTATTTTCACGGCTCCATATTATAAACTTCTGTGAAGCACCTGGGGGTACAAGATGCTCAGCACACATCTAGATAAGTTCCCTGAGGGGTCTAGTTTCCAAAATGGTGTCACTTGTGGGGGGTTTCCACTTTTTAGGCACATCAGGGGCTCTCCAAACGCAACATGGCGTCCGCTAATTATTCAAGCAAATTTTACATTCAAAAAGTCAAATGTCTCTCCTTCCCTTCTGAGTCCTGCCGTGCGCTCAAACAGTGTTTTTCCACACGTATGGGGTATCTGCGTGCTCAGGGGAAATTGCACAAAAAAGTGTGGGGTCCATTTTTCCTGTTTACCTGCAAAAATAAAACAATTGGGGTCTAAAGTAACATTTTTGTGAAAAAAGTTAAATGTTCATTTTTTTTCTTCCCCATTCCAAAAATTCCTGTGAAGCACCTGAAGGGTTAATAAACTTCTTGAATGTGGTTTTGAGCACTTTGAGGGGTGCAGTTTTTAGAATGGTGTCACTTTTGGGTATTTTCTGTCATAAAGACCCCTCAAAGTCACTTCAAATGTGATGTGGTCCCTAAAAAAATGGTTTTGTAAATTTTGTTGTAAAAATGAGAAATCGCTGGTCAACTTTTAACTCTTATAGCTCCCTAATAAAACAAAATTTTGGTTCCAAAATTGTGCTGATGTAAAGTAGACATGTGAGAAATGTTATTTATTAACTATTTTGTGAGATATATCTCTCTGATTTAAGGGCATAAAAATTAAAATTTTGAAAATTGCAAAATTTTCTAAATTTTCGCCAAATTTCCATTTTTTTCACAAATAAATGCAAGTGATATCGAAGAAATTTTACCACTATCATGAGGTACAATATGTCACAAAAAAACATTCTCAGAATCAGCGGGATCCGTTGAAGCGTTCCATAGTAATTACCTCATAAATTGACAGTGGTCAGATTTGTAAAAATTGGCCTGGTCATTAACGTGCAAACCACCCTCGGGGGTAAAGAGGTTAATAGTACTTAATCTGCCACCAATGTACGTGGTTGAGATGTGTCTGAGGAATGTGAGTACGGATCTCTGGAGGGTTGAAGGTTAGAGCTGCAGGTTAGAGGTAACAGGACAATTCTATCTTCATTCCTGAGGCATGTGTTGCCAAGATGGCACTGAGAACAAGAAGAAAGTGAGGAAAAAGATTGAAGTAGTTGCAGAAAGAGAGGTATTATGAGAAAACACAGTAATAATACATGAACAACATATTATAACAACGGGCAGTAGACGCCAGCAAAGTACAACAAATACTGTAACCATAATATCCCTATACAATAGATGATAGATGTATACCATATAACATTAGGCAAATGTCCCAAAATAGCTGAAGGTCTGTGCAGACAATTAGCTAACAGCACACACCCCGTCTGAAATCGTTTGATTTCACTATATTAATATTCTTAAAGTGGAGGGGTTTTCCTGAAGTTCACTGAAGGATACCTCAACTTGAAAGATAAAACAATGCATGCAATATAACTATAACAATTAACGTATGAACAAGATAGATGAGTGTCTATAACAAGTTCCTGGAGTAATCCAAAGAACAGCCCATCTTCGGATTCGAGAAGCCGTACTAGGCCAAACTGTCTCCAGCCCCACTGTAATCCAATGGTTCAGGTTCCAGTGCAATCTGATGAGCATCTTATGTGGTTTGAAAGTTCTCTCTGATTGGATGGATAATTAATTCTCAACCGTTATGAGTAAGATAACCTCTAATCAAAGATTTGGGGTCACATTGCTTCGTGACCGTCACTTTCACTTTGCGCACCTTGCCATCTTCATTTGGAAAGGTTTTTGATATAAGTCCCATATGTCATGCGTTTCTTTCCACTTTCTGGTCTTTCATGAGAACAAGATCTCCTACTTGTAAGCTAGGTTTAACTTGTTGCAGTTTTCTTCATCCTTGGAGAAGAGTAAGGTACTCCCTCTTCCATTTACTCCAGAAACAGTTAGCCAGATGTTATACATGTTTCCACCGTCTCTGATATTCTGTTACTGGACACAGTCTTCAGGGGGCTAGAAACAGATCCAAGTTTCTGAGTTAGGAGTGTTGCTGGAGTAAGAATAGCAGGAAACTCTGTATCCAAACATATGGGAACAAGAGGTCTGAGTTTACAATAGCAGACCCTTCTGCTAAGAAAGTGGTTAAGCTCTCGTGAGTGAGTCTTAAAAGGTTTGAGTCCATCAACATAGACTCTAGTATTCTACTAGTGATGCCTATCATTCTTTGCCATGATCCACCCATATAGGAAGCGTGAGGAGGGTTTAAGACCCACGAACAACTATTATCTGCCAATAAGTCCTGGACTGATGGTGAATTGTAATGTTGTAGTTATCGACAAGCACCTACAAAGTTTGTTCCACAATCAGATCTTAATAGTTTTACTGGTCCTCTGATGGCGAGGAATTGTCCTAAGGCGTTGATGAAACTGGAGGAATCCGTAGATTCTATTACTAGTATGTGTATTGCTCATACACTCATGCATGTGAACAACAATGCCCATCATTTACTGTCTGCTTGTCCGCCTGCAGTGACAACCCATGGGCCAAAAATGTCCAAATCAACATATGTAAATTGCGGCTCTGTGCTTCTACTATCAGCTGGCAAATCAGACATCAGTTGTTGTTGCATGGTAATGTCGTACTAGTAGACTGGTGATATGGTGATGGCCAGGAATAATTAGAGGATTCTTTTCTGCATCCTCCAACTTGGCTTTGTTTAAGCTACCACCGACCCTCAGTAAACCCTTCTTGTCAACTACTGGATTTAAGTCAACAGTGGGACTGTTCTTAGGAATGACTTGCTTTTTACGTATACATTCCAGTACCTTGTGAAAAACATTCTGCTGTACATTACATATCACAAACAGTTCACTCAGAGCAATGTCTTCTGCAGAGAGAGGCTTATGGCAGATGTGCCAACCGTGACAATCGGTGTTACTGTCCTTATAGTGATAGCATTATACAATGTGGATTTACCTTGCAATGGCATGAACAAGCCATGTCCATCTGGAGAAGTGATGAAATCACGGACAGTCCAAGTCAACCTTCTCTTCGGATTTGGTGACAGGGGTGCTGACATCAGTCGGATCTCTGGGTCAATTTCTGGATCCTGAAGGCTGAAGCTGTCTTCAATGGCAGTCTCTTCAAACTGGTCGTGAAGGAACTATGGTCCTGTTGACCAAGAAGAATTTGCGAAAGCACCAACAGACGCTGGCTTAGTGGCAAGTCAGCAGGGTTAAGATGGGATGGAACATACTACCATCGGTCAGGTTTAGAAGATTTCTTGATTCTTTCAACGCAGTTACTGACAAAGACATAGAAGCATTTTGTCTGGTTGTATATTTAAAACAGAACAACCTTGCTGTCTGTGTAGAATCTTGTGTCATCCACATGAATAGCTAGTTTGTTCTGTATGAAGTCTGCAATCGCTGTGGCTGGTACAGCCCCACATAGCTCAAGTCTGGGTATGGTGTGCTCAGGTTTAGGAGCCAATTTAGCCTTCCCAAATAGAAATGGAACATGGGCTTCACTGCGAAATATCTTGTCCATAAAGGCTACAAAATGGTCCTCCATTTCAGGCTTGTTTCGTAATGTTTTCTGCAGTGAGATGAGCCTGGATAAGGCCTGTTCTATGTTGTTAGGAAGCTTGACCCTTGTAGTTTTGAAGGGTAAGGGAGCAACCCAGCGGTCTGATTAATTCTTGAAGAATCCACTGTCCATTATTATATTAAACTTCTCGTCTTTTATGGATAAGCCAATTTTGTTGTCATCGTGTGTTGTGCAAAAACTGTTCTCCTTAAGTCATCATCATAGGATGTAGGAATGATGTCAGGCTCTTGGATGAGGTCGGAGAACCTTTCTTTCACTTCGTAGTGATGAGAGCATGGTTTAAAATGAGTTGTGCAACCATTTTGGAGTGCATACTGTTACGGATCCGGGTGGTGGAACCTCTGTGCTGCGGTGCAAGGAGGGACCAGAGGGGCGTGGCTAAGTACCTACTCGACCTGACCAAGGTCGCCCGGCAGCTCAATCGACTCCGTGAACCAGGGAGGGACCGAGCAGGGGGACCAGGTGCCACTCTGGGACCAACCTTGTATGAGAGCAGGTAACTCCCACGGGTCAGATGGCAGGAACTGACCGGTACAGCAGATAAGGTGGCTGATAGTCAGACAGGTGCTCCGGGTAGGCAGGCTGGCGGGCACAACGTGTAACTGGCAGGTGCTTCCAGGTAAGCAGGCTGGCGGGCACAGCAGGTAACAGACAGGTGCTTCCAGGTAAGCAGGCTGGCGGGCACAGCAGGTAACTGGCAGGTGCTTCCAGGTAAGCAGGCTGGTGGACACGGCAGGTAACTGGCAGGTGCTTCCAGGTAAGCAGGCGGGCAGAGCCCATAGACAGACTGGCGGGCTGGACTGTAAACAGACTGGCGGGCTGGATTAATAATAATAATAATTTTTATTTTTATAGCGCCAACATATTCCGCAGCACTTTACAATTTTAGGGGGGACTTATACAAGCAATACAGAATAAGCGTATCTCATATCAAAAGGAGTGAGGGCCCTGCTCGCAAGCTTACAGTCTATGAGGAAATGGGGGAAACACAAAAGGTAAAATGTACATATATATTATAATGCAGCCTTAATATACTAAATAGGATAAATAAAAATACATGGACTGGTCGCCAGCCAGTATGTGTACAGTCCTGATCGAGGCTATTAAGTGCATGGTTGGTATGAACCTGAAATTGAAGAAGATTTTAATATGGGGGAAAACTGGGACGGACAGATAATGTGTGGAGGCGATACGCCAGTCTGAAGAAATGGGTTTTTAGGGTCCGCTTGAAACTGTGGATGTTGGGAATTAATCGAACTGTCCTGGGTAGTGCATTCCAAAGAATTGGCGCAGCACGCAAGAAATCTTGGAGACGCGAGTGGGAATTTTGGATTATAGAGGATTTTAGTTTTAAGTAATTGGCAGAACGGAGGGAACGTGTAGGGTGGTAGGCTGAGACAAGGGAGGAGATGTAGGGGGTTATTGAAGCATGGAGCGCTTTGTGGGTAAGCATGATAAGTTTAAATTGAACTCTATATTGGATGGGCTACCAATGCAATGACTGGCACAGAGAAGAGGTATCGGTGTAGCGGTTGGCTAGGAATATGATGCTGGCTGCTGCGTTAAGGATTGGAGAGGGGAGAGTTTACTAAGAGGGAGACCGATTAGTAGAGAGTTGCAATAGTCGAGACGAGAATGAATAAGAGCTACAGTAAGAGTTTTTGCCGAGTCAAAGGTGAGAAACGTCCTGATTCTTGAGATGTTTTTGAGGTGTAGATGACATGAACGAGCGAGTGATTTGATGTGAGGAGCGAAGGAAAGATCTGAATCAAAAATGACCCCAAGACAGCGGGCTTGTTGCTGGGGAGTAATGGTTGAGCCACAAACGGAAATGGCAATATCGGGCAAAGGTAGGTTAGTGGAGGGAGGAAATACGAGTAGTTCAGTTTTTAACAGATTCAGTTTTAGACAGAGGGAGGATATAATGTTGGACACAGCAGAAAGACAATCACTGGTCTTTTGTAGTAATGCGGCGGTGATGTCCGGAGCAGAGGTGTATAATTGGTTGTCATCAGCATAGAGATGGTACTGAAAACCGAATCTGCTGATTGTTTGTCCAATAGGAGCGGTGTATAAGGAGAAAAGAAGGGGACCTAGGACTGATCCTTGAGGAACCCTGACAGTAAGGGGAAGGAGAGAGGAGGAGGAGCCGGCAAAAGACACAGAGAAGGAGCGGTCAGAGAGATAGGAGGAGAACCAGGAGAGAACAGTGTCCTTGAGGCCAATAGTGCGGAGCATAAAGAGAAGGAGCTGGTGATCCACAGTGTCAAATGCTGCAGAGAGATCCAGGAGAATCAGCAGGGAGTAGTGACCATTAGATTTAGCTGTTAGTAGATCATTAGAGACTTTAGTGAGGGCAGTTTCAGTAGAATGTAAAGAGCGAAAACCAAATTGTAGAGGGTCAAGAAGAGAGTTGTCTGAGAGATAGCGGATTAGATCGGAATGGACCAGGCGTTTCAGGAGTTTAGAGATAAAGGGAAGATTGGAATCAGGTCTGTAGTTAGCAGTGCAGTTCTGGTCAAGGGATGTTTTTTTTAAGTAATGGATGTATGCTGGCGTGTTTAAAAGAAGAGGGAAAGATACCAGATGAGAGGGAGAGGTTGAAAATTTTAGTTAGGTGAGTGGTGACAGCTGGAGAAATGGACTGAAGGAGATGTGAGGGAATAGGGTCACTGGTGCAGGTGGTAGGGTGGGAAGATGCAAGGAGCCTGATCACTTCATCTTCTGTGACTGGTTCGAAGTCCGAAAGTGAGCAAGATACAATGTGGTGGGGGAGAGCATGCATAATGTTTGGGGATTGGGAGAAAATTTCCTGTCGGATATGGTCAATTTTTTTTTAGAAATAATTGGCCAGATCGTCAGCACTGAGGTTAGTAGTCGAGGCCTGTGCGGTTTGATTGAGGAGAGAATGAAACGTGTCAAAGAGGCGTTTAGGATTATTGGAAAGTGAGATGATGAGGTTCTTAAAGTTGGTTTGTTTGGAGAGGTGAAGCGCAGAGTTATATGTTTTCAGCATAAATTTATAATGGAGGAAATCTTCGGGCAGATTAGATTTTCTCCACAGCCGTTTAGCGCACCTGGAGCACCGCTGGAGAAGACGTGTTTGTGGCGTGTGCCAGGGTTGTCGCAGTCTATGCCGAATTGTTCTTTGTGTAGGAGGTGCGGCTTCATCCAGGGTGCATAGCAATATTTCGTTATAATGCCTCAATGCAGAGTCGGGACATGAGAGGAAGGAGATTGGGACTAATGTTGATTGCACCTTTTTCATAAATTTCTGGGTGTTAATGGCGCGTATGTTTCTATAAGTGTGGAAAGTGGGGGTGTCTTGATTAGAGTCACAGTTCTTGACAGAGAATGAAAGAAGATTATGGTCAGAGAGTGGAAGGGGAGAGTTAGTAAAGTCATGTACTGAGCAAAGCCGGGAGAAGATCAGGTCCAGTGTCTTCCTGACTTCATGTGTAAGAGAATTAGCAAGCTGTGAAAGGCCGAAGGAGGAGGTTAGCGAGAAAAGATGAGCGGCAGGTGGGGAAAGGGGAACGCCCTAGGTTGTCGCCGTCTGTGCTGAATTGTTCTTTGTGTAGGAGGTGCGGCTTCATCCCGGGCGCATAGCAATATTTCATTATAATGCTTCAATGCAAAGTCGGGACATGAGAGGGAGGATATTGGGGCTAATGATGATTGCAACTTTTCATAAATTTCTGGGTGTTAATAGCGCTCATGTTTCTATAAGTGTGGAAAGTGGGGGTGTCTTGAGTAGAGTCACAGTTCTTGGCAGAGAATGAAAGAAGATTATGGTCAGAGAGTGGAAGGGGAGAGTTAGTAAAGTCATGTACTGAGCAAAGCCGGGAGAAGATCAGATCCAATGTGTTCCCGTCTTCATGTGTAGGAGAATTAGCAAGCTGTGAAAGGCCGAAGGAGGAGGTTAGCGAGAAAAGATGAGCGGCAGATGGGTTGTAGTCAGACTGGCGGGCAGGACTGAAGGACAGACTGGCGGACAGGACTGACTTTCAGAGGGACCTGAGGGCTGAAGCAACAGTAAGAACACAGAGCAAAAACCTTGCACATGCACCTCCATATTGCATGAGGTGCTTTAAATAGGGAAAGTCCTCCGGCCATTGGCCTGGGACTTTTTAGGACGGCGCGTGCCGCCCCTTTAAGAAGGAGGGAGCGTGTGCGATCGCGCCCTAAGCACAGTGCCCGGGAAGCTGCGTGCACCAGCAGCAGCAGGGAGGCCGGAAGACGCCGGGCCAGGACCGCGGCGGTAAGGGGGACGGCGTCTCTGCCTGGCAGGAGGCAGAGGCGCTGATACTACACATACAATTTAAAGGAGTTGACTTCAGATGCCTTGTGACTCTTATCCAGACATACATCGCCCACGATTACCCAGCCTAGTTAGAGTCTTTGGGCATTTGGAGCATCATCTGGACTGTTGCATAGGTGATGCACCTTGTGGACCTTCAGAATGTCCCTCCCAAGTAGGACTAGAATATCAACATTCATGTCCAGAGGAGGAATTTTGTTAGGTGCTTCAAGTGGCGATGATTAAGCGAGGCTTTCGGAGTGGGAATTTCTTCTCTGTGTGGAAGTGAGGTTCAAAGGACCCCAAACCTTTGCTTATCCCTTGCCAAATTAACTTATTCAAGTGTATACATGAAGCTTTGATATCGGACAGACAGTCAGATACTGAACTTCTCTTGAAGAGAGATGGCGCAGGAAAGATGTTTATTATTATTCCAGCATAACATATATATCTATTCAGTATGAAGGAAGGTCCCAATAGGGTGTCACCCTGAGGCAATTGAGCAATCACAGTGGTCTCTGGCCCATGGTATAGATAAGTCTCATTATGTTGTCCTATGGGGTTAAATGTTTCCTCCCCAGATATTCTCCTCATTCCTCAGGATATTCTCATGGGAGGTGTCATGTTGAATCCTTTGTCTCGTCTCCTTCTTGTAAACAATTTGAAAGTCCACTTCTATAACTAATTCCAACTAGTCCTTTTAGGATATTTGTATAGTGCCACACGAGTACAGATATCTGATATATATATATCAAGGTTTTCATAATATATTAAAGTGAGGGTATATATATGACTAAATGATATCCAATATAAGAAATATATGCAAAACAAGATTCATAACATATAACAGAATATAAGTATAGATATTTAGTATACATCAGAGTTTCATATAATGTTTTTTAGTAGATTTTAGAATCTTATCTTTAACAGTCCCCCCTAAAAACATTTTTGAAACCCTTCATCAGACCCCCTCTCTGCTTAGCACTTGTAGAAATACATAGCAAAAATTTCGCACAAAAAAATCTAGAGGTTACATTTAATAATATAAATTCTAGATATATCTAAATGAATACTGCTTTCACAGCTCCCTTCTCCTCTGAGTAATTGCTACCTGAGACTCGGGATTCTGAGCGCTCACAAAAACAATGCAGAAAAAGATATATATTTTCATGGCTGTGCTGGTGCTGGGGTCTTCTTGCAATGTGAAGCGTGAATCCAAGTGGCCTTCCCTTCGACCTTGACTGATGTAGGTGTCACCAAGATCACTTGGAATGGGCCCTCGTATCTGGGATCCAGGCAGGACTTCCGGACATGCTTCTTAACGACCACCCAGTCTCCAGGTTTGATTGAGTGAGTATGCTCGTCACTGTCAGGATCTGGGATAGAAGACAAGACTGCAGCGTGTGTTATTGCAAGTTCTTTGGACAATTGTATTACATAGTTAACAATGGTATCACTACCTGCAACCATCTCTTGGGGGAAATACCCTCCCAACCTTGGGGCTCCTCCAAACAAAATCTCATAGGGAGTCAGTTTGTGTTGGCCTGTCGGGGTGTTTCTGATTGAGTACAGAGCAATGGGAAGACCGTCTGGCCAGGGAATTTGTGTCTCCTGATTAAAGTCCAAAATTGTTGAAGATTAAAGTACCATTCAGTCTCTCAACCTTCCCACTACTTTTGGGATTGTAAGGCGTATGAAGACCTAAGCTGGTTCCTACCATACTCCACAGATCCCTGTAGAGTTGGGCCGTGAATGCTGGTCCCTGGTCACTTTCTACTACTTCTGGTACCCCAAACCTACACACAACCTCTGTCATCAGTTTCTTACCTGTGGTGCGGGCTGTCATGTTAGTGACTGGGTAGGCCTCAGGCCAGCCTGAAAACATATCCACTATTACCAGAACATATTCATATTTCCCTACTTTGGGCATCTGAATATGGTCAACTTGGATTCTCTGAAATGGGTATAGTGGTTTTGCCAGATGTTTTGGTGGAGTCTTCTCTGTTTTTCCTGGATTGCAAGTTGCACAGATCAAGCAGGCCTTTGTGTATCGCAGAATGGGTGTTGATATTCCAGGTGCCAAGTATAATTTGTTTATCTTTTGGAACATCTGATCTTTTCCCAGGTGTGTGGCTCCATGGGCCCATGAGATTGGATATAGTGTTCGTGGAAGGCATACTCTTGGACCTAACATCCATAGGCCATACTTGTCCTGCTTGGCTCCCGACTTCTTCCACTCTTCTTTTTCTTCTGCTCCAGCTTCTGCCTGATGTTTGTATAGTAAGGTCCATGGTGGTGTTATATGTTCATTCTCATTCTGATCTTGGATTTGTCTCTGACTTCTTGTCATAACCATTGTTTGGGCTGGGATTTGTTGTTCCTGCTGTGCCACTTCTGCTGTCTCTTTCCCTGGGCACCACTGAAGGGCCGCATCCTTGGCTGCTTCATCTGCATAATGATTACCCAGGGCTTCTTCTGTATCCAAGCGTCTGTGTGCTCGGACCTTGATTACAGCTATTTCTTCTGGCAACTTCAATGCCTCCAAAAGGTCTTTTACAAGATCTGCATGCTTAATGGGTGTCCCGGTGGCTGTAAGAAATCCTCTGTTCTTCCACAGATAACAGAAATCATGTGCCACACCAAAAGCATAATTCGAATCTGTATAGATATTAATCTTCTTGCCCTCCCCTGCCTTGCAAGCCTCTATGAGTGCAACTAGCTCCGCCTCCTGAGCTGACATGGACGGGGCAATGGGCCTACCGAGACAGGCTGGTCCATTGTGACCACTGCGTAGCCCGTGTGGAATCTTCCTGCTTTATCAGCAAACCTAGAACCATCCGTCCACATCTGGAGGTCTGGATTGGGGAGGTGCTCTTCTTGGATCTTCAAATTATGTTGTGCTTCTGACATCATCTGTTCAATGCAATCATGCTCAAGAAGATCTTCTATGTTCGGGCCGTCTGGGTCAAAATCATGTGGCCTGAGATTAACGGGAGGAGAATTGTCCACATCATCCCCCCTGGAAAGAGGCAGCAGAGTGGCAGGGTTAAGTACTGTACATCTGTGGAGAGTGATGTTCTCAGGAAGCAAAAGGGAACACTCAAGACGGACATGTCTTTGCGCAGATAGGAATCTTGGCTGTGTCTGAGCAAGGATAGCCTTGAGGTCATGAGGAGCCATAACGCGGGTTTCATGTCCAAGGATCACATCAGCCATCTTGTCAAGAAGCAAGTGTGCAGCCTGAACAGCTCTGAGACATGAGGGGGCGGCTCTGGCACCAGGATCAAGCCTTGCTGAGTAGTAGGCAACGGGTCTCATGCTGCCTCCATGTTTCTGGGCGAGAACTCCAGAGGCATGTCCCTTGACTTAGTGTACAAACAGGTAGAAGGGCTTGGTATAAACAGGTATGCCCAAGGCTGGGGCAGATACGATGGCATCTTTTAGCTTCTCAAATGAGTCATACATGTGGCTGGGTATGTTATGACCATAGGCAACAAGATTACCTTCTCTTAGGGCATCATAGTGAGGTTGCATGAGTCTTGAAGCATCGAGGATCCATTGTCTACAGTAGGTGACGAGGCCTAAGAAGGCTTGGAGTTGTTTATACCCTTTAGGGAAAGGTATATCCACAATGGCTTGTTTTCTTTCATCCGTTAAATGTCGGAGGCCCTGAGATAGACAATGGCCTAAAAAGACAACCTTCTGGTGGCACCATTGAACCTTGTCGACTTTACAATTTTGTGCAGCAAGATGTAGAAGGAGATCAAGAGATAGACTCTCACAATCATCGAAGGTTGGGGCACAGAGAAGAAGGTCATCAACATACTGTAGCAGCGTAGAGTCTGGATGTGAATCTTTCCATGGTTGGAGACATACTGACAAGGCCTGAGTGAATTGATTTGGAGAATTCTGAGCTCCCTGTGGCATTACTGTCCAAGTGAATTGGGACCCTTGAAAAGTAAAGGCAAACAAAAAACGACTGTCTTCGTGGAGCGGTACGCTGAAAAAAGCATTTGCAAGATCAATAACGGTAAAGTGCGTAGCATCTGGGGGTACTCCAGAAAGAAGAGTGTGTGGGTTTGGGACCACTGGAGATTCCAACACTGTTGCTTCATTGACGGCTCTGAGATCTTGTACTAGTCTAAATTTATCCGGCTGACCTTTCACTGGTTTCTTCTTTACTGGAAACAAGGGTGTGTTGCAGGGAGAAACGCATCTGACGAGAGCACCATTCTTTAATAGAGCCATGATCTGTTCTTTGAGAGAAGATTCATGTATTGCCTTGAGAGGGTATATATATGACTAAATGATATCCAATATAAGAAATATATGCAAAACAAGATTCATAACATATAACAGAATATAAGTATAGATATTTAGTATACATCAGAGTTTCATATAATGTTTTTTAGTAGATTTTAGAATCTTACCTTTAACATCTGTTGTCAGGTATCTGGTCACATTCAATAAAAAGTTGGCAAGAGTATGTTCACTTTCCCTTTGATTGAAAAGACAATGTAACCCGAGGCT
This sequence comes from Phyllobates terribilis, assembly GCF_046119375.1. NCBI lineage: Eukaryota > Metazoa > Chordata > Amphibia > Anura > Dendrobatidae > Phyllobates > Phyllobates terribilis. The sequence goes on along the minus strand of NW_027362769.1, from coordinate 276,287,808 downwards.
TTCCTGCCAGAAGTCTCAAAAGGACCGAGGCAGGTGTTGAGGGTGTATGGAGCAGTTTGTCCCTTTTTATTGAAGATCTCAAAGAGTTTGGTCTTTGCTAGAGACCTATTGCTTTGCTCATCTATTATGGCGTACATTTTGGAGGCCTTGTCTGGTTGTCCTTCTGAATAGACTTTGCCCAGACATACCTTGGCACAGCATTTAGGACTACTCCCTTCTCCACATACTTCAATACATGAGGAGGTTGCAGTTGGATCAGGAGCTTGTGGCTCCCCGCCATGCTTTTGAGCAGGACTGGATGCTGCAGAAGGTTGTGAATTGTGTGGAGCTGGTGTAGGATGCATAGATGTAACGTGTTTATCACTACTGCATTCAGTGCATGTAATGACAGCCTTACAGTCTTTAGCAATGTGGTCTGAGGAGGCGCAACACCTATAACATCCCAAGCTCCTTGAGAGTATCTCTCCGCTCCTGCAAAGTCTTTGCTCTGAGTCCACGGCATTCCTTAAGTGGGTGAGGTCTTTTGTGGATAGGGCATATACGGTTGCTATCCATAACCTTAGGAGCAACATCATTTGTTTCCTTTAATTCTATTTCCTTTAGCAGGTCGCTCAGGTTTTGAAGTTTTCAGCTGTCTGTTAGTTATCTTTGGGAAGGTTTGCAGTCTCTTGAATAAGGCACATTCTATTGCTTCTGAGCTGCCATAGGTTTGCTCCAGTCTCTCCTATGCTGCAATAAGACCTGCATCTGAATGGTCCACATGAACTGCTCTTATTGTCTTGATGCATGCTGCGGATTCAAGGCCTAACCAGGTAACAAGCAAATCCAGTTGTTCCTTACCGGTGAGGTTAAGGTCTTGGATTACTGCTTGAAAGGTCGACTTCCAGGCTCTATAGTTTTCGGCCTTATCATCAAACTTTGAGAGACTGATGTTTATTAACTCTCTGCGAATCATTTATCTGGCAAAGTCAGACATGTCTAATCTTCCGGTCATTGTTGAAGGATTGACTTGTGTTATCCCTGGGGAATGTAAATTCTCTGGCTTATATGACTGTAACGAATCAGGACAAAACTATGCGACATGAGGGTTACGCTGCGGTTTAGTCTCTATAGGGTCTGCTGACTGTGGCCTAAATTGTGGGTTAGTGCTAGAAGTTACCTTATCAGTAGGTGGCGACATCTCTTGCTTTGCGGGTACGTCCATGTGGGAGAACGGAGTTGGCGCTGGTACAGATGTTAAATGTTTTAGCATGAAGTCAGTAGTGCGATTTGCTGGGTCTTCCATTTCTCCTGGAATAAGGCAGTCCATATCAGCATCTTGACCTAGTGCTTGTTCAAGGAGCTTCAGTTTAGTGAGGGCTGTTGCTTCTTCCGTTTCTGCTTGGAGTATTTTTAATTGGGCCTCCATCTTGTTTCTTTGAGCTTCTATCTCGTTTCTTTCGGCTTCCATCTCTGCTTCCTGCCTTTTTAATTGGGCTTCCATCTCTACTTCCTGCCTTTTTAATTGGGCTTCCATCTCATTTCTTTGGTCTTCTACTTCTGCCTCCTTTCTAGCAAAGGAGCTTCTAACTCTAGCTTCCTCTGGAGTCGCACGGATTTCCAGTAGCTTGTCAGATAATGTTGACTTCCTAGAGTAAGATGATCTGGAAGATCGAAATGTGATTTTGGTTGACGTTGTACGATGTGACCTAACCTCTTGGAGGTGCGCGATGCAGAGTTCTGCCTTATCCTGGGCATCTCGCACTAATGAGGTATTTTCTTGGAGAAGAGTGTCCCATTCTGCTAGTTCTGCTGGGGCATCATCCATGTCGCAGCTACTCAGAAATGTGATGTACTTTGCAGACAGTCTCTGGTAGCAATCATAGGCAGCAGATAAACGATTCAATGTGGTGGTTAAATCTGTTGCGTCACTGTTAGAGCGTGGAAAAGCTGTTAAATAGTGATCAACTCTGCCCCATAAATGAGCTATGTTATCATGGAACTTATCTCTAGTTGTCTCAAAGTTTTCTCTGACCTTTTGTGTCGGCTTGGTTACACGTTTGGGTCGTACGTCATGCTCTGCAGTAAGTGTGGACTCTTCTCCCGGTGCATCTGTGGTGTCAGGAACATGATGCACTTCTCTCACAGAGGGATCCACTGAGCTTTTTGTGGACATGCATAGCTAAGATGGCGGATGGTGATAGACTTTCTAGCAGATAATGCATAAGCACACAGACACTATAGACTTAGGTCTCATGTTACTATTCTGCCACCGATGTATGTGGTTGAGATGTGTCTGAGGGATGTCAGCATGGATCTCTGTACAAGCAGTGTAAGGTAGTGTTACTCGCTAACCTCTGCTCCTACTCTTGATCAGCTGCATGTGGTTAATCCGGAAGGACAATGCAGTGATGGATTTAAACAAGTTTTATTCACAGTACCTTGGTGAGATAAGGTAAGATGTTGGGATGAAGATGAGGTAGAATGTGAGAGTTGCAGGTTAGAGGTAACAGGAGAATCCTATTTTCAGTCCTGAGACATGTGTTGCCAAGATGGCACTGAGCAAAAGAAGAAAGTGAGGGAAAAGATAGGAGGAGTGGCGGAAAGAGAGGTATTATGAGAAAATACAGTAATAATGCATGAACAACATATTATAACAACGGGCAGTAGATGGCAGCAAAGTACAACAAATACTGTAACCATAATATCCCTATACAATAGATGGTAGCGGTGAACCATATAACATTAGGCAAATGTCCCAAAATGGCTGAAAGTCTTTGCAGACAATTAGCTAACAGCACAGTACTTATTTAAAGTAATTAATGGGCCTAAACTTGAGTAAATCTGGATTGACACTTTATGCTTTGTTCTTGTAGCTTTTCATTTACAAAATGACAACAGGAAGCACAGTGATTGGTTATCACTTTTCCGTTGCTTTCAATGAGCATTAACGATGTCAAATAGATGAAAAAATGACATCACCCTGTTAGGATACGTTCCACTAGTGATGAGCAAGCGTGCTCGTTTTACCCTTTCGCCGAGCATGCTCGTGTGCTTTGAGTATCTTTGGCATGCTCATATATTAAGTATGAGTCCCTGCATTATGCCTTTTAGCCTCAACACATGCAGAGATTGCTTGTTTGTTAGGGAATCCTCATATGTGACGAGTCTGACTAACAACTTATAAATCATGCAGACGCAGGGACTCGAACTTAATATGCAAGCATGCCAAAGATACTCGGAAAGCACCCGAACGTGCTCGGCGAAAGGGTTAAATGAGCACGCTCTCTCATCACTAGTTCCCATGATGAGCTTTTGGTGAACTTTAGATGTTGCAGATTTCCTGCACCTATTAAAGGGGTTGTGCCTTGAACAAAAGTATATTTTAATCAACAGATCTTGGAATAAAAATAAACTCCACAATTGGATGAGTTTAAAAAAATTTCCTGTCCCGAGATAATCTTATAAATGTGCCCCTGCTGTGTACTGTGTAATGGCTGTGTCTGACCGTATAGGAAAATGGTCTGATCATACCACATCTCCTGGGCAGGGGAGGAAGCAAAAGACTACACAGATACTACAGCATGAGATTACAGCTGATTCTTTTTTTTAGATAAAATATTGTTTAAAAGCAGGCAGTGAAATGTTTTACTCACAAAAAGAATCATCTGCGATCCCATGCTGTGCTATCTGTATACTCTCTTTGCTTCCTCCTCTACCCAGGAGCTGTGGTATGATCTGACCATGTCCCTGGATGGTAAAACACAGGCATTACACAATACACAGCAGGGGCACATTTATAAGATTATCTCAGCACAGGAACATTGTTTTTAAACACATCTAATTGTGTAGTTTATTTTTATTCCAAGATCTATTGATTAAAATATATTTTTGTTTGTGGCACAACCCCTTTAAGAAAAATAGGTTACTTGCATTTTTTGAACATGTGCATCGTAAAAATCTCACCAAAAACTCATTATTGGAACGTAGCCTTAGGGTATATGTTGAACTCAATGAACTTTCAACCTTACCCTCTCCGCCCCCAAGCTTATTTTCACCTTCTTAAACAGGCCAAATTTTGCAATTCTTGCATATGCAGGAGAGAAAAATGAAGGAGCATGAAGCCCAATTAAATAATTTAAGTTAGTCAAAGAAACCTGTTCATTAATAAAAATAAATGTTTTTTTCAAAAATTATCTAATAACAGGTTTAGTAATATAATAGTACAATAAATGGACAGGTGGGCAACAACACAAAGATGCGAAGGTGTGAGCATTATATTAAATTTTGCAATTCTGTCCAGCGTTACTTTATGTGGTAATAACTGTGGAACACTTCAATGCATCCCACTGATTCTGGGATTTTTTTTCTTGACACATTGTACTTCATGTTAGTGGTATATTTTGGTCAATATTTTATGCATTTATTTATGAAAATATCGAAAACTTGACAAAAAAATAGTTTCTACTTGTGGAGAGTGACATACCAGCTCTGGTATGTCAAGTTAAGGAGGCTTATTCGCCGTGCAATGCTCCTCTGGGAAATTTAATATGCAAATTGCCTCTTTAGAGAAAAAGAGGACTTGAACTCTATACCTCCTCCTATTGGAAGCAGGAATCCTACAAGTCGCAATCAACCCTTTAACGAGTCATGCAATATGACTTAGGATAAAAGCCAAATCAGAATCTCAATTTGCAGACACGGTGTTTCAGGCTGTTGGCCCTCGTCAGTTCAAAGTATGAGAACTGATTTGGGTAGATGAGTGGCTCTGGACTGAGGTCTACGGGGTAACGTTTCTCCTTGTGGAGAGTGACATACCGGCTCTGGCATGTCAAGGTAAGGAGGCTTATTCGCCATACAATGCTCCTCTGGGAAATTTACCACCTATTGGAAGCAGCAATACTAGAAGTCACAATCAACCCTTTAACAAGTCGTGCAATATGACTTAAGATAAAAGCCTAATCAGAATCTCAATTTGCCTCCTTACCTTGACATGCCAGAGCCGGTATGTTACTCTCCACAAAGAGAAACGTTACCCCTTAGACCTCGGGTCAGAGTCACTCATCTAGCCAAATCAGTTCTCATACTTTGCACTGATGAGGGCCAACAACCCAAAACAACGTTTCTGCAAATTGAGATTCTGATTTGGCTTTTATCCTAAATCATATTGCATGACTCGTTAATGGGTTGATTGTGACTTGTTGGATTGCTGCTTCCAATAGGTGGCGCTATAGAGTCCAAGTCCTCTTTTTCTCAATTTGCACAAAAAAATAGAAAATTTTACAATTTTTTAATTTTTATGCTCTTAAAACTGAATAGATATACCACACAAAATAGTTAATAAATAACAATTGCTACAAGTATACCTTAGATCAGCATAATTTCTTAAATATATTTTTTTGTTAAAAAGATTTTTCCTTAGAATTTTATAATGTTGAGCAGTGAAAATGAAAAAAATAAATTTTTCCCATAAAAATGTTGCTTTAACTCCAATTTTTTAATTTTCACAAGGGTAGCAGGAGTAAATCGATTGTACAATTTGTTGTGAAATTTCTCCTGAGTACACAGACACCCCATATGTGATGGAAAACTACTGCTTTGGTGCTCTTCAAGGCTCAAAAAAGAAGGATCACCATTTCGCTTTTGGAGAGCAAAAGTGGCTGGAATAGGTAGCGATTGCCATGTCATTACACAACAATGTAAACCCCCCCCCCCCTCCTGCTAGTGACCTCATTTTGGAAATTACAATCCTCAATGAATTTATCTAGGGGTGTGGTTAGCATCTTGAACCCACAGGTGCATCACAGAAATTTAAAACATTCGATTGTGAGTATTAAAAAATATATTTTTTTCCCTAAAAATATTGCTTTAGCCCCAAATTTTTCAATTTCATAAGGGTAACAGGAGGAAATAGACCACCTAATTTATTGTGCAGTTTCATGGGAGTACGCCAATGCCCCAAATGTTGGGGAAAAGAACAATTTGGCGCATTGGAGAGCTCCAAAAGGAAGAAGTGCTTTTTTGGGAAGCAGACTTTGCTCATAAGGTTTGCGGGCACCATTTCGCATTTGTAGGGCCCTTGTACTGCCAGAACAGCACTAACCCTCAACAATTGACCTCATTTTGGAAACCACACCCTTCAAGGAATTCATCTAGGGGTAGTGATGAGTATATTGAACTTACAGGTACTTCACAGAATTTTATCAAACTAGCAAAGTAACACTCTGTAGTGCTAAGTATGAAAACATGAAATATATGAAATTAGAATAGCAATACTGCTCAAGAAAATAGAAGTAATTGAGAAATCTTAGCGCATAAATTGGCCAATTCATGTGTACCTGGTAGACACGATAAAGCGTTTCTTGATACCAGGACCTACCAATGTGCTTCCTCTCTTAGAGACTAACGTCTGCATGCGTATGGGAATTTGTTAGTTATATATGGAGATGGCTACTCTTAGTAAGCACCTGTACACACCAGTTTTCTGTTTTGGATGTGATGGTCCTTTTTTTTCGTTCACAGAATTTTGTAACATTGGGAGATGAAAATTAAAAATTATGGGATTTTTTTCCTCAAATGTTTTCATTTTCAGAAAGCATAATTGGGGGAATTTGACCAAAATGTTTATAAAGCAATATCTTCCGAATGCAGCAATACGCTATATGCAGTTATACACCTTTGTTTAGGCGTACGGCAGGGCTCATTAGAGAGAGCGCATCATCGAGCTTTTAGGGAGATTCCTGAAGTAGTTTGTGGGCACCATATGCAGAGCCTCTAAGCTTCAAAAACAGCAGACATTCCCAAAAGTGACCCCATTTTACAAATTACACTTATGGAAATAATCTAGAGGTGAAGTAACTATTTTAACCTCTCTGGTGTTCTCCAGAAAATAGTGCACAATTGATGTAGAGTGAAAATTGCAAATATGCTATTTTATTGCCCAATACATATGGCCTGGCTTGTGTTTCTGGAGACATGTACCACATAGATTGTTAAAAGGGTTGTCCAGGACCTAACAATTGACGACTCCTCTCAGTATAAGATTGATGGGGTCCGACACTCTTACGATCAGCTGTAACTGCTCCTGCAGTGGCTTGAATTAAAGCTAGGGCCACACTGTGCTTGTAGACACTGTTGGGTGCATACCCTTGGGAGGTGCACTGTTAGGATGGTTACTGAAGCGTCTGTCCATCATAGGGATCCACTGTTAAGAGACGTATATCGCATGGTATACATCTCTTTGCAGTGTCCCACTTTATTGGATAGTGCAATCTGCTGCGTTTTCTTATACAGTTACACAGGCTCACTGGACAGACAGAAGCTGAAAGATTACACTTTTAACATGCGTCTGGTGAATGATCGGCAATGGTGACGTTACAGTATACGTGTCACGGGTGTGTCAGGTTTGACAGACAGTCATATGGTTTCCGGCTGTAGAAGGTCGCAGCATTTGGCCTTACAAACATCCCCCTGATCCTTTTATTATACCTTTCTCTTTAGGACCCAGCGGTGATCCTCACCTTGCTTAGGGATTATACCTTTCCCTTTAGGACCCTGTGTTATCCTCACCTTTCTGCGATCAGCACTTCCTGTCTGTATCCTTAAATACACCAAAGTCCTCAGAGAGTTTGCTGGTGATAGCATGTTATTCCTATTGAGGCCTGGCATTCTAGTAATCAACTAGAATTACGTTGGAGTTTCTTCGTGGATATTTGCTGTGCTTTCTACAGTGTCATCTTGGAGCTAAGTGTATTCCCATGTTTGTTTCCCCTGTGTGTTCTTTAGTTTATAGTGGGGCCAACTTAGTGCTCACCCCTCCTGCTCCCTTCCTAGGACCTAGCCTTAGGGTCAGCTAGGGCCAGGTATCCAGCTCGGTGATAGCTGCAGAACCTATTTAGGGTCTATAGGGGAGTCAGGATTTGTCGTTAGTTATGATTAGGGGTCTCCACTCTTCATTTTCCTAGTAGTAGGGCTTCTCCCCATTTTCCCGTTGTTATACACTGGATTCTCCCCTTTCCTAGCGTGACAATAAGTCTGGAAAAGTTGAAATATCTAGCGGATAGATAATCAATGATTAGACCCAGAGAACCCCTTTATGTGCATTCTCCCCTCTGCATCAGTGCCATACATGTTGATATTTAGTGTGGTATAGGTGCATTGAGGCACGAAGAGGGTGTCATTTGGCTTTCCGAGCTTGTATTTTACTGAATTGTTTTTTGGGAGCCATGTAACTTTTCCAATGCCTCTGAACTACTTGGAACATTTACAACCAGTATTTTTCCATTGACAGACAACAGATCTGAGTAGGGGCATGTTTTTTTTTGCTGGATGAGATGAAGTTTTTATTGGTGACATTTGGGGTTAAATAACATTTTTTATTTGATTTTTATTCCAATTTTTGAGAAACAGAATGAACAAATAAAAAGCAATTCAGGAATTGTTTTTAATTTTTTATGTGCCATTTTATGCTGTTCAGCATGTGGTAAACGTGATTAGACGATGTTATTCTTAAGGTGGAAAGTGAACACCAAACAGAAATTTATAAATGGTTTTTAGCATGTTTTTTTCATGCCACTCACCGTGCGGTAAAACTGATCAGGCAACTTTATTCTTCAGGTCATTACGATTGTAGTAATACGTAGGTTTTTTATGTTTTGCCTCTTTTGAACACTAAAATCAATTTTTTACAAACATTAATTTGTTTTTCCATTGTCATACTCTGATAACTAACTTTTTTATTTTTTTGTCAACGGAGCTATAAAAGGGCTTGTTTTTTTGCCGGACAAGATGTCGTTTTTATTGTTAACAATTTTTTTTTTTTTTTTTTTTTTGACGTGGCAACGCAAAATATATATACTCCTTTTCCTTCATTTTTTTGTGAAAAACTGAGTTTTCACTTGCAAAACATTTTCTTTTTTTTTTTGTACTATCACTTTCATTTTTGCACATTTTTTAGAAACGTTATTTTACTTTTTTTTTTTTTAACTTAGTCCCAGTAGGTAACATCAACTTTTCCTGCTCCTATTGCAGATCTAATACTCCATGCTTTTGCATTGCAGGACATTAGAGGTGTCCCTCACCCACCCAATGGGCACTCCCACGATGTAATCACTGACTGTCTATGGTAGTCATGGCAACTGGAGGTCAAATAATG